>NW_024962255.1:9586287-9781329 GCF_019238085.1 Lagopus leucura | reverse complement strand
TTTTTTTTTTTTTTTTTTTTTTTTTTTTTTTTCCCACTGGACTTGATTGGAATTGATCTCAGGTATAAGCTGGGAGAGGTACAGCAATGGCAAGCTGTGGCTGCCCAGGAAATGATAGTGCTGAACTGCTCCCCTGTTTTTGAAATATTGAAGTAGTATAACGTTTGCTTCACCTCCTTAGGAATAGCATGGGCCCATATTTATATTCAAGGTCAGGCTGGATGTGGCTGTGAGCAGTCTGGTCTAGTGGCTGGTGACCCTGCACATAGCAGGAGGATTGAAAGTAGATGAGCATTGTGGTCCTTTTCAACCCAGGCCATTCTATGATTGTTTGTGGTGTCTTTAAAATTAGCAAGTAGCTAACACTCTAGTACTTCAGAATGTAAATGCTATTAAGGATGCTTTGTTTTATTTCAGCAGTAACTCTGTTACTGGGTGATTATTGTCAGAAAATCTGGCATGCGGTATAGGATGGGGATCTTCAAATGAGTTGCCAGTAAACTTTCCTTTACTCTTTTAATTGTCAGTGTTTCACAGAAACTCCACATTTTATTGCAGCCGCTAATGTCTGATTTAATCATATATGTCCACATTCACGTAAGTGGTAAGAACTGAGGTTGTGTCATCCTGTAATTGTGTCTAATCTAGTGCTGTTCTGTAAGCGTTATGGATAGTTACTTTGATCAAATAAAATTTTCAACTGATTAATGTATGAATAGAGAGAGGCTGATATACTGACTCTCACTGACAAATATGTTTTATCCTTGAATAATCCTACAAACCCCAGCTTTGTATCACAATCTGGCCTTATGTATTTCAAGGTTGAAATAACTTATTTATCAGGGTCAGAGATTTCATTAAATCAAGACTTCAGAATACTTGATTGTTTGGTGATCTTTCAGAAAGCTGCTAGCTGTTCATAACATCAGGGCTTAATATATGCACTAAACAGAGCATCTAACTAAACAGACCATCTGTTTAGTGTATTTGAGTTAAAAAGGTGTATCATAATTGTAAACTAGCTGTATATCTAACATCCCATGTTAAACTCTCCCATGTGTCCAAACCGCATGATTACATCTGTCTGTTGCTTGCTACTTTTTAAATGAAATGCACTGAGAAGCACTGTAGTTTAGTGTGCATACTAGCTTGGCTTTGAAGTATTTGCTAATTGGTTATTATAATGTATGTTAGGTATGTAAAAGTGTTACAAAGAACATCTGCTCCTGTCATAATAGATGCCACTTTTCATCAAGACCAGTATGTTCAGTTGAATAGGTCATTAATTACTATCAGAACCGGTTCAACTGTGAAGAATTTTTCATCTCACTACAAAGTGGTTCATTTGGCTAGCATAACTGTGCAAATGCTGATTTCTAACAAGTCCAGATGAAAGGTCCTTTTCCTCAAGTAATTTTTCAAGGAAATCTTCCTGTATCCAGCTCTCAGATCTCTTAGGGTATTTGACATTTTCAGGTAGGAAATGTTCAAGAAATCTGACAAACCCAGCCCCTGAAGAAATGTTGTGTGGTTATAATATTTCGTGGCTGTTAGAAATCTGTTTGTGCATATATATGCTTTCATTTTTCACTTCAATACACATATAAAATATAAGAGTTCCAGTTGCTTCAGGAACTTTAATTTCCAATTTCCTTATCTTTACTTCTAGAATCAAAGTGTTTCATTAATGCCTATTTCTTCCATTAAGCTTTGAAAGGATATATTTCATCCTCAGCCTACAGCTACAACTGGTTGAAGCAATTTTCATGGTGGCTATAGACAAATGCATGCTAAGGAAATTAGCTTTTATTGTACTCACTGTTGGTTCTCTTTTTTATTGCATATTCTTGTGTGAATTCTCAAATGTATGCATATTAAAATTGGAGAGAGATGGTTTTAAAACTTTATGTATGAGTATTTCCAAAGAGGTCACTCGTGCTGCATGCATAATAAGCAGAGCTGAAATAACTCCAGATTGCTTGCTTTGCACATTTGGCACAGCAAGCCTAGGATGTATTGAGCAGAGGTGCAGACATGTCCAACACAGGAAATTTCTTACGCTTCAACATCCTGTGCATCTATCTGTAACACCTTGCCCTTGTGGTCAACACTGTCGTGGTGACAGTTTTCTATCTGATAGCCACAAAATAGAAATACTGTGGAATTAATCTGTATATTTGTTTTGCATATTACATGTATTTTAAGAAGCATGTTTGGAAAGTAGCTTTTTGTAATTGTGGAATAGGCTGTCCTTCTGGTTATTTAAACATGGCATAAAAGTAATTAAATGTGTTAAAATCTGTAGTTTAAGCAGATGTGTTAGTGTATACGAATTTGACTGCAGTACTATAGGAAAAATGTGGAAGTGAAAGAGGACTTGTTCAGAAATATGAACTGTAAGGTTGCTCAATGTGTGCTGAGATGGAGCTGGAGGAGGTGGAGGAGCACTCTAACAAGTAAGCTGAGCAATGTCACTCTCAACTTTGAATAACGTTCCAAGCAATCCCCTGCAGAGGTCTCTGCTGGGGATTTGGTCATAAGGGAGCTGCTTAATGGAGTGGAATATTAAATTTATAATAGGAGGTGTTGGGTATGTTGAAGGGCAGAGCCAGAATTTACATTCAACAGCGAATGGGAGAGGTGGTTTGAAAAGACGGGATGCCCCTTCTAGCTCCAACTTCTGTGTTTGTGTGGTTATAATCAGCTGTTCACAAAGAGTCAGGGGCACCTGGGCAAGCTGTGTTTCAGGAGGAGAGGTGCCTGTGGATTGCACAAGGCATACGAGCATTACTGTGCTATTAAGAAATATTCTTAACATATGAGGTGTTTACTGCCAAGGCATGTACAATATAAGTATGGTCAATGCTGAGGTGTCATGTCAGAAGAGAAATACTGTCCAGAACTGAGCAGTTTTGCCCAAGAAAGGTTCAAAATAATCATGAGCTATCTAAAGGAGAGTGTCAGGATGCATCAGAGTCTAGAAATTATGGAGTGGGATGATTTGAAATCTTTATTTGTTGCAAAGACAAGATGATCTATATTCTACTGTAATGGTAGACATAACAAGAAGCAGCACTCAGTAGCATTAAAATTTTCCTATTAGGGATAATTAAGTACTACAACAGGTTGTTGGAGGAAGTTGTCAAGTATCCTACGTAGGAAAATAGTTAGAAGTTGGTTAGCCACACTTTTGTCAAGGACGAAAGTATTGTGGCTGTTCTCGCCAGAGTCAAGTAATGGGTAAAGTGATCTCCCCAGATTCTTCCAGTCTTACTTCAAAAATAAATTTTCAAAGATGCCTTGAATCAAAAGAAATAAAATCCTTTGGTATTGACGTATTTCCCCTGCCTTGCAAAGAAAGTAAACCCATTTTTGGCCCAGAAAACTTCCTAGAAAAATAAAAGCTGTTGTATTTTTCCACAAATAGAAAAAAACAAACAAACATAGAAATACTCTTTTGAGTGAGGATGGTCCTTGTTAGGTAGAAGAGTAGAGACAACAAGTAGGTTTAGAGATTTTAGATCCCTGTTCGGTGTGGGATCAGGGGCGTTCTTGCCAAAGTTCCGTCTGTTCAGTTTTTGTTCAGATGTTTTCTTGTCACTTCCGCATTGTGTTAGTGCTCCAAATGAAGACAGAATTGACTGAATGAAAGTTACATTCTGAAGCTGTGCTGGTTGTTCACCAAAATGTAGGTATCGCAAATAAACTGAGTTGTCACAGAGAGTTCACGTTAACAATAACATCACCTGATTCAGGAGTGTTTTCATCTGGGGAAGCTTATGATGCTGTTTTTAATAAGAGGGCAGCAAGTCAAGGAATATTTGTTATTCTACAGAAAAGGAACACCCTTCTACCGCCTCGGATTTTCTGCAGTTGGCTAAGAAGTCCTTTATTCAGGACTGCAAAATCTGTCAATGTTAGTCTGCATTAATCACACCTATAATGGTAACTGCTAAACAGGAAAATCATACTTCAGTTGAAGTTATGTGGAAAGATGCATAAAAAAACAAACAAACAAAAAAAAGCAAAAAAAAAAAAACCACAAATCATCTGTATAAGTATATAGATTACAGTGCCATACATATGGCATAGCTCTGCCATGTGTATGGCAGAGTCTACAGTGAACTTAAAATGCTGAAAGTTCCGCATTTGCATTTCATCACAGCCTCCTTGCGGCTGACCCATAGAATTGAGCTCTCTTTCATGGTGATGTTTGTCAATGGCTCACTGGAGATCCATAAGAATATTTGTTCTTGAAGAGAGGCAGTCCTAGAACAGAGGTAGTACTTCTGCTCAGAATAGATGGTTGACATTTCTGTCTGTTTCCTGTGGAAATTTGTACAGAGTTTCTTTCTATCTACCTTAAAGAAAGAGAAAGAGACTTTGGTACAAGTGTAGTTGTAATTGCGTGAGACAGTCCTGCGGGATGGAGCAGCACAGAGGGCCACCATGCCTGAAATGCAAAAGATGTAGGGTAGGCAGGATATTTTTCCCCTCAGTGAGCCACTGAGAATGACTAGGAATCTACTGTAGCTTATTTGTATGCTAATAAAATAGTAGATGTAAAAAGAAAATGGGGGTAATATCCTGATACATTTCATTGCAGCTTAATAAACTCAGCACACTTGTCAAAATAACTCTTGGGTGATTTGCAAAATTAGTTGTATATATTCTATGCTACTCAATTTTTGTTTGAAAGCTAGGCATCTGTTCTGCTAATGCTTTTAGCATTGCAGATACTGTAACTCCTATAACATACTCTGGCCTGGCTCTGTTTTTGTATTGCACGTGGTTGTGAGCTGTAGATACTCCAATTCTATAGCAGAACAGGTGTAGAAACAGCACAGAGTTGGCATAGGTTATTTGCTGAAGGACAAATTCATAAAAAAAATTAAAAAGTTCTTACTGTTGTATCTGTTTGTAAAAAAGAAAATCATACAGTTGCTAGGAGAATATATTTAATTGAATGTAAAGCAGAGGAGGAGATCTCTAATGGCCTCTTTTCTATATACTTTTTCCTGAGAGCATAGGTCCAAACAATTGCTGAAAATTAGCTTCAAATTTAGGAGTTGTGAATTGGCCTCCAAATTTGTCTTCAGCTTTCTACAACTGTATTGCCCAAGCTTTTAAAGAGCTAAGATAATAACAAAACTGGTAAAATTCTATTTTGTTATTTTTATTTGATATTTTATAGTCCAGATAATTAAATAAACTAGATGCAAAGTTTTGTCTTACCAGTGCAAAAAAGCAACACGATGTGATCTGCAGGACGATTGACATGTAGGTAGAAGCTATGTGCAGTGAAGTCTGTGTTATGGGTCCTGAATGAATTGGATGATGTGGTTGCCAAGCTACCTGCCATCATATTAAAAAAAAGTCGTGGCTGTTAGGAAAAGTCCCTGGTGACTGGAAAAAGGGAAACTTCATTGGCTCTGGAATAGATTGCCCAGAGAAGCTGTGGGTTTCTCATCCCTGGAGGTGTTCAAGGCCCTAGGCAGCCTGATCTGGTGGGTGTCAACCTTGCTCATGACAGGGGGTTGGAACTTGCTGAAACTTAAGGTCCTTTCCATTCTATCATTCCATTGTATTTTTTTCATATTGGCCTATGGTAAAAACAACTTGTTTTCTATAATTGGCTTACAATTATGTCAGAATACAGAACAGTTTTTTTCTTGGACACTATGTCAAATTGGAAAAGTTGTTTTTCACTGAGCTGAAGTTATTTGGGCCATGATATACATGCAGCATTGGTATCAACGGAGTTTGCCTTTTGTTTCTTCAGTTGTACTCTGGTATTCAGTGCAGGTACTGCATCTGCTTTTAGACTTATCTAAATAATTGCAGGCTGTTTTCTTTTTTTTTTTGTAGCAGGTAGTTTCTTGCAAAATTGGCTGCCCACACATCTCTATCATATAACAAGTTATAATATGCCATTTAATTTGTAAAGTATATGATTTTCCACAAAATCTCTGAGACGCATTTCCCATTTTTCGTATGAAATCACCCTGAAAATGTTGAAATTATTTTAGATGTTGGAATCATCTTTACTGGGGTATAAACTACAGAAAGCCTTCTGAACAAATACTTTGCCAACTCCAGTCTGTAACTTTCTTAGAGAATTTGATCACAGTTGACAAGGGAAATAGGATTCCACAGGGTGTTATATGAAATTATAAGATAATATAAATGGAAATATATTTTCTTGTGAGGAGGAGTGAGAGCAACTTCTCTATAATTGAGTTACTGATAAAATTGAATTTAAAGGGGCCAGCAAGCTCTTTTGATGTTCAAAGGCTCTAGTCCGTAAATTTGGCCTGCCTGAAGTTACTGCATCTTAACACATATAGCTTGATCAAAAGAAAAGTAGAAAAAAAGAAGTTCCAGAAATCCAGACTGATTAAGTCAGTCTTTCTGCCTAGTGATGGAATTTAGTAAAATATCATTTGGCCTTCTCTGATGTATTGTCCTCTTTGCTCAAAGGATTTAAAGAATCTTCTAGCCTTTGTATAGTAATTACACAGTGAAGCAAAATATACGTTTATAATGAAAAGATCTTTGTGATCAATTCAAGTTAGCAGTTTTCAGGGGCTGTTGTCCTGAAATACAAGCTACAGTAATGCTAGAGGTCTGTGAAAATGTTATCTTCTCCTTAAGAACTCAAATTTACGTCTATGACAAACTTGAAAACAGAAATAGTGTGTTCTGTGCTGGTGTATTTTGTATTGTGGTTTCCTCTTCTGTTTCTATGAAATGCAAGTACTATTACTTGAAGAGCTTCTGAATGATCCTGCCAGCAGTGATCTGAAGGAAGGGGGTGTCAGTAGCAATGAAAAATGTTTGTGGTAGAAGGTCCAAGTATCTGATATCTGAACCACAGCAAGTATGGGTTCTTCAGGAGATGTGCATTCCCATTAATAGGAATTTGTACTTTTTATGTCTATAAAGCTAGACTGAAATGTGGCCATTTTAGAGCTCAACTGACTAAACTAGGTCTCTGCACAGGCCTGCTAATCTACGAGTGTGAATCTAACTGGAGTATTAGAATCTACTATATTTTATATGTATCAAGCATTTTACTTTCTACTGTGGTGATATCCATATCATTTCAGTATCTCATAAATATCCTTTGACATTATTTAAAGTAGGCCAAAGAAAATATATTCAGGTGAAGTAGTTTTAGCATAATGAGAAATTTCTCTTCCTTTACCAGTAAGTTTTTGTGCTGTTCTATAGCACTTTAAGAGCCAATGAGGAAGCCAATTTTTATGGAATGTGGAAAGCATCGTAGCTCATTTTAAGTGTGCATCTAATATTCCTACATGCCTAGTAATTTAAAACTTAGCCTCCTTTCATGGTGGCACAACTCTGTAATTCTGTTAGGCTGTTAAAAATAATATAAATCCATTCAGTCACTGACAGCAGTCTTTTTAAAAAAAATTTTGTGGTGATTTGGGATTATAAGAGTTGTGGAGAAAGGTGACCTTGCTGCAGGTTTAAGTGCAGCAGTTCTTGACACAATCTAGCAGATAACAACACTAATGCTAACTTAATTATGTTGTTAAATGCATTTGGGGAGAATTACTCTTAACAAATCAAACTACTGACGATCATATTTCATAACCTGCTTTTAATCTTCTCATGGTTGTGTTTATGATAGTTACAGCAATATAGTAAATTAAATGTGAATAGAAGACTTACTTGTATCTCCATAGACAGATGTTTTTTATTTGAACTAAAATAGAAAAAACAACTATACTTGAAACATCATTCAGGACAAGAAGATTGCAATTCTTGTATTTAGTACAAAATATTTCAATTTTTAATTTTGCTATTCAGTCTGAAGCACTGAGCAAGAAATGAGTCTGATTATACGTCTTGAATTAGTTATCCTAAATAAGTATAACAACCTTCACATTGATTATATCATCACGTGTGCTTATATCTCCACGAAATTATATTTATACATCTTAACTTTTTATTACCCCCTGTAGGGTTTAAGTTTCTCATTGATGTTAATTAGAAAATCTGTATGAATTAGAAAAAGATGTAACTGTAATTTAAAAAAAAAAAGTGTTAGTACCTTTTTTACTGCTGCCTATTTTCAAAAATTCTACTGACTATGGAAGAGTTGAAAAACAAGCTTTAAGTTACATTTGGCGTGAGTTTTTAAGTAGCTTTAGGAAATCATGATTGCCTTTTGTGCGGAATATACTACTTGGTATGGAAGATCGGGCAGCTCTGGTTCTTACCGATCCAAAGGCAAAAATGTGCTATTATAATATGGTAAAACTCCTATATGCCCATCTATATGCAGGCAGAATTTGTAAATTTGTTCAGAATCACTATGGAATAACTTGAGTTGGAAGGGACATTGATAAACTTAGTTACAACCCCTGTTGTTGGCTTGGCTGCAAGCCACCAGATCAGGCTGCCCAGAGCCCCATCCAACATATCCTTAAATTTCTATAGGGGAAGGGCATCCACAACTTCTCTGGGCAGCCTGTGCCCCTGCCTCACCACTTTTATAGTAAAGAAATTTCCATTTAACATCTAACCTCAATCTCCCAGTTTTGTTTTTGTTTTTTTTAGTTTAAAATCTTTCCCACTTGTTCTATCACAGTCAGTGTAAAAACTTGGTATTCCTCCTGTTTATAAGCTTTTCTCAAGTACTGGAAGGTTTCAGTGAGGTCTCCTCCAAACCCAGCTCCTTCAACCTTTCTTCGTGAGAGCGATGCTCCAGCCCTCTGATTATCCTCATGGTCCTCCTCTGGACCTCTTCCAATAGCTCCACATCTTTCCTGTGTCAGGGACCCCAGGTCTAAACGAAGAACTTCAGATGGGGCCCCATGGAGACAGATTATGAAGACAAAAATCACCTCTGACTTCCTGGCCACCTCTCCTCTCCTGCAGCCCAGGATATAGTTGCAGCCCAGGAAGCCAAGTGCGCACTGCTAGCTCACATCAAACTTTTCATCCATGTCATAGTTCTATGTTTTTGTTTTTGTTTTGGTTTTTTTTTTTTGTTTCTGGGTTTCAGTATTCCACATCAAAACATCATGCAGTGTACAGGGCATTAAAGTGTCACTGCCCCAATTCCCAGTACCTATCCCTGTACATTACAGCAATCACGGGATCTGGCCCTTCCGGTTGGGGGGGGCGCTCTCTTGCTGCCTGGCAGTGGGTGCTGGAGGTGCTTTCCTAGCTGTTCCAAGCTTTTCAGGTTTGACTCGGTCCCGGGAACTCTCTCTCTCTCATCTTGTCTGATTTATTAATCTCAATTTCAATTAAATTGTATATATTGTGTTATCTTGTATTCTGATATTATAGTAAAATAAGTTTTCCTCCATAGATTGTTGCTGCTGTTCTTTTCCTCCCTTCCTTCCTTCCCATTTTTTGTGGGACTGGGGTGGGGGGGGGGAGGGCAGAGGCCTGTCGCCCCTGTCACAGACATAGATTGGTCTGGTCAACTCCGTGACAATCCATCAGGAAACTGAAGTCCTTCTCTGCAGGGTTGCTCTCATGAGTTGTTCTGCCAGTCCGTATGCATATCTGAGATTGCCCTGACCCAAGTGCAATGCCTTGCACTTAGCCTCGTTGAATCTTATTAGCTTTATATGAGCCCACTTTTCAAGTCTGTCCAGGTCTGTCTAGGTGGCATCCCTCCCTTCTGTTGTATCAACTCACCACTCAGCTTGATGTCATTAGGGAACTTGCTGAGGGCCACATGCGCTCAATCCCACTGTCTATGTCAGTGATAAAGATGTTGAAGAGCATCAGCCCCAAAACAGTCCCCTGGAGTACACAGACCTCCACCTGGACATAAAGCTGTTGACCACAGCCCTCTGGCTATCATCATCCAGCCAATTTTTTACAGATCAAATATTCCACCCGTCATATCCATGTTGCTCCAGTTTAGAAATAAGGATGTTGTACAGGACTGTGTCAAAGGCCTTGCACAAGTCCAGGTAGATGACAACAGTTGTACTTTTATGTAATTATTGCATTTTATTTTACCATGACAGTTTTCATTAAGAATATATTTATTCAGAGAATAGCTAACCCAATAATAGTAATCTCAATATAAAGGTTTGCTGATATACCTTTCCAATATTATTCTTATTTTGAAACTGTGTGGTTTAGGCACAACAAGGTTTTCATTTTAATTTGTGTGGTATTTTATTGTTGCTTAATGTACACTTCTTGGAGAATGTGCAGAATGTATTTGATTTAAAACCATAGCTAGCAGGATTGAAATGATTGTAGCAAAATAAAAGAAAAAGCTTGTTGAAGTGTTTGGTTGAAGCTATAAACACAGATGTTATTTGGAAGTCATAGACACCTATCATTTCTATGTCTGCACAATATTTTTATCCTTTTACTTAGTTTTGTTTCAGTGTTAAAATGAAGGTTTAAATGGGATGGGGAGTGAGGCCTTTGCTTCATTACCTTAAACACACTTTAGTGAATGTTTGCTTTTATTGTATGTTATTATTTATCATCATTTTTACATTATGTATTCCATCCTATGCAGTGTATGTTCAGTTGACCTGCAACTGCTTTTTGTATTTTAGGTTTGTAGTTTAAAGCTCATCAGGGGGTCTAAAAGGTTTTCATTTTTAAAATGAGTACGTAACTACTGGTTTGACAATGTAGAGGCCCGGCAAATGTTAATTTTACTGCATTTTTTGTTGCAGCAGATTAAAGAAAATTAGGTTGATAATGTAGCTAGGAATAGTTGTCTTTTTCTATGAGGCTTGGAGTTCTGCAAGTCCATGCATGACAATGTCTCATCCTCCATTAAAAAGCAAGCTGACAGTTATGTGACATCAGAGCTCTGTGAGGAGTTGCTTTTCCTACTTCATTTTCATTTTGCTGTGCTGGTTGCTCAGGGAAAGGCTTTGCCCCATCCTCTGCTCTTGCTTAAATGATCAGACCTACCAGAGGAGCCCTTCTGCCCATTGTAGCCTCTTATGTGCAGACTGTAATGCTTTTGGATCTGACCTCACATCTCTATTGGTAGATAGTCATATGAGGCAGCAACATTTTTTTGTGCCATGTGCAGATAAATGCACCTACTGTGACAGGATGCTTACATACATAGAATAATCATTCCTTACATCTTAAAGGGTAGTCCTTATGATTTGGAGAACTTCTTTTATATGCCTCAAAACTTTTTTTCCTTCATCTAATAAAATGATCATTTTTCTTGCAAATTTTTCATCAAACTAGAACAGTAAAGCAATTACCGTAAATTTATGTGTGTGCATGCACACAAATATAGGACATTGTGATATTTCTATTTCCCACTTTTGAAGCAGGATAGAACCAAATATGTGAAGTGTAATGCAAAATTAAAATAACGTTAGGGTCTGGAATTCTATAGTAAAAATAAATGTTTCCAAATAATTACCAAATGAATTTTTCTGAGAGAAGTGGGATATGCCTTTTGAGGAGAAATTGAGTTTGAAAGGCACAGCAATGTGATTTATTGTGTGCTCCAGGATAACGAATCACACCAAAATCCTATTTATCTAAACTATTGCTGTTGGCAATTAATCTCAAACAAGGGCATGAAGCATACTGGGAAAGATGAAGTGAGGAAATAGAAAGGTCCCCTATCTACTGTGGGATCTTCTGTAATACCTTTATAGTCCAAAGTATCAGCGAGACAAGATCAGGAGGAGATTTCTCCTCTTCCTACTTTATCCATTTTTGTAATTCATTTGGCTCTTAAAGATCATCTTGGTGGTATCATATTCTTCTTAACTTCACAAGTATACCAACATTTACCTCATACTGCTATCATCAGAAGGGCTGAAAAAAAAATGAGCCATTGTGTAGACAAGGGCAAGATAACTCATCTTGAAGAGTTTCATGTTAGTTAATAGCATTTAATAGCAACATATGGTAGGTAAATATGTTTAATTGATTGAGGGTTCTTTTGTTTCCCCTCTGGGATGGGAACTTGGACAAAAGGATTTGTTCTCAGTGTAATTATATTGTAATATTGTTAAGTATTTGTTAAAATGAAGAATTGAGAAACTTGTCTCCTGGAACTATTCTTTCAGGATATTTGAGTGATTTATTTAAGACTTGAACTGCGAGATTTTCATCCACAACTGAATATCATATGGCTCAAATTTCTGGGCTACATGACTTATGCTGTAGCAGTTAGAAACACTGCTTGGGATCTACAGGTGAGCTCAGAATTTAAATGTCCACGAAATAAGTACATTTTTTGTTTGTGCCTATTAGTAATTATGATGGATGCAGAATTTGTTTGTTAGGGAAGTCTCTCACAGCAGTTGCAAACCAAATTGTTTGTTACATTTCCCTTCTCCTCATACTTTATCTCCTGTGAAAGTCACTGTTTTAGATTTTATGGCACTGATGGGTAAGTGCTGCTGAGTCAATGCTTGATTAGTTTCCAGCTTGTCCTGTGAGAATATTCTGTTTAGATACCAAACAGTGAAATTAAGTTTTCAGAGTATTATGGACTTAATAGAACTGCAGTTAAATTGCGTTGTCATTATGGTGCCATCCCCAAAGTTTCTATGGCCAGTGACTAAAGTTCCCCTCAGAGTGGCTGCCACATCCTTCTGCCACAGTGCAGCAGTCTCTTCATTTTCATTACTTTTTGTAGCAGTGTAATGTTTTAGCCATACCATCGTGGACTCTCATTAATACCTATTTGAAACTATTTTGAGGAGAAATTGTGTAAAAATGGACTGGTCAAGAGAGAGTTTCTTTTGTCAAGAAAACATGAAAGGCTTACTGTAACTGTATGTTCTGTGCATTTATATTATCTAATGATGCGTATTGATTTCATTATTAAAAAACTGAATTTTTTGTGACATGGAACAGAACAGCTTTCCTTAGTTTGCCAAATGAAAGCTTTGGAAATTATGATTAGGTGATATTTATGTATGCTTTCTTATGTTAAAGACCCAATCATTTAATTTAATTGAGTCAAGTGTCTTTTTTTAATATTGATGTAAACTCTTCACAGCTCCTTGCACTTTGTACTCATCACACCTTTTCCACACTTGTGAAAGGGCAGATGAGCTCAAAATATGCATATGGCTTTTATAAAATGCCTAGCACCTGCACAGTATTTTGAGATTTTAGACCTGATTCACATGTTGAGTGGCTCCTCGTTATTGGGACTTGTACCTGAGGGAGAATACAACTTCATTTTTCTTCCTATTCTTTAATCTTATTATTTGTTTTTGCCTAATGAAAAAACATAGCCAATTATTGATTTCACAGAGCTCCAGCTGTTGCTGGAAGAACTGTCAGGGCTAAGGGTCCTAACTTTCATTAGAGGAGCTTTGAGAGAAAACACAAGCTGCATCTGTATTAGTGAGTGCAACTGGAGCAGATGTGTAGAGCGAAACAGTTGGTGAGGAGGACCTAGAGTCTGCGTTGTGCATATTTTCTTTCAGATCATGTCTGATCTTGCGGAAGGAGCACTAGCAGCATTGGAAGCATTCCTGGAGCACATCCTCTGATTTAGTTTCTTGCAAAAGGAGAGCAGTTTTTTTGCTTTCAGACCACTATACAGTGCCAGCCAAAAATGTGATGAGTTTGGCTCCTGAAGTGCTTGTCTCATCAGTCTAAGATGTTAGTGTAGACAGACTGAGAGCTGTGTATGTTCAGATGGATGAGGTGGAAGTTCCCTGCCATTTAAACTCTGGAGTTTGTCAGATGTACTGAAATTATTTTTCCTCAGCCAGTACTGTAATTTACAGCTACAGTTAAATAAAAGCAAGGATGACTACCTCTCAGAGTAGGTATAAGGTGAGCACAGATAAAGAGAGCAACAGATAATGAAAATGAGCTGTGTTTCTGGTAGTGGATGAGTGCCACAATTCCCATTCCTTCCAGGCTATGATTGTTTTCAAGCAGGAGCATCTTACTTGTCTTAAATGTTTGCTGTAATCTGCCTGAAAGCTACAAAACTTTCTGTAAACAAAAGATATTAAAATTCACTGGAAAAGTCATCAGTTCCCCTTCACCCAGACTTCTATATAATCCTAAAATTCTCTGAAAAAGTGTTGTAGCATTAAGGGTGTGATATTTGGCATCTGCTTTTCCTCAGGAATATTTTAATGATTAAGGCTTGTTATTCATCTCCTAAAATGCCAGAGAGTAGAAATGCATTTTATACTGAGATATTTCTGGAAAAACAGAGTCAGAAAGCAGCTGGAGCACATTTCACCTTTATTGAGGACTTCAGTAAATGAATAGAATAGTGCCACAAAAATCTTTTCTGACTCTTTTCAGAAAAGAAGATTCACTGTGAAACCATAGCTGTGACCTTAAGCATTCTGTGCCCTAAACGGTTCTTTACAACAAATGTGTGTCTAAGGTAGTCTTTCACAGGAGGACTCTGACAAGATTACAAGACTTCTAGGTTCTCTAGTAGCAGTTCTATTCCTTATATCAGAATTCTGTTGTTAGAAAGAGATCTTCTAGAGGCAAAGAACAGGTCTGTGTATCTACCTATAGGTATTTGTTTGGTCAAGTTTTATGATGACCGAAATCTCTGCTTCCAGAATCCCAGGACATATGCCTAAAAAATAGCTCACTGAGCATTTATAGTATACATTAAAATTAAATTTGGACTAGCATCTGTCGGAGTACTGAGGTTTCCCATTATTCAAAGTATGTAACCAGGGATGCTGTTTTGTATGTGCATTAGTTAAGCAAACCTGGGGAAGATGTAGTCTAAATGCAAAGGTGATCGCTGTGAGATAGCATCAGATGTAACCTAGGGAAAATGATATCTTAACTAAGGACAAAGACTTGTGGAATGATGCTTTGCTGAATCCAGCTTATGAGCTCTATATAAAGGGCTCTAGTACTGGTTTCTACCAGTACAGATATATAGATGTAGTTTTTTTTTTTTCCTTAAGTTTTGTGTGCTAAAAAATCCAAGCTGGAAACTTCCTTTCATCCTTTCCAGTGGTTATTATACAAGTTCTTCTCCACGACAGAAGTTCACTTCAAATCTCTTCCTTAAGTATGACTCAGCAAAATTAGATATTATCCAAGATAAGCTGCTGCCCAGGGAGGTTGTCAAGCTGCCTAGGGTGGCTGTGGATGCTCCTGGAGGTGTTCAAGGCCAGGTTGGATGGGGTCCTGAGCAACCTGATCTAGTGCTTGATCTAGTGGCAGCCCTGTCTGCAGTGGGGTGAGGGCTGGATCTTTGAGGGCCCTTCCAACCTAAGCCATTCTACGATTGTGTGATAAGTTCTTACTCGTGTCTGTTATAGTGATGTAAATACCCCTTTTTCTTTATGGAAAGTTGGCTGAATTGACATGTTTAGGATCAGATTTACTATTTTGACAGCTGTATAGTTTTACGACTTCATATTAAGGTTGAAGCTGATGAATACATTCAAATCGTTTTTCCCTGCTGTTATTTCCAGTGGGACGAGCACATTCTTAACAGACAAGATTTCATTTCTTTATGCATGACCTTGTATTTCCCATCAATTTCAATCTTCTTTCTAGCTCCTGCAGTCTTCTCTGACATTTCTCTTTCAGTGTAAACTCCCATCCACTGCTATTGATAATGTTTCATAAATTTGTTTATCAGCAAATTTCATTAGCATAATTTTACTTTACTGTAATAAAAATAGAGATAAAATACAATCTTCTACTAGCCCCTTACTTTCTTTTCAGTCACTGATATTTTGCTTCTCTTTTAACTAATCAGTCACAGAATTCTCCTTGCTAATCTTTCTGTTTTCACCAAAACTAATAGTTCTTTTAAGCAGTAGAGCAGATGCTGTGTCAAAGTCCGAATTAGAGCTTTGGCTCAGAATAGTAGTGTCCTTTCAAGGGAAGAAGTTACAGAGATGAAATATAGAATTAGTGAGGAAAAGCCTTAAATATCCTTATTGGTCAGTAAAGGGAAGCACAAGATTGTGGTCACATTACAAGTGTGTATAGGTAATATGACATAGGTAAATGCCAGAGAATAAAGGGACAAAGAAAGCTGGCAGAAGGCTTTTGAAATACATGGAACTGTAGAGCTTTCAAAGCTTGCAAAAATCCAACTGCATAAGAGCCTGTTTTAAATCCTATGGGTGCAATTCTTTTTGTTAGAGCCTTGTCTAAGCAACCTAACATCAAGCACCTGTTTTTGGAATGTTTTGAATCATTATTTCTATGATTCTATTTTTCAAAAAACATATGGCTGTACCAGTACAAAAGGCTTCCTCCACCTGAAGCAAATGTCAGAGTTGCTAGGGGCTCCCAGAGCTGCTTTGCTGTTTTAAGGCTACTACTGCTTGTAGTGAACCATAAATAGCACTTAAAATTATACCTCCAGCTGGAAGCCTTCATGCAGTCTTCCTTCTCTGAGTTTTAAAATCTCTCCAGAGGGCACCATTGTGTCAATTTGCATCTGAAAATTTAATAAGCATGAGTTTCTTTCACTGATCTGGGGGTGATCTATTCAAAGGAAGAGAAAGTAATAGCAGAGACATTTTCATCAAGCTTCTCCTGGGATAAGGGAATTAGTGGACATTTCATGAGCCTGAATGCAAGTAACCTTAAGTGGAAGAACTCTGGTGTTTAAAATGCTGCTATTATGTCACCTCACAGAGGATGAATTTTTTTTAAAGGTAGAAACCTTTAACAGATTCTTACTGTTTTATTTTACTATTAACATAATAACAACTATGATGGAACTTTGTTCCTAAAGTTGGCTCAATCTGGTAGTGGGCATGAATTATATCTTCTTTTTGTCTTCTAATTTGTTTGAGCTTCCTTTACAACACCCATTAGGAAAATGAATAAACAAACATATGCGTATGATTACTTAATAGTACTTCAGATGTTGAATAAAATCTGAAAGATAGAAATATAATCTCTTAGATAATAATCTATTAGAATATATTCTATTACATATTATATAATAATATATAATATATTATATAACAATAATCTATTAAAAGTCCAATTTAAGTGAATGTTCATGGAAACATGAGCAAGTCATAAAATATTTTGACGTACAGCAGAACTGTCCTTCTCACACTCTAGCAATGAAATATTAGAGAGTAATGTGACATAAGGTTAAGCTTTTAGCGCAGTCATATCCTCACTACATCCTGTTGTTGCTAGTTCTGGTTGTTTCCTTTTTCCCGTGTTTGCTGTGTCCACTAGAGGAATATTACTTTCTGACAGCAGGAGGAGAAGGCAGCATTCTGGGAACACATGAAGGGGATTAGTTAATTTTCCAGTACTCAAATTCTTGGCTGCCACCTTCTTCCATTAGGCAGAAATATGATGAGCTCCAATTTATGCCTGCACAAAGATGATGAAATGTCTGTGATCAATTATTAAATCTGTAGAGTCAGGTTTTATGCCACTGTAAACATTTCACTAATTATGTTCACATCTCTGAAAGATTTTGGCTATTTTTGCTAGTTCTTTAGGTTCTCTTTTCTTACATCATCATGATAAGCTGTAGCATCCGATTATCACAGTCACAAAATCATAGGGGTTGGAAGAGACCTGTACAGATTGAGTCCAATGCCCCTGCTGAAACAGGCTTTCTACAGTAGGTTGAATAGGCAGGTGTTCAGGTGGATCTTGAATATTTCCAGAGAAGGAGGCTCCACAACCTCCTGGACAGCCTGTGCCAGTGCTCTGTTGCCCTCACTGTTAAGAGGTTCTCCTGTATATTGGTGTGGGACTTCCTATGTTCCAGTTTTTGGCTATTGCCTTTTGTCCTATCACTATAAGTCACTGGAAATGATTCTGTGAGAAGAGTCTGACCTTGTCCAATTGCCTCCCATCTTGTTACTGTGAGAATATACTATAATATATCTTAATCTCAGAATTGTTTTAAAGCTAATGAAAACTAGTGATTATTGCTGTGAGAGAGGCCTGTGCTGTGCAAGCTGTCAGAAGAGCGACAGTCCAGTCAGTCATCTGAAATAAGTAATGCTTATCAAGAATTTCAGTATCTTCTAATGCCATTGACAGACTAGGATGACCAAAGTGTAAGCAGTAAGATAAGAAGTGGCATAAAGTAGTGATGGACCACTGTTCTCAGTAAGACAGCTTACTCAAGATGTGAAATTGTGCGGTGCTAAAAACTGTGGAATGGTTGATAAAATTGAAGATGTTAGTAATTCTGCATACAGGTTAGAAAGTAATGTTTTACCAAGTACTTTCTCTAGGCAACTGAGGCATTTGTCTTCCTGAATTTTCAATGTTTCTGCCTGATTTCGAGCTTGATTATGTTATAATTAGCCTGAAATACGTTCATTGCCTTCGGTGCAGTTATGTTGTCCTTGTTTTTTAGTGCCTGAGAAAATAATAAAGCTAAATGCTGGTAACTGGTTTTGGAATAAAATTAGGAGCATTACAGAAGCTGTATTTTTATGATGATTGTTAATTGTAGAGGTTGCTCCAATGGCTTGCTTGGCACTTATTGGAAGTTGTTTACTAGCAGACAGGATTATAGAATTATCTGGATGATACAGACTTCAACACCTATTTAATTTGTCTAATTTTTTGAACTCATTAGTCAAACACCTCTTAAAACTATGATTAACAGCAAGGCAGTGATTTTACTGCAAAGGCATACACTGAGCAAGAAGACCATTGATTTTATTTTTTTTTCTCCTCTCAATGAGCCTGCTAATGTAATGGAAGATTAAGCTAATGAAAATTTTCAAATTCATGGGCTGTTGGGCTGTTTGTGAGGGGGGAAGGGGGGGGGGAAAGCATTTTTGCCAGGTCATACCTTCTTTAAAAATGGGCAGGGAGGATGTTTCAGGAGGAGTCCAGAGATTTGGTACCTCAAAGCAGCAGTGAACTGGATCCTGTCACTTACAAAATGTGGATAAATGTACATTATTCCTTTTCCAGACAAGCTATATCATTTGTTGAGAACTACCCAACTCTAAATATTCACCCATTCCCATTCTTCTCCAAGTCTTTGATACTGAAGATATAACTTATTGGGTTCCCAGAATTTTGGATGCAAGACAGTTCAAGTGAGCTTTTATGGGCGTACATTAAATGGGGCTTTTAAATGGAAAATGAACAGTGCTAAAGTATGATACTTGCCATCCGAAGTACACTTGACTATGTGTTGGTAAATATTAGGCAAGTCTTGTGAATTTTCTGTTCTAGAGCAGAACTGGAATCCTCCATATAGGAGGAAGAGCCTGAAAACAACATGAGACTGCTTGTAAGAGGTTTTTGATGTTTGCACTGGATAGATGTGTGAAAACCAAACTTGAGTGAATTGGTCTTTGGAGTCCTCTCAATGTTTACTTTTTTTCCTCCTCCTGATAGAAATTAAAATTGTTTCTTTGTGATAGCATGAGAATTAAGGGACTCCTTCCCTTTGCAGTATTTTCAGAATTGCCATTTAGCTTGAAACATGTTATTACTCATGGAAACAGGCATAACTGAAGAGAAAAGCTTACTGGAAACATCTTTGCCCCTGTTGTTATATCGTGTTAAGTAAAATGAATAGAAAAGCTTTCTTAACCTAATACTTAACGTGTTTTGAGTCTTTAGCTTCTACTGGCAAATTTCTACTTCTAGTCTTCTGCTGATTTGCATTACTTTTTTTTCATGTCATCCTTAACATTGTCAAGTCAAAATTGAACTGTATCTGTTGAAGATGGAATTTTGCATGTTTTTTTTTGGTTGTGTTTTTTTTTTGTTTGTTTGTTTGTTGTTGTTGTTTTTTTTTTTTTCAATGAAAATACATTTAGACCCTGGAATTTTTCATCCTTAAAGACCAAGTGGAAGAGCATAGTACAAATGAGATATTTAGTTTCAGTTTTCCAAGATATTGTTCCCAAAATCGATCATGATGTGCAGGCTGAAAAACTGTTCCTGAACAGATTTTGATGGTATTCATTTTCTTTTGGAAATAGGAAGTGCTAAGTGATGTTAAGAATCAGTTTATAAAGTTCACAGCACTGACTGAGCTAATTAAGATTTCTTTCACTCTGATGCTGAGAGAACAGCAGGTCAGTAGATGCCTTGCTGTCCTAGATGCCACAAATATTAAAAAAAAAAAAATTCAGGGGTGCTTTTTACTCCACACTTGACTTCAGTAAGGTTAAATGGCTCCACTTTCATTCTTATCACCACATTTGTCATTGATGATAGCGAAATGTGGTTTGAGCTGGTTTTGCACAAATATCAATTTCATTTAAGTATGGAAGAAAAATCTTCCATGTCTATCCTATTGAACAAAACTGTATTGTATGGAGACTGTTTCCTAAGTTCTAGGAAACATTAAAAAGCAACACAGATTACATAATGTAATTTATATCTGTACAATCACTGTAGTATTTGACATGTTAAAATCTGATGATGACTGGCTGTCAGCATTTTGTGGGAAGCATTCAGAAGCATTCAAATTCATCAACATGACTATCTAAAATCCCAATATCAACTTTGGGAAAAATAGAGATTAGGAATTAATTTGTTTATAAGATTTTTTTAAAATAATGTCTCCTTTATTTTGGAATTTTTACTTTGGCTTATTTTCACTCTTTATGTAGCCAAGACAACGTAGCTTGAATTAAGAATTTAGTAACATACATTGGCAAAAAGAGTGAATAATATGTTGGCAAAATGTTTGGAGATGGGAGAATCATATTTTTACAAAGGTAGCAGATATATTTGAAACAACACTCATACTGTTTGTGTGCTGTTAAGTTGCAAGGAGGAGGTGAATTGTACTGGTTTGGCACAAACTGAAGAAGTAGAAATTGAGGCTTAGAAAATACCTATGAAGAAAGAAAGAGCTGGGTATCCTTAGTCTAGAAAAGAGAAGATTAGATATGGATGAAACAGTTCTTCAATATGTAAAATACTGTTGGATTTAATACATTCAGAAGAAGGTATGTTGTAGCCATTTAATTCCTTGAAGTAAAAGTGCTGGAATTCAATGCTAAAAAAAAAAAAACACAACTGAGATAAGGAGATGCTGCAAACTTAAGGATGTGAAATGCAAATAAACAAATACATAGTAATAAAGATTTTCTTTGTTTCCATTTTAGTGTCCTGCTTCCGAAATTCATATGACTACATTTGGAGGTTGTGTCCAAGAAATTTTTTTAACTAAAGGTCCTTGTTCGTTGAGTGGATGCCTGATTGCCTCCGATTGAATTCCGAAACAATAGCTTAGAATTTAGATGGAGATGGTTGATGTCAAGATGGCCTGAGTATCACACTTAGTTTTCTGATCTCTTCAACGTGTATACTGTCACTATTACATACAACACAGCTCACTGTTATTTCATTTATGCAAGATCAAAACCAGACAGATCACGTCCTTGTATCATAGCATTCATATAATTAGCAGAGTGAAATTATTTCCTGCAAAGCCTAACGGATGCAAGTCATCAGAAGATGAAGTTATGAGGAGTGGAATTTCAATGGATATATAGCTTCAAATACCTCAAGCAGTACTTCAGTTATTTCTAAGAATTTAAATAACCTTACATCCCCTGTTAAGCAGCAGAGCTCCACTAATATCAAGAAAGCTGTCTTAATTTAAACTTGCTGAGGTTATGCCTATGAATCTTTAGAGAGAAACAGAAATAGTTACAGTCTTTCTAAATTTTCTTTTGAGTAAATGTTTCTTGTCAGTGCAGTGCAGCTCCTTATCTTATGCATTTGGGTGTCTTGTAATGTTAATTGTGTTCCTTGGGTTCTTTTTCACAAAGGCAGGTGCTAGGGGAAAAGGTAACAAATAGATGTATGCAGCATATAGATCTGATGGGGCTGAATTAGGGTTTAGGTCCAGCTCTGTTGCCTATATAAACCAGTAGAACTTCTCCTATGCTGCCCTATCTTAAAGATCACTTTTGAATTGGGATATTAAAATAGAACCATCTCTTTCCACCACTGGGTCCAGCTCTTGTATGTGTGAGTTATAGTCTTCAGTAACGATGTCTCTATTACAAACAAGTCTGTGTTATGGTTCTAAGATTGTGTTAGAGTAAATACAGTCACACTGAGCAAAGAACTAATACTTTTAAGTGTTGGTGACTCATCCACAGTAATTTAGCAGGTGGCTGCCTACAATTTCCCGGTGCCATCAATCTCCTAGGTAGGATTATTTCCTGCCTTCATATGTATGGAGGAGGAAATTATACACTGTGAATTTCTGATGATGGGGATGATATGTAGCCTTTGTATAGAGTTTTTTACCTTCAGGGCAGTTTGCAAGTATAACTTAATGTTTTAATTCTTTATGTTTTAATTCTTCTAATGAAGAAGAATTTATGAATTTGTTTTAATAATTCTAATGTTTTAATTCTTCCCAGTTCATATGCTGAACTTAATGTTCAGCATCCACTTCAAAGTTAGTAAGTATTGCTATCCCTTTTTTATAGTGTGGGGAATTGAAGCGAAGGAGTTAGCACAGCTTCACAAGACTTTGGAAGGAATCATGTCAATAATTTGCCTAGATTTTATTCATCATTTCATGTTTCTTTATTTATCCCATTGTTTCCTGGTGTGAGTATTGAACAAAGTGTAATGTCAGAGTGTGCTGATATTAGGTAAACAATTGCAAGTGGTACATGTTTTAGAAATTCATAAGCTAAGAATTTTAAAACTTCTGATTCATAAGGCAGTATGAGGTAAAGACATTCACATTGTTTTACATGCTAGTACAGCTGTGGAGAATGGCTGTAAATCAGATATGCAACTTTGTCTGTCCACGAAAAGAAAAAGGATAGATGTATAGTTACAAAAGAAGAACTGAAGAGGCTTTCTGTTTCAAATCTATAATAAGTGGTTTCTTTGTTTTTCTTTAATTCCTGAACACTTCTAGAAATAAGCTTGTGATTTCTGACTAAGGATTTATGTTTAGAAAAATAAGTGTTTGGCTTAATGAACTGTTAACTTGTGGTGATAAGCATCCTTTTGTAGAATTTAGGAGTAATGACCTTTCTTAATGCTTTCTTCTTTTATGGTTAATATGATGAGCATAGACTCAAAATACTTCCAATTTTTCGATATGGTTTTAGGTCACTGTAAGTATTTGAGTCCTTTTGGCCTTATGTGAAAAAAAATAAAAATAAAAAAATTACGACTTGATCTAGTAATTACTTAAATTCATTCTTACATCTGTATGAAAGGTTGGTTTTTGTGGAAGTAAATGTAGGTTTTTTTTCTCCACTTCAAATATATTTTTATTTTTGTGGGCAATTCTTTAGATGTACTGGTCTTTGTCAGATCTTACATCAGTACACACCAAAAGCTTAAAAATCTGGAAAAGTTGACAAAAGTTGACAACACAGCAAACTGAGGCATAACATGCTAAAATGAGGAGTACAAAGATCAATTCTGTTATCCAGCAGAGAGTACTCATTGTTCAGTACCAATGAAATCTGTCTTTATAGTGATGAGCATCCAAATGTGTACTTTCAAGACAACTAACGCACATTCCTTTTGCAAACTTAGCAACTACTGCTAAAGTATTTGTGTAAAGCTCAGCATTACCAGTTGCTGGGAAGCTGAGGAAGACTTTCCTGCCTTGGAGGGACAAGTTACTTCTCTTCAATTCTGTTGCATCTCATGAGCTGAATAGCCCACTGCATCTTTCCTTCAGTGTGAATATTTATACAGTTTCTCTCACGTATTCTTTTCCTCAAGATCTCAATATTTGTAAGAACTATTTTTAAGACTTCTTTCCTCTACAAAATTAAGCCAAAATAGGGCAACTTGTTAAAAAGTAGCAAGAAAGGAGGCAGAATGACATATGCACAGATATAAGTATTCAAAGCCATTGTGATTTCCTGAAGAAATAATGCTTAAGAGACAGGCAGAAAAATTCAGCTCAAACAGCTCTGCTTCTCTAAATATTATTCCTTTCTCCCAGCACTTTTGAGAGCATTACAGAAGATGTGATAAGTAAAGACAACTTTAATACAGCTGTTTACTAAAGCTCTTGGGGAAAGTCTAGCAAAATATGCTTTCATAAATAAAACAGAGTTAATTAAGAACCACTTGAAAAGATAGCACAGGGGAAAGTTGGGAGAAAATTACCATGTAATGTGAATGGTGGTTAGCAGAAGCATAATTCTAGCTGAAATGAGCCAGATATCTTACTGGGAGCTTGATTCATCCATTCCTCCTCATGTTGGTTAGCATCTTATTAAACAAATTATGCCATTAAAATTGATGGAACTGCTTGGCAATAATAATGGCAGCAGAATAAGGCTTTCTCTATGCAAGTCACTGCTAGAAATGTGATAAATGTCTGATAAAGTTAAAGAGAAGGATACTGTGTGAATGCAACAAAAGATAATTTTAATATACATGTTTATTTTTCAGAAGTCAGAAGCAAGTAATCTTATATGAAATGTGGAGGGACAGTGGTAATCTGTAACACAGTAAGCAAACAGCACATTTTCTAAATAAGATTTTATGTGGCATAGTTACAAAAGTAAAACAAACCTGATCCTTGAGAATAGTGTCAAAATGTGGTCACTAGACTCTTAGCCTGTGCCAAAGGACATAAGTGGCAACTCTTAATGGTGATTGCTCTTAGTAAACAGTTTGGTTTGAATCCATTTCTAAGTGGTCAGATGCTGAGCTGCATGATTCCCGTGAAGGTGTTTGAGAACTGGTTTTGTTTTTCCAAAGTGGCATGGTGGCTGAATGATGATGTCATGGATGCCATGAAGTCTCTGGATAAATAGGCCAGTAATGAGAATGAGTTACTTTTGATTTTTTTTTTTTTTTTTTAAACTGCACTGGGGAAATAAAGCACATCTTTGGAGGCTTTAGAGAGGCTTTCTTTAAGGTTTTCTGTGGTTGGAACTACTTTGTAATTTCTAACAGAACAGTTCTCTCAGTGTCTTGTAATACCTTCTGGTTGGTTTTTGTATATGTTTCATTCATGAGGGATGTGCCTGGCTAATATTGTCTGTGTTAGATTTGCATTTTATGATGTAAGATATGCAGTCTACAGTCATTTTTTTTATCAGATCTCCTCATGAACTGGCTAATTCTACCTTAGCGCTGTAGTTCTTGACACGGCTGGAGGTTACTCTTTAGGAAGTAAAAATAAATTACTAGCCCTATTTGCCTGGTTGTTCAGGGAAAGACAGCTATTAAGACATTGTCACAAGTGTGTACATGCTGCCATTAGAACTATTCTCCTCAGAGCTTTTCTGAGGCCTTTGAGCTGTGGAAGCGCTGCATGGTGCACTACATAGAAACCTGCAAATTCTCAAATTCACGTTCATGAGGTGGGCTGTTTATTTAATTCAGATAAATGCTGTCTGTTATCCTTACGTTTAATCAAATACGCTTGTTAAAAATCTTTGTTTTGAAAATCGATCTGTAATTTCTGTCACAGTTACATTTTTTTCTGATCCCATTTTATGTCCATATTCCCCTGTCTTTCCACTCAAGAATGGTGGAAAGTTCCATGATACCACTGTGACCCTTAAGTGGTGTTTCAAGTTAGCTTTTAAGAAAATTATATATAGCACAAGTATATAAATTCTTCCCAATCATAAGTATTTACACACAGTATTACAACATAGACATCGCTAAACCACTTTCCATGCTTTAAACAGTTACTGCTACGTTCATTCCTTGGTACCAAATGCCATGCTGTATTAGCAGCCTCCACACTGAGCTGCCTGTGCACCTTGAGCTGCCTTGACACACCCTAAACAATCAAAACAATGTCATGCCATTTTTTTTTTTTCAGTACTGCTGCCTACACAAAGCAAGTATTTGGTTGGGAAAGACCAATGGATGTGGTGTCTTTATATATCTTCCCCATGGGATAGGCTTGCTTGTAGGGGGGCGTAATTTCTCTACTATGCAAATTGTAAGGAGATCATTTGAAGAATAGCTTTTATTCAAACAAGGCATTTTAATTTAGTTTAGGATTTTACAGAGGCCTTTTCAAATTTTGCCACCAGGGTTTGTTTTTCTTCCTGCTTTTTTTTCTTACCTCTTTCAGTACTCAAGGAAGAATTGATAAAAAATATAGTAGTGACAGTGTATGATATAATGTTGTGAGGTCTCATTTCAGAACAGTTTGGGATTTTTTGTATAGAAGACTGCTTTGGGGCTCTGTATGACAGACATCACACTAGTTGTATAAAGGTTGTCTTTTAAAGCTTTAATACTAATAAATGGCTAATGTAATTTTTTTTTTTTTTTTTTTTTTTTTGCACAGGAATACATATTTTTAATCTACTTGTAATTTAATAGCATTAACTTGTGGTTTCGAGATTGTCGGGGCAACGAATCTTGAAATATAATACTTAAAGTTGCCATTTCTAAAGATAAGGACATGCCTTGAAAAAATGAATTTATATTTGATATAACTGAGATGCAGGAAAGTAAGAAACTGTTATCCTTTCATCATGTTTCTTGGTACTCTGCGTAAAGGACAGTCTGTGGTGCATAAGCTTAATTTATCCTGGAAGGTGGAATGAGCTTGGCCCCTAATAATTAGTGTAGGTGGATTTTAAATGAGCTTGATGACATCATAGCTGGCTACTTCTGCTTCTCTATATTTCTGAGGCATTTTTATTACTCATTGTGCTGAATACATCATTTGTAGTTTGTTGGCACTGTTTCCATGCTTAGTGGTTTAGGTTTTCTTTATTGGAATAAATGGTGATTTTGTTTGTGGATCCAGGAGAAGGAAGCTTTTATTATTTGGTCTTGGATTTACGTGCTTTGGCTCTCTCCAGCCTGTTGACAACTGCCCACCTGTCTCTGTCTCACACACTTACCTGTTTGCTTTGTCATGCACAAATTTATAGTTTTCCACTTGCTTTTCTACTTACACTGATAAATACGCAATCCGTAACAGTATTTTAACCCCATACTGATTACCATTTCTAATAAGTTAAAACAGGAACTATTGAAAGATGTATAACCTCAGATAAATTGTGGTTTTTATGTATGACTTCCAAGAAACATATGTATTTCTTGAAAGCATCTGGCAGCTCAAAAGCACAGATGAAACTGAATGTAAGTTGCACTTAGCTATGACTTGCGTTTATTTCAGTGCTTAACAGTGATCTCCCTCAGAAGAGGTTTCTGCTACTGCACCTTAATGTTCATTGCAAGTTACTGACTTTTTTCTTTTTTTTCCTCAATTATTATCGAAAATGTTGATCATTAATCCTTTTGCTACATTTTTTAAAATCAAGTGGGGAATTATTCTTATTCTCTTGTTCCTTCAATATTTTCCAAATTAAACCAATTTCACTAATCACAACTAGTGTTAACAATATTCCTTCTGATTTTCCTTTTCTTATCTGTTTTGCCTTTTTCTTTATTTTCCTTAAAATGCATTATCTGCAACTGCATGCAGTGTATCAGCTCAGGCTGATTGGAGTAAAATTCTGCTAGACATCTCATGCTTTATATAAGATATCCTGGAGCTAACATTAATTGCTTATCGTATGTGAAGGTAGCTGGTATCTGTTCTTTTCTCTCCAATCCATTTTTTTTTTTCAAATGTAATCATTCTTCTTGAGTACTATTTGCCAGCAGCTATATTCTCAGCTCTTCTTGAAAATCTTTTTTCTCATAAATGTAAGTGTGCAGGCTAATTGAAACAGTGGAGCAGAATTTTGAAAAGGGATGTTTCCATTCATCTGTAGTTCTGAAGAAATGTAATTAAGTAACCAATGATACAGCATCCTATACATAATAAATTCTAGTGACCTATTTGCACAGTATTTGTACACCACAGATTTCGTTTTTGATGTCACTAACCCTTTATCTGACCCTTATTTCAGATGTCTTGAAATTCTTCTGGGTTAATTATTAGTGAGAATCTTAGAATTTCAGAAATATTTGTTATACCAATCACCTTTTCAAATAGTTATATTCCTTGGCTTATCAGAATCTTTTTTTTTTTTTTTTTTTTTTTTTTTTAAACTCTCAGCCCTTTCTTGGTCCATTTGAAATCACAAAGAAAAGGACAGATGGTCTCTTACACTGAAATGAAGCTCAGGCACAATCCAATTCCCATGAATTAGGTACTAGCAAGTCTTTCATCAGCTTCCACAAGAGTTATTTCAGAGTGAGACTAGTTTTATCTGTTAAATAGCAGTAGGATTATTTCTGAAGACTTGCAGCAGGTCTGTTTTTTTTTTTTTTAATTGAAGCTACTGAAGTAAGTTAAATTTAGTGTTATTATACTGTGGGATTGTGGATTTTTTTGTTGTTGTTTGACAAGTTATGCGTATAATTGGTGTATTATCAATAAATATTATCTTAATGCTGTGCTATTTTGTACAACTTACAATCAATAATATTTATAGTTTGCTTGCATCATAAATTCAAAAAGTTCCAAACATATTTGAGGTTCATTTTTCTCCTATTCTTCTTGTGGGCTTACAAGCACTATGTGTGTATGAACTTTGGGAAGCAGAATGCACCTGTCCCTAAGTTTAAGAGCTAAAGGGTACCACTCTTTTTCTTTCATTTTTAAATAGGGAAGATTATGTTGTGAACTCATTTACTGACTACTAATTGAGGAAATATGACAAAGAATTTTATAACATGATAAAGGAACAGCCACGGTCATGGTCTCGTTTGTTTACTAAGCTAGTGGCAGTAACATAATCAATTACAGCTTCCCTAAAGGGGTGTTTGGTCTGCTAAGAACTGCACTGGGAAATATGGTGTTTCACATGCAGTCTAGATTTATTTTCTCATTCATCCTTTTTAGAAACTGCTTTTCTGTGAAGCTGAAGCTTTGTAGGAGTACTACTTAAGCTTCTTTTTGATGGAGGTCAATGGAATTAACTGACTTACGTTATTTTTTAAATCAGGCCTTTACATCTCCTTATGTACAAAGCAGTTCTCTCTCACAGAGTTGTTTCCCTGTTTATGTACAAAGTAGTTCTCACAAAGTTGTTTCCCTGTGTAGTGGAATTTCCATTGAAGAAAAATATCTTTGTCCTCAGGGAGAAGGAACAAATGAATTGTTCACTCATCTCATTCCAATTATCTCTTTAAACTCAGTAACATTGAAAAAGCTGTGTTTTCTATAGACGTACTAAGATATTCCACAGTGCATGCTGATGTGGACAATGAAATGTTGAGAAAGAAATGTCTGTTAACTACAGTTGTATTACATGGGGAAAAAAAAGGCACTTTAACAAATTGAGTTTCATAATAGAAAGGTAGGGAGTTCTTATCTTAACTCATATGTCAAATGAAGATCAATCAGCTCTTCAGTGTTAACTGCTTTTGAGCAGAAATTGCTGTAAATCACATCTATCTGCTGTCTGGCACGCATTTTTGGACCTTACAGTGTGCACACAGCACTAGAAAATTCTATAGTAGCTTACAAAACTTTCCCTCTTCTTCCAAACATGTTTCAAGGATTCAGTGGTACCAGCCACTGTTTCAGACCTATGGAGGTCAATATTTACAACATTAGTTTTCACTGAGTCCCTACATCAACTTTAATTTTAATATGAAGCAGAACGGGGAGGAATAATTCTTCATGTTTACGAATTGTGGGAAAATGTTACTTTCTCTTCTGTTTTCATATGTGATTTCACATCCCAGTAAATCAGCTATGCTATGGACTATATTTTATTTCTCAAAAACCATTTCAGTAAATCATCTTTCATGATTTTCTTGTTAGTTTTCAGTGAAGTCCAAGAAGTCAATTTTGATAAGATTTGTGCTACACTTAATTTAATTGTTCACCATGCAATACCAAGTGCTCCTGGAATTCAGAGTGAAAAGGAATCTTTTATTAAAATGAAATTTCTAAGGTCTATGTGCTCCTAAATCTTTCTTTCTAAGGATGAGCTCTCAGTGCTTATCTGCATGTATACAGCATTTTTTAGTGTTCCTGTAGGTTGACAGCGAACATGCTGAGTTTCATGATTAACTTCAACAAAGAGTATCATAAAAACTGTTAAAACGAAAGGCAGGTAGATCTGTTTTAAGGACATCTATCACAGATATTTGTCAGTTGCTGTACATTCAATCCTAACTTCTATGGGTCTTACTTTGTCTAAGTAGCACTGTTCCTCTCAGATATCGCTAGCATTTGTAATGTGCAGTAGTAGAAGAATTTAACAGCTAGACCCAAATGCTGAGTGCTAGCTTTAATTAAGAACATTTCATGCTAATTTTTGGTAATAATATCTTTGATTTGTAATTACATCTTCAGTCTCTGTTCCAATCTCTCATCTTCCTTTTCCTCTTCATCCTCATCTCTGTCCCTCTGATACGAGATGACTGCTTCTGAAAAGTTCCTTAAGCTGAATTGTATGTGGCTGAAGCCAGGTTGTTTCAGCAGAGCCCCAAATTAAGTACAGCTTTGGTACCTCTTACCTTTTCACATACTAGGAGACTGCCAAAAACTCGCAGTATGAGTCTTGCATTTGCAAGGATGGATTTAATTGTGGTTATGCTGTTCCTGCTGCAGCTAGGTAATTGTTTGTTCATAGCATTTTCTTTAGCATTACCTTTATAAAACAAATGTCTTGATTTTCAGAAATACTGAGATGTAAGAAAAACATTCAATAAAATTTGTGAGGTGTGAAGCTAGAGAGAAGCCGGTAAGAGTGGCTTTTGAGCATTCAAACAAGTACACGTGCCAAAACACTGCCCTTTAATCTACTTAGTATTGCTGGGAAGCATCAAAGAGAAGTTTTAAAGATGACTTGTGAGTAAGTTCCCTCCCCCCCTCCCAAAAAAAATTAAATTTAAATTAAATTAAATTTGTTTACAAACAAGTACAAATGTAAATTCTGCTTATAAAGATAATTTAATATATTAATATTTGGGAATGCTTACAGCTTAATTTCCAGAACTTGAGCTGCCATTTGATTCTTCCTTTGTCATACTAGTTAAGTTCTGTCCGGTTGTATCTGTGAAGCAAGAGGTCTTGCAGCTAAAGCCCCCATAGAAATCAGCATTAAAACTCAGAGGTGTGAAGCTGGTTTACTTAAAGTAATGAGACAGCTAAAAATAAAAGATTTCTAGAACTTGAACATCTTTTCTGCAAATTGACTACTTAAGGAAAATTCTTAGCCAAATGTTCTTCCCCCAGTGCCTCACTGAAGAGTGTCGCATTGTAGGAAGTCTAAAATCTGTCTCCACCACACACTGCATACATCATAGCTGTTTGTTTGCAGTCTCTCAAGTAGGGAGAGGATTTCTGTCTAGTAGCCTACAGCTGTGAATAAAAAACCTCAGCAATTAGAGCTGGATGGAAATGTTTTAAAGTAGCAGATGGGATTTGCTCAGAATCACATGGGATTGCTGTAAGAGCAGGTATTTTCTGCCTTTCTCAATGGAGCTAGTGCCTGCTCCATGTGTGGCTTCAGGAGTCCTTGAATCTAGGTGTGGTTGTGAGGCACTGAGACAGATGGGAACTAACCCAGCCTGCAAGGAACCTGACAAGACTTTAAAGCAGGAAAAAAAAAAAAAAGTTCTCAGTTCTCAGTTGAATTGATGCCCTGTTAAACACTAAGTTCTTCTCAGTGTGTGCAGTACCATCTCTAGTGCCAACACAAGGGAAGAGGAGAAAATCCAGGCTTTGATTCCTATACTTTTTAGTACCAGTGAGTAATTAGGTCAATTTAAAGCAACTGTGAAACTGCAGCCTGGGGAGGAAAGAATCAGCAGATTCTCCTTGATAAGGGTTTCTGTTTTGTTACCTAGTCTGTTAGTTTTCCCACAGGCCTTGCAGAGAATGCACAGACTTTCTGTTGCCCCGTGTCAGCAGCAGGGTCTAGCTCGAGTGGCAAAAAAACATCGAGATTTTCATCTTCTGTCCTTGCCTGTGGCACCCTGGAGCTTGTCTCACATGTTCTGAGCATCACCGGTACAGCTCATCAGCATGCCATCATTGCTTCCTGGCTCCTAACAGCTACTTCTGTTCCTGGAGACTTTCCCCTTCATCTCACTACTGGGATAGTTTGCAGCTGGAAGTACTTCAGTAGTCAGGAAGTTTGGAGAATAGTTTGGCATCCACGGTTGCTTTTGGAAGCTAATGTAGTTAACAATGAACAAGGAAACAAAATGAAAACTGCTGAGAAATATTTGTTGGTTTTTTTTTTTTTTTTTCCATCCTGAAATAAATAAAAATTTATCTGCTGAGAGTGTTGAATCAAACAAATGATTTAAGAGTGGTTAGCTGGGTAGTTCAGATACTGATTTGGAGAGTGCTGTGATAGTTTAAATCTCAGTTCTGCCTAATTTAAAAGCAGCAGATACAATAAAACTTAAAAACCACACACCCCAGATCTGCCTCTGTCTATCTGTCTATCTCAGGAGACCTCAGGACTTAAGAGTTCATTTTCTACTAAATATTTGGTACAATGTTCCTTTCAGCCAGGGGAAAAAAAAAATGTGGGAATGGTTGGTTTTCATCCTTACACAGAGCAAAAGTGGTGTCAAAGCCCCTTGACATTTTCTTGTGGATTTAATAAGTGGGGTGGAACCTGGACAAAGGGAGTCTTTGGCGTCACTCAAGGGTAACCACTGTGAAGTCTGCTATTTACTGAAGAGAGCAATTTTAAAGTTTCAATTAACTTGTGTATGTAAATCACAATGATGTAAATCATTTTGGTTTTCTATCATTTCGACACAGTAGCCTGCTGGATAATTGTGTTTGAGTGTTGGATCCATGGTGTGAAATATTGTTTTTTGGTGTTCTCTGCACAGGATGAATAGTCTTGGATTTGCAGGAGCTTTGCTATCTCTAAGTTTTATTTTCTATGTTTTTGGAGCTAGCTGGTAGTGATGTCCTTAAACTTATGTGGAGACAAGTTACTCACATGAGTTATTGGAATCTCCATTGATTAGTGTTAGTCAATATTGGGCCACGATCTTGCACTTAAGTTTTGTTTGATTGTTTTCTTCATAACAATTTATAACACGTTTAAGGGAGATACTAGCCTTGACTAATTATAGACCTGAGCACTTTCTTTGCAACAGGTTATTTGCTATAGACTTTTTTTTTTTTTGCTGATCTTCAAACATTGGGGCATGGATTCTAATGTCATATTTATAAAATTTGCATTTATATATTATGTTCAGTTTATTGATCCAAAGTGTGCTTTTATTTGCTTTATATTTAATTACAAATACAAAACCATGAGGTATATTGTTTTAGTAATATTAGATGGAGGAGTTGTATGAGATAATTCTTGTTTCCTGATGGCTGGAGTAGGCAGCTGTTTTTGGCTTGCATACAGGTATAAAATGATATTAAAGAAAAAGTTTGGAGCTCAGGGCAGGAAAACATAATCACTCACAAACGATTGGGAAGTAGACAGAATAAGGGTTATTGGTCTCATAATAAGGAATCAATTTTAAAAGACATCTGGAATATCTGCATAGTTTGAAATGATGATTATATCTATGGGCAGCATTGCCATACAGCAGGATTCTTTAAGGGTGACTGCAAGCAGGATAATTTCCTATTGCATCAGTGACAAAGCATGCATATGCTGAGCTAATCATTATATCATTCACCTTCTTGAAGTGGTGCTAGTGTAATGATGCTATACAAATCCTGTGAGAACACCTTTCTGAGCAGATTCCCTTCATGCATTTTACTTGATTGTTTGGCATGTTCGGACACCCTGAACGTGGGGATCCTTCCTTGGAAGTTGGCAGAAGCTGTAATACTGTCTTTTTCTTTCAAAGGGGATGCTGCATTATTCCTTTTTACATTTTGAAACTACAAATTGTTTTTGACAAACAGATGAATTAGAAACATTCATCCCAGTATTGTGAAAGACTCTTGTTTTGTAATAAGAACCATTTGATGTACTGCCCTTCCTTCTATGAACAGCAGTGCTGAGTCACTGAGGACTTTATGTTAAAGACCATATGCTTCTGATTAATGTGAAGCGTAATGTATTAGAGCTTTTCTGAAGCTGAAGTTTGGAGCTGATTCTGTTTTAATTCAGGGAAACTGTCTGGGGAGTCTAGCCCAACCAAGGTCAGCTGATCTCGCAACTACAAATGTGTGAAGTGGCCAGCATGGGAAAGCATGGAGCAATTATGGGCTGTGTGTTAATGCAAATACATTAAGTGTTGAAAAAGTTGGCAGAATTCTTACATTGTTAAATGAAATCCAAATTAAGGTTTAATTGCCAAATCCATATCTCTTGTGTATGAGTGTTATAAATCTTTCCCTTTTCTCCTACTATTCTTAGAAGAACTACTAGTAGCATATTAGTTTAATAGTTCTTTTTGAAATCACAATAAAACTACTTAAGTACAGCTGCTAAAAAAATATCCTGTAGAAGTCAATAGAAAAATATTTAAAAGCTTTGTAGCAGAGGGTTTTATTGTGAACTGCCTAATGTGCCTGAGCAGAAAATTAATACCCTTCAGTTCCCTCACAACAGAGAGGTATTTTTCTCCCAGCACTGTGTTTAAAGCTGAGGAGTGGGCAGATATGACTGGCAAAAGGTCCCCATTGCATCTGTACCCAAGGCAATGGGCAGCACAGCTAAGACAGCTTGCCAGGGATCATGCTTTCCACCAGATATTTGCAGAAAGAGATGCAAGCTGAAGCAGAAAATGTTCACGCGGAGAGGGAGCAGTCTGGAGTAGCTGGTACCACAGATAGGTGAAATTGCTCCAAATCTGAGCATAGTACACAACTTCTAGAGCATAACTTATAAAACTAGTCTAAAATCAGTTTATTTCATTCTTTGTAAGGCTCTGCTCAAAGAAATAGTGATTAAAGTGATGGTGGTGTCTGTGAACAGCAGACGGTTTTGGAAAGAATGATTTCTTTTCTTCATGCTTGTTTTAAAATAGAGTTTAAGATCCACTTATATTTTTTTTTCCTTTGAAGAGTGTTTGTGACAGGCTATGCGCAACTTTGGTTTAGATTTATAAAACTGCAGTGCTTTAGTGAATCTCTAAGGCTTTTGTGCCTTGTCTTGATTAACGCAATGCCCTTCCAAAGGGGAAAATGCTACAAGGTAGAAGCAAATAACAGTCACCATATCTGTGTTTCAGGAACATTGCTACTTTAAAGTAGAAACTGGAAACTGGATGTCTTGTGATGTCTCATCACAACATTTGGAAGTATATTTTTGTTAGGTTTTCTGCTATTCTGTCTGCTACTAAGTATCTACTGGGCAGTAAAAAAAAACGGGTGAGGTTTAACAAAAGCAAGTGTAGACTGTTGCATCTGGGGAGGAATAATTGCATGCCCCAGTACAGGTTGGGGGATGAGCTGCTGGAGGGGAGCTCTGCGGAAAGGGACCTGGGTGTCCTGGTGGACGACAGGTTGGCCATGAGCCAGCAGTGTGCCCTTGTGGCCAAAAAGGCCAATGGCTTACTGGGGTGCATTAAAAAGAGCGTGGCCAGCAGGTCGAGGGAGGTGATCCTCCCCCTCTACTCTGCCCTGGTAAGGCCTCATCTGGAGCACTGCATCCAGTTCTGGGCTCCCCAGTACAAAAAAGACAGGGATCTCTTGGAAAGAGTCCAGCGGAGGGCCACGAAGATGGTGAAGGGCCTGGAGCATCTCTCCTATGAGGAAAGGCTGAGTGAACTGGGTCTGTTCAGCCTTGAGAAAAGAAGACTGAGAGGGGACCTGATCCAGGTCTATAAATATCTAAGGTGTGGGGGGCAGAATGGCGAGGCCGGACTCTTTTCAGTGGTGAGTGGAGACAGGACAAGGGGAAATGGCCAGAAACTGCAGCATAGGAAGTTCTGCACAAACATGCGCAAGAACTTCTTTACAGTGAGGTGACGGAGCACTGGAACAGGCTGCCAGGGAGGTGGTGGAGTCTCCTTCTCTGGAGATGTTCAAGACCTGCCTGGATGCCTACCTGTGCGACCTGCTGTAGGGAACCTGCTTTGGCAGGGGGGTTGGACTCGATGATCTCTAGAGGTCCCTTCCAACCCCTACAATTCTGTGATTCTGTGATACTGGAGTGAGAAGAAAAAGGACTTGGAGAATTTTCAACCCAAAGGAGCAGCAAGAGTGAAAGAAAAACAATATATCTATTTTAAACTTGTCCAGTGACTTGGGATTTGTATAATCACAGTGTTCAATCAGGAAAATAACACCACTCCAGGAACTAATTTTACCTTGAAATAACAAAACTAACTTGTAGGACACTGTTAGTGGAACGGCTGAAACCAGCTTCGTTACGGCGCCTTGTCCAAACACCAGTATTTAAACAAGTGCCCACTGGGAGCCCAATTCCATTAACCTTTGAAAATCTCACCTGCGGTGGGATTGAGAGTCTAGAATGCAGGATTTTATTATGTGACAATCTTGATTTGATATCTTACAAGTGACTGATCCTGTCCACACTGTATACAATTTTAAATATAATCTTTAATATATTTCTGGGCTTTTAATTAAGAAATAATTGTAAAGCTCTTCCAGCTGTTTCTGGAGTCCTAATGTAAAGGAGCAACAACTTTGTGACCTTATGAAAGTCTCATTAATGTTTTATCAGTACTAATGCTAATCAATGGTGATTGTCCATTCCCCGTTACTGAGCATTGTCACAATATTTTTTTGACAGTTATTTTTAAAACCCTCTCCTAACCTGTTTAAATACAGAAGCATCTTGTTGTGGGTATTTCAATAGCTCTTTTTCAGGTGTGTTCTGAGACCTTTTACTATATTGTATTAGCATAACCTTTGTGCTACTACCCGTACTCATTTTCTGGTATTTTGTTTGCTTTTGAGAAGTTTATATCTTCATTTAGCTCACTGTTTTAAAGTCAAGTTCTAATAGGGAGACTTTTGGGGGCTTTTATCTCTGCAGTAGACACATTTTGTATAAATACATCAGCATCCCTCTTGCAGACTGTCCCCTTTATAGCAATATTCTTGATGAGGTTCTTGTTTTGTGCCTTCTGACCATGTTGTAAGTTATTTTTCATTAAGTGGGTTTCATGTCTAGCTACTCCATGAAATACAATCTTAAGGTTTGGCACCACTGCATATCTGAAATAACGAATGCCTCCCATTATTGCAGTTTTTTCTTTACTGGCTATTATTTTAATTTCTCTGGGCATAACATGATAGCTTTTGCCAACTTGTCCTTAATAGTGCAGGTTTTTTTCCCCCTGTGTTCAGAAGTGAACATTCAATTTGCAGGGGTTTGATATTATTTATTGCTACATTTAACCAATTTTTAATCTGATTCTAAGCTGTTTTAATATAATTTCTTGAAATGATTACTCTATTTACACAAGTTATTGCTTTTTTTTTTCTTTGTCCTTTATGCTCAGAAATGAATGTCCCCAAAGTTGCTCTCTTTCCCCTCAGCTTTTGATATACATTCATTTAAAGCTAGGTATTCTAGTTTACCCATCTCAATTTTTAGCTTTCTCAGCACCTGGATAGGAACACAAGTCTGTTTCATTTGCTTTTCTTTCTCTTGTGCCTTTTCTGGGAAATGTTCTCATTGTTTCATGTTTGGCTTCTGCTGATGGCTTTCTTGTTCTTTTTCCTGTGAATAGACCAGGGAAAGGAGTCATGAAGCTTTGCCATGAAAGCATCTTTCTTTGGGGATCCTCTGCATCTTTTACAGAGTGTCTGTATTCAGATGAATTTTGCAGACAAACTGATGAGTGTGCATGCTCTGTTATGGATTTGCAAGTATGGGGGTGGGTGACTCACATTAATAAAAATTTGAGCCAGCTGGTTAAATCTATTTCTGAATCAGCCTTAAATAAATACATTTGCCATGATTGATTATAAGCATACTGAAGATACTGAGAATGAAGACTTGCCCTGAAATCTCAAGAAGGCTATGTGACACTGTGAGGCGTACTGCAGGGTGACTGTTTTAAATGTGTTTTTTTGCACCGTTCCTGTTTCACTTTAGAATTACAGGCAGGCAATATGGGGGCAAGTGGGAACTGAGGTATTTTTGGTGAGAGAAGAGTATATTTGTCATTATGCTGACTAGTTAGTGAAGAGTAAACTCACAAGCAATTAAGTTTCAATGCTTTTCCATATGGCTTTTCTCTAGAAATTTGACTGGATAATTTCCTAAAACAATCTTAAAATTGCTGGTAATAATGCATCCCAGTAAGATTAATGAACAAAAATCTTCAGTCTTATTTCTGCACTAGAATACATAAAACTGTGTAATGAAATGAGATATTGAGTCACAGCAAATTTTGGACTCTGATGGCAATCGCATTCCTTCCTTCCTTCCTCTCACTAACAAATGTTCTTTTACAAGCAAGTAACCTTTCACTTGCAAGTGGAGAATGGCTGATTTATTACAGATATGAGGGAATATTTAAACTTCTAGGAGGCTGTAAGGGCATTTGCACAAATATATCTAAGCTTTGACCTGATAATAACAGGCAGATAAGTTAGCAATATTCTGTACTACATGGAGATTTCTGTAACCTAGTTGCAAATAGTTTTTTTTTTGTTTTTGTTTTGTTTTTAATTTACATAAATTTATTACAGAAAGGAGAAAGAAGTCACGCTCTCTTGGTATCTGCAAGACACGTGTGCCTCTGGATTTTTGTAAATGAGGAATTGCATTTCATTGACTATGGGAATTGCAATATTTCTACTTCTGCACAAAACAGCTAGTTTTCTGAAGCTTCTTTCTCAATAGGTGTATCCAAATACCCTTGTATATTAAAAATCAATGCTTTTCCTAGATGAGTATTTGAGGTATGTTAAGAGTGAAGAGTATACAGAGCTTAGAAAGGAAAAATAAATATGTACAATTGTCAAACCAGGGCTAAAGTTTTAAATCCCTGTTCCAGCTACTGAAAAAGAAACTGGTGACCTGAATCTTAAAAAACAAAAACAACAGCAACAAAAAAAAACAACCACAAAAAGAACCACCACTCCAACCTACTGAAGTAGTTCTCCAAATATTACTTTAAAAGGATTATACCATGTCTAATTTAGATGGCAAGGTAAGATTCATAATTACAGATCAAGTTTGCTCCTGTGAAGTTAGGCTGTGTGTTTGCCTGTCCTCCCCACACAGCTCACACCTGTACAGTATCTTTGGAACAGAAGTTAAGGTTCTTGTGCTTGGATTTGGTAGCTTAGCTTTCAACATGTAGGTTTCTATCTTTTTATGTGAATTTGCATAGAAAATTACATTGTGCTGGGGTTGTAGTGCCATGAAGTTACCTGGAAATATCATTTTATGGTATTTAATTGTTGTAGTTAATAAGCAGTGGCTTCTGATGCAAGATGTGTATAAATTGGAATGCTTATCAGTCCGTGAGGTATGTCTGTGATATAGAATGGACAAATAAACTTTTCTTAGTGCAAAGTAACTCAGATGACAATATTAGGTTTCGTAAGATGGTAACTTAATTGAATAGCAAGAAATGTGACTGATCCCAAGCAAGTAACAAACAAGACATGCATGTGATATTAGTTAAATAATTTCATTGCTCTATTATAAAGCATTCATGGTTGAGTTGTTAGAATGACAGCCATTACTTGAACTAAATATGCTTTTCTCTGAATACTGGCTATGTTTGTATATGTACAGTAGGTAGTTTTCATCTAGCATTATGTGCACTTCTTTTTGCCAACTATAAAATAAGTGGATTTTAATTTGTCATTTACATGCATTTGCATTGTTTATCAATAAGACAAATCAAACTTAATTCTACACTCATTGCTTGAATGATAATTTTTAACATAATAAGTCTTGATTTTCATATTCATCTCACTGATTTTCAAAGGGAAAATGAAAGAACTATACATTGAATTTCCCCTGCAGAATGACAGTTTCGTAATAAAATTTTCCAGTTTCATTCTAGTGCATATGTACAAAGATAACAGCTGTTTCTTTACACTGTTAAGCCTTAGTGCTTTGTAGTGTGTCTAGCCTAATATAAACACCCTGTTGGAACCTAGCACTAAGCATAATTAAATCAGAGAACAAATAAAATGTTTTATTAGCTCCCTCAACCTGCTGGCCACACTCTTTTTAATGCATTCCAGGATACCCTTGGCCTTCTTGGCCACAAGAGCACACTGCTGGTTCGTGGCCAGTCTGTTGTCCATCAGGACACTCGGGTCCTTCTCTGAAGAGCTCCCTTCTAGCAGGTCAGCCCTGAACCTGTACTGATGTGTGTGATTATACTTCTCCAGGTGATAGGGATAACATTGGAGTGAGCAAGAACAAAATTCAGAACTACTCCCAGACTGTCCTTTGTATATGTTTGCTGGGAGGATGCTGCTGCAGATAGCTGCTTTTTATTGGTCACCTAATTATTCTATGTAGTCAATGTGATAGATGGAGAACAACTACTCCTGTCTTAAATGTTTAAAAAGTATTACCTAGAAAGCTGTATTTTCTAGAACAGCTTTATTAAAATAGCTAATAAGTGTTTTTTTGACAGAGTAATGTGGGTAAAGAACAGTACATTCACAGAATTTATTTGGTCTCTCAGAAAGCATTTGCTAGAGAGGCTATTTAGAAAACTAAATTGTAAAAGGGAAAGTAGTTTCCCAGGATGGGAACTGGCTAGAGGCAGGCAAGAAGAAAAGGAATGAAGTGTACACGTGCAGCTTAGGGTTAACAGCAGGGAGTTCAAGTATTCAAATTTGGCTTCAAGCAGTATGTTTTGAAGTTTTCCATGAAAAAAAGGCAAAATTTGCAGATAGGATACATTTATTAAGATCCGCCAAGTTCAGGAAGGGCAACCAGGATCTTGCAGGGCTCAATAAAGCTAGATGAATGAGCAGTACCATACCACGAAAAATAAGTTGTAGAGAAGTGTAAAGTATTGCCTGTTGGCAATAGTAGGAATAATTTGAACATCTGTTCTTAGGGCTTAAGCAAGTTATTAGCAGTGAGGAAAAACTATGTGCTATCTTCTGCATTCAAAAGGCTTGTGAAGAGTATAGTGATGACAAAAGCAGGGTTCGGACATGGATGTGATAGGCTAGAAATGTACTGAAAACAATAACTGCTTCTCTGTAAGTAGTTCACCTACTCTCATGAGTTGGACTTCAATTGTAATTATGTTATATATGTAAGATCAAGTAGAAACAAATGATTTGGAGCTTCCTGAACAAAACATTTAGAAGGACTTGATTCTAATGATATGTTACTGATTTTAAAAGGACCTCTTAATCTTTTTATTCACAATTCGTCTGTAGAACTTGCTGCTAGAATTAGTGATGATCTGATAGAATTTCTATGTACAAAGATTTCATCTCTAAATGTATAATGAAAGCATCTGTAAATAAGTTATTTAAAGATAGAAGTACGATATGGGATCAATGCGCATGAAGAACTAATAGACAAAACTGAAAAAATATGTATTTATTCACCCTTGTTTTACTATATCTTGTATTTTATTGTAAACATGTACTTCTACCTGTTTTTAGATATAGGTCATCTCCACTATGAGATTTCCTTATGTGACTATAGTGTCATCATCTCAGGAGAAAGCCCAAATAGTAAAATGCCCTGCATATAAATTTGTTAAATTTCTGATGGAGGTATCACAACAGTCAGTGCTCCTACTGATGCGTCCCTGAATTTAAGTAGATTATTGTATTACATATCATTATGATCTGGGCTTTTTAAATAGAGAGTCACAATGTTAATCCCATGAAAAAAATTTTGTGTTGATAACTTGTTCCAGTGTGATTTAGGGTTTCTCGTTATTATTCCAGCTCCTTTGTCACACTAAAATGGTCAACAGATTGAAACAAAATTTAATGACTTTTAAAGCGCCACTTGCAGCCCCCTTTTCGTGTGCTGTCATGTTTTGCAGTGAGGGAGGGGGAAAAGCAGAATGTGGCACTTTGTAGAATTTGGCACCTTTTTTTAGGAATGCAGGAGGATTCTCCTGGCTTTGTGTGCTGAAAGTGTATCATCATTTCTGTATGTACAGGGGTTTTTTGAAGGCAATGCTCCCTGTTTATGTTTGTGACATCAGAGGCAGGTACTGATAGTACGGCTGTAGATGTGGAATCTTTCCACCAGCATTCCATTGCATTTTGTTGCTTATGACGGATGCGTATGACGGATGACAGACGGTCTGGCAAAATAGCATCTGACATGGAAGTGACATGAAGCATGGTGGAATTCAGTTCTTCCAGTGGAAAAATGGCAGCCATTGACATTCATCAATGCTTGCTGAATGCTTATGGAGTAGTGGATGCGAGTACATTGAGTCAAGGGGTGCTGCATTTCAGCAGTGATGACAGTGGGTCATCTCCACTGGCGCATACGTTTACAAATGTGGCATGCAGACTCTTGTTCATTGTTGGCAAGAATGCATAGATAATTGTGGTGAATATGTTGAAAAATAATGTTTGGTAGCTGAGAATTTACTTTCTCAAATAACATTTTTGGATCAAGTGTTTGTTCTTATGCTCTTGTGTTTCCGTGGAAATAAATAGGAAGTATTACTTTTAGAGTGACCTATGTAGTATTAATATTGAAGTATAATATTGACTTTGAATTTCTTGTCCTTATTCTATCTGGATTTCATTAGTTCATTAAACAGGTTTGTCTCAGTGCTCCTTGCCAGCAGTAGCATCAAAATGGGTTACTTTCTGAACCATAAGCTTCAGTCTTTTGGAATTAACCACAATGTCAGCATGCTCTTTCTTAGTCATGTTGGATAGAAAAATAACAAGTAAAAATGTGAGAATTAACAGACAACAAAACTGAACTTTGTCTAGCACTGTTAGCATGAAGTTATAATTTCAGCTGCAGCTGAGGTTTATTTATATTAGATGTTAAATACAAAATCTGAATTTAGTTATTTTTCTCAGTTTTCAGAAAATATTCACGCGGATAGACATTCACAGTAATAATTTTACTGTGATCTGACAGAACTCGAATGTCTAAGCAATCATGTATTCATGTCAGATCATGAGTCACTTTAGAAAGAACAGACATAATTCACGAAGTGGAATGTCTTTTAAAACTGAAATTAAAAACATGAAGTCTGGATTTATTATGGTGGTTGTAACTCCTGGAATGTGTATTGAGAAACTTTTTGTTTGTTTATTTTAATGAAAAATATAATATACTTTCCAATGCGGTGTTTTTATGCTGTCATGCAGTAAAACAATAAGTTTGGTTGAAGTTCTACAGGCAACTATCGATTACACTTGACAACATAGTAGGAAAATCAGCCAAATCAGAACAGGTGTATGTTATTCTGGTGGTGATTATAGACTCTGAGTAATTTCGCGTGTTGACAGGCTGTAGAAGTTCAAGCAACAACTCTGAAATTATGATTTTGAAAGTATGATTTTATGGGATTAAGGTTATGTTTTAGTTCAACATATTCTGTACATTTTCAAATTCAGATGATAGTGCCTAAAGCTGCTCCCTTGCTGCTGCCTAATCTTTCATTCACTATATCTGACTTATGTTTTTTCTGCCCACTCTTTGTGGGTTCTCTCTCTCTACTTCTTGTAAGAAAAAGAAAACAATATTAATGCCTAAACTTTAGCAATTTGTTTAAAGGGAATAAGGATACATCCATTTTTAGCTGTATAAACTGAGATGATGCTAATCTGACAATCAAAAATGTGATCAGTGTAATTATATAAAATAAAATCAGTGATTCAGTTGTGCCAAAGTAAACAGTAGACCACAGCTGAGATGAAGACACAGGTTTTGACATGTATGCAGGATGAAAGAAGTTTCCAATATGGTTTCCTTAACTGCAGCCAAGGGCTGTACTGTTTAGGGAAGTTCTTTGCACATTGAAGGCTATATAGATTGAGAGCTGTGGCATATCTGGCTTTGGCACTCCAGCCTCCCTTCTACTTGTTCTTTCTATCCATCTCAAATGGAGTGAACCATTTGAAAAAGTATTTGAATAAGTGGTAAAAGAAGTAGCCATTTTCTTACCTACCGATTATGTACAGTATTTACTTGAATACTAGTTCTAGGGTATAGATAGGAATGGAAATGCATTGTGGCTTGATTAAACAAAATTCCTCTGATATGTGGAACAGGCAGTTACAAAGATATAGTGGCCAGAGCTGCAGAGAGACAGCAGGAGGTTGAGTGTCTGCTCCCAGTCTGTCATAGTCTGTAAGGAAACCAGCTGAGATGTCTTTGCTGTATAAATGGCATTAATAATGCTTGCCTAGTTTTTTGAAGTGTTTCAAGACTAATGAAAAATGCATCAATGTTTTTGTTGTTAGAATTACTTAAAGGAATGATATTTATTTCTAATTACAAATAATTAATTGTATTATAAAGCAATTGTGAAGGAAGGTTATAATTTTTAATTAATATCTGACTCAATGATCTGTTTACTTTCTAATAGAAATTCACAGAAAATTAAGTGATTGCTTTTGTTTCAAGCTAAAATTCTGAGTAAGAAAAACAATTACATACCAGATTGAGTTATTTCTACGTGCACCAAACGAAGAACCAAAACAGAGGTGTTATCCTGTTCTATTTTCATCCTGTTGAGAGCATAATTTCAAGGAAATATGTCTTATGTCCATGTCTACTGTCTTTCCAAAACACAAACCATTAGGACAGTTAGCAGAGAAAATCACAAGAGATCTTTTGTGACCTTTTTTTTTTGTGTGTGTGTGGTTTGGGAGGAATTGAATGCAGGTGGGCACAAGCGGCAGCGTATCAGATCATTGCCTGTGACCTTCCCAACTGAAGTATTAAACACGAAAAAGGCAATTATATAAAGATATGTACAGTCTATTACTGAAAGCCGTCAGCCTGGAGGACTCAGAAACAGTAAAACAATATCATTTGCAGTGTGAGTCACACTAGATTTTTCTCCATGAAAGGAATCTATGTGAAGGGTAGTTGCAGATGTTTTTCACCTACAGGTCAAAATAGCCAAACAACCTGATCCTAATTTCCAGGAAACAACCGTCATCCTCTCCCTTGAACATATTGGCCTTCCTGCCTCTTGCTACGTTTTCTGTGAGGAACAGGAATATATGAATATAATTTAATTAGTCAAATAGTTTGAAAGATAGAATGCAACAAAGGTTCCTCTTGGCAAAATTATCCTTTCTTTGTAGTGCTGACTTCCCTCACATCTTGTGTATAACACAGTCATGATGAATTTCTGAATGCTAGAATCACCAATTCTTTTAGATTGATTAAAAATAGTAATTCCAAAGTGACTAATGTGGCACGTCACCTTAGTGTAGAGCATGTCTGTGAAGATCTGTGGGAAGCGTAGGCCATTCACGGTTCCTGTCTGTACCCCGCAACAACAGTGGCATTATGTTTCAGGCTTTCCAGCCTTGTCCTCATGCCTCATGCAAGCGGGTGGATGCCATCGGAAGGGCACTCATTGTCTTGAGAGGGGAAGTTGGCAAGCCAGGCTATTTTTTCCCCCAATCCTTCCCTCTTTCAGTGGCTGAAAAGCTGATACTGAGAAAACTGGATTTGTTGCAGCCATCACAAGTCATGCTTATTTAGTGAGGAAATTGTTAAATGCTAAGACCTCCTGTCAGCATAATATCAATGTCCTACTTTCCTACTGCTGATGTACAAGCTGCAGCGTATGACAGGCTTCTGTAAAATTCAGCTAACCTTTTCGAATGCTTTGATGTATGAATTAGTTACGAAGGTTAAACTTTCTGAAACACCCTTGTGGCTTTTATGGTAACATACACAGAGTCCTTGTGCTACTGCCTTATAAGCTCCTCTTCCTTTGAATTTTGTAGGACACTTAGCCTTTGGAAAAATCTTATGTTCCAATTGAGTACCCTGAATCAAACAAAATGGAGAGAATGAGAAGTGTGATTTCTCCCTTCTAGTATCAGTAGGATGTGCTGTATTCGTATTGGTGGCAAAGATGAAGAGATGAGTGCTCCAGCCCTGTTTTGTCCAGTCCGCTGACATGGAATTGAAGATTTGAAAGATAGTCAGGTACTGCCCACTCTACAGGACTTCTTGGGGAGGTCTGGGAATACACTGAACTGGCCACTGTGTAAACGGGAGGCTTTTCTTTGTTACAAAATCAGGTAACATCTGTGGTGCAAAGTTAGTGGAAATTTCACAAGACTGTTCCTGAAATTCTCTCCATCACATCTGTTTGAAAATAAGCTCTCCAACTTTTACTCCAAGTAGGAAAAAAAAGTCAGATGCCTTGAAATATATATATATTTTTTTGTTAGGGCTGGGGAAAGACAACCAGCACATTTTGGAAAAGTTGTTTTAAACTTGTCACACATTTACTGCATTTCTGTATTGTACTTCAGCCTCAACTCTGCAGGTCATAGGCTGTGAGCCTGAAAATAAACTCGTAATGTTTTAAAAGCCTAAAACAAAAGGAAAGCTAATAGTCACTGGCTTCTTTCCCACAAGCTCTACAAACTTTGATTTCTGGCACATTAATAGAATAGGAAAGCAATCACTATTATATATTGTTCTTCTTATAGTCATTATTACTACTGTGAAGCAGAATAGCACTTGAGCTGATGGTTAACCTGAGAAAACTAATGCTGCTGTTGGAGCACCAGGACCAAAACAGTGCGCTGTTTTGTTCATTAAGCAAACCCTTAAGTAGAATAAAGGCAGGGAAAGAAGGATATACAGTGAAGAAGGATATACAGTGATTCTTCAGTTGATTCATATTGCTTTACTGGCATTAAAAAAAAAAAAAAAAAAAAAAAAAAGTGAAGGTAATTGTAAAGATAATCTAACAGTCTTGAACCATTCAGTACAATTTTGCCAATAAGGGGCCCTTTTACAGACTGCACTGTGGAGGTCTTATGTGAATTCCTTCATTAGAAAAAAAGATATGACCTAGAGAGCAGTTTCTTTTCAGTCACTTTTGGTAGGCTTATTGGGAAGCTAAATGTAAAGCTGATGAGACTTAAAAGTTGTGCTGATTTAGCTGTGGGATCACTAGACTTTTCAGTAGTTACATAGTTTAACTCCTGTGAGTGCATTGGTGAATCCTCACCATGGAAGAAAAAAAGAAAAAAAAAAAAAAAAAAGAACAACCACAAAATGTCTGATTAAAAGATACATTCCTTCTCTGAAGAATACAGAAGCTGCTTGGGTCACTGAAAGCTCTCCTTGGGAAGGACTCAAATTCCAACCCAGTCAAGGTTTTTCTCTACAGATCTTGTGCTCAATGTTTGATTTAGAATATTTAGAGGTTTCATTTTAGAGTGCTGTTATAAAACATAGAATCATAGGATGGTTTGGATTGGAAAGAACTTGCAAAGATTATCTTGTCCTAATGATCAACATTTGTTCTGCGTGAATGAGCAAACAGTACAATATATGAAGGTATTGACTTAGATACAGTCAAATCTGGAATGGAACTATTTTATTTCAAGTATCTATGTTTTATTGTTATTGACTAAATGAGCCTTGTAATTCTCACAGTGATTTCTACAGTTTTTAAACTAAGAAACAGGGAAAGGTTGTGTTTTCGGGGGTCTGCTACTTTTGAGTGGTTGACTTTGAGGCATTCTTTTATTTCAGGCTGTTTTCCAAACAGTTTAATCCCCGTACATTTTAAAGTTAATATTCCTTTGCAAATCTTTTACTTTCTTATAGAAGCATGCAGCACCTCTGCAGCATGTTAGCTAGGCTGTGTAGCAGGTGGATTTCCATTTTCAATCCTGTTCCATCTACTGCCTGGCACAGGTTTTATTGCAGTTCTGCCAGCTATCCTCCCACTTCAAAGCTGTTAATATGTTCTCCTGAATTCATTCAACAAATCTGGACTTGGAGTTTTATGCTAGAAATATACCACATGATGGTGCTTGTTTCTTCCTTTCTGTTGAGGATACAAGGAAGTGGAAGTATTAAATGATGCAAAACAAGCATTAAATTGAATAAATGTACAGGTAAGAGGTGCAGGGTACAGATACTGAGAAGGGAAGTCTGGGAAAATGTTTTATTTGAAATGTTTTAGAAAGGGGAAGATTCCCTTTTCCGGAGTACGTATCAGAAATTTTTTCTCATATTTTCTGAAGTTCTGAAAGAGCCCCTACTACACAGATGTAAAATGTTTGGTGTTACTCGGGAAAAGGGATAATGGGCTATTCAGCTGCATTTGTAAGTGAGCCTGTTATAACTATGCATTTTAACGAATGAGATCAGTTGAAGAAGTGTGGTCTATATGCTGTAGCATTGCTGTTTAACTTGGAAACTAACCTTTCTGTAAATAGAAGACGTCTATTTGCAGAGTTCTTTTCAAGAATGTAAAAACTATATTTGGTAGAGATTAATAATTTAGCTAATGTGAAATTAACCTTAGGCAATTCAGCTTCCTCTTCACAGCTTAAGGACACGTCCTGTCTGTTCTATCCATATAGTGCCCAAGTAAAGCATCGATATAAAAAGTTAAATTCTCTGTAACTAAAAGCTGCTACAGCAATACCCATAATTTGAGACAACTTTGGTCTTCTCACGCATAACAATGTTTGAACATTGTTAATTCCACTTAAAAATTGATAGTACAGGTTTCTGCAGAAAGTATAAACATTCAAAACACTCTATTAGATTTAATTTATTTCCTGAGCAGCTGAGCATGATTTTTTCACTCTATTATTTTGTTTCTTGATCAGTGAGACTTCTTTCTGGCAGAAGTAATGTAAAATTATTCAGAAATTTTCTCTAGTATTTCTTTGTTCTAATGTTACTGTTGGAGCTGACTTTGTAAATAAGAGCCTTGCAGAGCTCTGCAGAACATGGTAGACTGGAAATTAAGGGCATCTTATATGTTTGTGTTCTTGGATGCTCTTAGATTCTCTTCATACTAGGAAATAGGCAATCAAAAAAAGGGGACTGTGAACTAGAGGAAATGAAGTGTTTGGGAAAGAGAAATCTGAAAAAGAAATCAGAATATTGATATTTTTCCTTTCTTTGAGAAGTAAGGCTAGTTCTTAAATATCTTGCAGCTGGAAAATTCCAGTAATAGCCTTCCTTAAGGTTAAAAGCACATATGGAAAGTCCTGCAGTCTATTACAAGGATGAAAATTCATGAATCATGAGGCTGCTTAATTGAAATAAGTTTCTGAGAAATGTTTTTTTCTTCACATCAGAGACCAAAGTCCTTCTGTAGTTGAACAATTGTTCACTTATGGTTTTGTAAACCTCTTTCCATTGCTTTTCTGATCAAATTTAAATAAAAGACTGTCCAAAATAATCATAAAATTTTATGAGCCTAGGTGTGCTTTATGGTCTGCAGTTAGTGTTTTTTATTATTACTTGAAAAATCAAAATGCTGGATAGCCTAAAGTGCCATTTTGATGGTTTCCTCTGATCTGCATAAGGCCTCATCACTTGCATGCCTTAAAGGACAAACTCTTCTGTATTTATATCTGAGGCAGAACTTTGGTGCCTGCAGGTAAACTTTATTAGTTTTAGGTAGCCAGAGTGTCTAAGGAAAGATTTAGAAGTATTTTTTCAAATGAACTGCTGGAACTTTGCAAGGAGTTGTCAAATAGTGATAGCAAGCTTTGACTGAAGTTGTCTTGAGGTTCAAATCAACGAGAGACTGAAGCAGGTTAAGGTATCACACTGTATATACTGGGAGCTCTCTATATTAGGGAAAAAGTACATCTCTCTCTCTTTCTTGCCCCAAATACATGTCGATGCATGTTCACAAACATGAAGATTTTTGTATCCTTCTCTGTTGGTATTTGAACTGTTTATATAAACATGGGACAGCTTCTTAAGTATGAGCTTAGGTGGAATTAATGAGTACTGGTAATAAATTCTCACTATAGACTCTGTACATAGGAGCCTTTTCTTTTCATCATCTCATTAATGAGCTTGAGCCATTAACAGCTTGAAGTGCTGAGTAAGGTTCTACATTTAATTGAAGTCCTCTGTTCTTAGCTGACAAGATGTATTTTATATACTTGATGGATGTGATTAGTGAGGCTTTTTTAAGAGATTGTCCTTGTTAAATTTAGAATTTGCCATGTTAGTTTATACATGAAGCCAAAGCATTCTTGTCAGTAGCTCTGTGGATTTAAAGAAAGAAATAATTGTTTTATTACTATATTGCTATAATTGAATTACTTCCATTACTTATATTACTGTAATTACAATATAGAAGTTTTAAGAAACTTTTACAGCCCAAATACAGCATGATTTTAGATTTGAGAGTGCAATCTATTGTGATATTATTGCAAATTAATCTGCACTGCTACAAAATAAATTTTCTTCTAAGTCTGAACATATGCTTTAGCTACAGACAAGCCTATTCTGGATAGTAAGAAACTGTGTATATTCAATTAAGTTACTGTGTTTATCAAGCTTTTTTTTTTTAAAAAAAAGAAACAACTCCATATTGCTGGACTTCAGTACATGCAAGTTAATATCAAATACATACCACACACAGCTTCCCTTCCAGTGTTGTTCTCTTCTGCTGCATCTGATATACAATTGCTTATCACTTTAATATTTCAAAATTTGTCCTAAAAATGTTATAAGCAAAAATTAAAATAAATATATATAAAGTATAGGAATGTTGAAATGCTTTGGCTGTTGGCTTCCTTGAGCTGTAAAAATAAATACAAGCTCTAAGTTCAAACTCTCATTTAAAAGAGCTTGGTTACTAGCAGTTGTATGCAGACTACCTCACAGTGTTTATTGTTTCCCTCGGGGTAAACTGTTAATTTTCTACATATGTGCTTTTTAAATTGGAAGATGTAAGATTTAATGTACAGAATTCTGATTTAGAATGTTAGTTTCCTTCCCTCCCTCTCCATATTATCTGCCATTGTAACTTATGTATTGCCAGTGTCATTACGGATGAAGGGAAATATATTGTCCGGTAGTACTTATGCTTGAAGGATAACAGTTATTTAATGAAGACAAGTTACTGGCTACTAATTAGGAGTGGTAAGCAGCTTTTGAGCTCATATAAAAATGCTGCTCTCTTTGCTTCTGTCCCAAATTTATATCAGCAGTGTAGTTTGGAAACTGTAGTTAAGGATTATTAAAATTAGGGAAAACTCAACATTTAGTTATAAAAGTATGAACTGTTTTTGAATAGGTACAAATAGCCATAGGAAAAGTTCCCATTGAAGGGTTTCTACCAGTGTTGTGATCCTTTCTTGGAACGTGGACATTAAGTATATGTATACACTCTAGGTCACAGGTGTTATGTGAAGTGAAATTCATTTTTAAATTGGAAAATATTTTTATTTGTAATGTATATGTATTCTGGGTAGTACAGTGTGTTTCAGGAGAATATGGCTGGTATGAAGCAATGCAGAGTGAACTCTGCACTGTTCTGAGGATGTGACTCATTACAGATGACTGGAAGGCTAATGCAATGATATGACAGTGTTATATTGCAAACCATAGTGTGCTGCTAAAAAAGCTCTGTACTGGAATTATTATTTGATGTTACTATTTTTTGAAGAGGAAAACATTATCCTTTGCTCAAACTTCAGCTAGATATTTTTATATAAGGTTACTCTGATTGTCATTAGCAGGAAATATGGGAATAAACTCATCTGATTAAAAATACTCTTAAGGCTCTAGCAGGTTTTTAAACTGAATCATAAATGATTACTTTTCCAAGGTTGGTTAATTTGAACCATGTGGCAGGAATTTGTGGCAGAGCCTCTTGTGGTTCAGCAGACAATTTCCAAGCACATACATTTTTGATAAACATCCCACACAATCTTAGTAAGATGTATCTACCAGTATCTGCACGATTGATGTACAAATGTTTACTTTGATTTCCAAGAAAAGTTGCATGTGACCTGCAAGGTGATATTTAATACCAGCTTCATGAAGCTGGTCAGAGCACTTTGAATACCTGACAGAGTCTTGTTTAAACTTCACTCTGGGGGGAAGGGGAGAAGAGTAGCACTCTATCAAATGTTTGTGTCCAACTATTGCAAGAACTGAATGTCATTTGTGTGCTTGAATTCCCATTTGCAAATTTTGAAAATCTTCCCAGCTTTAAAGTAAACAAATTAATCCACAGGAAACTGAAAAATGAGTAAACAAACATTATTTAAGGTGATGAAGTCTAAAGTATTTTTCTGTATGACTCTAGTTTGCATTTTGTAAGCTGCATTCCCCTTTATCACCTGTGGCTTTTGCACAATTTGCTGCAAGCCAAAGACATTTCTGCATAACTGGAGAAGTAAAAAAATATGCAAAAAGAAACAATGAGTAAGCTGCAATATACATTATAAAGTCTGTATTTTGGAATAAGGAATAAGGAATCCAATTATGACGGTTGTGTTTTCAGTGGTGCAGAGATTGTACGACTAATGCATTACTGCTTACTATCAGTGCTATAATGAAAAGCATGTTCAGGCTTCGGGTTTCCTCTATCCACAACCACTTGTAATAATGTGGACAGTGAAAGGAAGAATTACAAAGGCAGTTAGGGTGCCCAGCTTCCGTTGGAGATTTTGTTTCTTCCTTTGAACCTTTTGAGTATGTTTTCTCTCCTGAGTTACAGCTGAAATGGCAGAAGAGGCTGGCAATCTCATTGCATTATTTTGATGTTGATTTGAGAGCTTTGTAGTCTTTAAGGAAGTGGAAAATATGGTGCTTAATTTGAAATTAGATACATGAGTTCTGCAGCACCAATGACTACAGAAGAAATGTTATTCAAACATGCAGTATGAAGTTCCTGATCACAAACTGTACATTAGACCTATCAACACAACTCATGTTTTGCCACAAAGCACAGAAAAAATGCCAGGGGAATGGGCTCAGATAGAGTAATCCATGTTATCAACAAATAGTATTATATCATTGCTAAGGATGTTGAAAGTAATCATACAAGAGACAACATTACAGTAAGATGAAAAGCATTTTGGTTATTTCTATGTGAACTCAGTCCCACAGCTTCAGAAAAGGCATGTTACATCAGAGGAAGTTAGTTTCTCCATTTGATTAAATTAGCTTTGAAATAGAAGTTACTGAGAAGCTTTTTTGTTTGATATTTCAAAGCGCCCAGAATCAGATAGTAGCAATTAAAAACCAACCAAACAAAAAGAAACAACAGAAATACTTTAAGAAACAAGCGTACAAATAGCGTACAAACGCTATTATTTTAACACTGCAATTTTAGCTTAGAATGTGATTTGGTATCTTTTAAAATTGCTTACTTCTGGAAAATCTCACTGATCTTTCTTGATGTTTTACTGGTACTGTTTATATAAAGTCCTTTTTCCTGAGTCTTTTCCGTTTTCCATCTCTCAGTATAATTTGCACATAAATGGTAGTGTCTATAAAAATGCAAAGTTATCATATAGTTCATATATCACATTAGGAGGTAGGGCACAGCTATAATACATGATATCCAGTAGTACCTCCTACAGTTGTCAAGCAAGGATAACTGTAATAAAGGCTGACTTCATGATTACAACTCTTGCAGGCAGCTGCCAATATCAGAGTTGTTTGTTTGTTTGTTCATTTTCTAGCAGTAAGCAATGAAGAGATCAAGCTAGTTATCTAATTGGTTAGTTTGAATAAGGAAAGGATTTGCATGCAGATTGGGCAGATGATTTTGCAGTGGTATGGTGAAGCAATAAACATCATGGAGTATTTATGTCTTTGCTCAGAGTGTAAGTAAATGAGTAATTAGGATGTTTCAGTTTCCTTTGTCCTTATTTTAATAGTGGTCAATGTATTAGTCGCACAGGAACATAAGAGACTTTTAGGGATTAAAAAGACATGATTGAGGGATCTTTGTTTTTGAGATTAGATCTATAGTTTTTTCAATACAAGGTAAAGAGCTTGTGAGAAACAGTAAGAAACTGTAAGAAAGAATTAAAGATTGTTTCCCTAAAAAGTTTGTTTGATTAACAAAGATTTTTAAAATCTAGTTTTCACATGGATGTAAAACATTTCCTGTAATAACTACTGTAAATTTCATTCATGCGTTCAGAAAGGAAAGCCTAATAAAGGAGTAGGTGTCTTGCAACCCTTTCATCTCTTCTTAGCAAATAGTGGTCAGTCTTGCATTTGAATACTAATGCTGTAGCCATGATAGCCTATTATCATGAACAAGACAAGAATTTTAGGGACATGTGATCTCTATAGTGGGTAGGTCAAATAAAACATACTACCTTTCCTTGCAAGTCTTTTTTCATGATTGCCTTTACAAGGCTTGTTCTAGTTCTAAATTTGATATAATTTTTCTGGTAGGTAAAATACTGGCCATCAAATTCCAGCTATCTATCGTGGACTGTCTTGATTATACTACTTTTTATTAATTTATAGCCGCCTTGCAGGTCAGTTCATAGCTCTTGTATACTGTCCCTTTTTCCTTTTTTTGCATCCAATTTGTTCCACTCACCATTGTGCCAAGAGATAGTTTGGCTGTAGCCCCAAGGATCACATCGAAGTTCTGTATTGTGTTGCTGTCATAGCACCAATTCTAGAAAGCTAGCTAGGAACAAAAACAAGGGCTGCACATTATCTGACAGTTGACCCCACGTACGTGAAATCTAAAACTGTAACTACTTCATTCAGTGTGCAGTGAAATGAGTTCCTGTGCATCTTCTTAAGGAAACCAGATTTGACTGATATCTACAGTAGCTTTAAGCCTGATTTCATTGACGTAGTTGTGTTTTATACGTAATAAGTTCTAAAAAAAAATTTTTTACAGCTCCTATTCTTACTGCTTAGTGCTTCTTGCCTTTTATTGACAGTGGATCTTTGCACACTGGATAGACCATTTCTTGCTTGCATTCATCTATTCTTTTCTCCATCATTCACTGTGTTCAGGTTATGACTCTCAGAAATGAAATTAAAATACAATTGAGCGCTTAGTTTGATGAAAGGATTAGCTGCTGTCATCACGTTACGCAGAAGAATACAAAGTAAAAAGGCAAACAAATCTGTATTCAATAGAGACCTGTGATTAAGCTTACTACCCACTGGATGTCACTATTGTTCCACAGAAATTCATCTAGGAGAATATTTATCTAGAGTTGAGCAGCTGATGGAAAAGACCTTTCCTTTGCAGTAAATTGAGAGTTTTTAATTGTGTTTGCAGAAATATTGTAAACTTACGTTCATTTTTGCAATTGAATGTTATATTGAGGTTTGCTAGTTCATATAAAATTTAAAAAACCAAACAGTAATCCATGAAGACTGTGTAAATGCAGATAGTGAGTAATTAAAGCCTACCAGCCAGCAGAGATGCTTGCATTCATTATATTCAAGCCACTTGGTCTCATTATTATTCTTCTACTCTACAATTGCTGGAGGTAATCTCAGCACAGTGAATGAACATTACCAGTCTGCTTGAATTTGCTTAGTACATTAGTTATTTTCTTTTCAAAAAATGTGCATTCTGTACTATCTAGTATTCTAAAACATAGTCAAGTATTTTAAGAGGTAGTGAATAGCATCTCAGTCTTTTAACTGGAAAGCTAATTAGCCCACTGGCTAAGAGGATGCCTTTGCAGAAAGTGACTGGATTTGTCTTCCCAGAACTCAGTTGGTGTGTGATCTCAAGCAAATTACCTCAAATCTGTTATCTCTTTTTCCATCTTCCCAACATGCCATGTATAAACTTTCTATGTGAGAGATTGTTGCAAGGTCTTTGTAGAATGGCTGGCAGAGGATGTGCTGACAACTTTCCAGCTTGCTGGGGTGCTGCTATAAGATGAAACAGCCTTGTTTGGTGATCCCACCTGACATTTCTATTTTCATTGTTTAAATAACTGTTGACTGTTGCTAAACCAATGAAAATGAAAACTGTCATTAAGGGGTTCTGTATTTTTTTCTATATTGAAATGCCTTGATCTTCAAATGGTAACACTAGTTACGCTAGGCAACACTAGTTGAGACTCAGGGAAAGGAATAGGTTGATTTAAAACAGGCAAACAAACAATAACACCTATAAATGCAATCTTGCTCTTCTCAACTTGGAAAATACAGACAGCATCAAAGCCGTTAAAGGACAGGCAAGTTATAAAAGGCATTTTGTCACATCTCCTGCATCTCCTTCCTCAATTTGGTACCTGAAATACTTGAAGGAGGAGTAGGGCTTTAAAAGCCATCATAGATATTACACACCCTCTGAAGATCTCTCAGCATCAACCCAGGAAGAGTTTAAGAATTCTGTGAGAGACTGGCATCAAAAATTCCGAAAGCCAAGACAAAGTAGGACAAGAACTCTATACATCCAGATGAAAGGGGAACAGACAAATTTCTTCTCTGAAATCTCTGAAGCTTTATCATTTCGTTTGTATTTATATATTCATTTGTATTGTTAGAAGGGCAACCTCTCACAGAAACTGAAGGTTGTTCAGTTAAGTTGACGTTATTTCCCACAAGGTGATTGAAATTTGTGACTCTGGTGGCCTAGTCTCCCAAAACAAGTCAATTCTATAGTGTTTAATTCTACAGTAGTGGGATTAAGGTTAGTTTATTTCACGCTGTCTTTGTGCAGTTTAAAGCATGGGTTTTGTATGTTTTAACATGTTACAAAGCTGGTTAAAAAGTGTTTTCTAAGCCATAGACACTAGAGTGGCATTAAATGACTCAATTCTCAGGCCTCAGGCTGTGCAAGAAGGTTCAATTAGTTATACTGGGCATTTTATTTTGTGTAATAAGACAGCAGCAATAGCAGCAATTACACGTTCATCTGTGTTTGGGGCATAGTTTGCAATACATGAAGTCTGCCTGTTGTTTCTCAGGCAACAAATAATACAGTTGATCTGAGCGTGTCTACTTGAATATAAATGTGCTGAATTTTTGTTATTTTTGTCATCTATGATTAATGACATACTGGCCTTAGCTGCTTTTTCAGTCCCATAGTGAAATATTTTTCAAAGGGAGTTGGTGATAACTTTACAGGAATTGCTTTCTGTAGAGGAATATGGGATTGATTTTTTTTTTTTTTTTTTTTTCTGAGTGTTGAGGTATAATAAGGCATTAAAAAGACTTTGTAAGTCAAACTCAGCTATTCACAACTCATTCACAATCACAATATGTTAAGAAATTTTAGAATATGTATTGATCATTATTAAATAACATAAATTCTAAATTAATCATATGAAATTATTTCTTTAATGTAGTCATCACTTCCTGAAGTCAAGGATATCAGAACTTTCCTGTGTGTGTGTGTGTGTGTGTACATAATTTCTTGTATGAACATATGTATGTTTGGGGCCAAATCCTTTTTGTTTTGGTAGTACATAGTATTAGTCACCATTACAGGCACTAAAGACTATAGAAGTACAGCCATAGTTCTTATCAATAAGTTTAAGGCAAATTTATAATCCTTCAGCACAGAGGTTACCAAGACTTGGTGGTGGAAAACTGAATCCTGTAATAGCTAAGTTAATTCAATTTATATTGACTTTCAATAGCAACTTTAAAGCTACAATTCAGCTTAAAAATTACAGTCTGCTCAGTGCTGCTAAAACATCTCCAGCACTTCCATTATTAAATGTTTAATCATTTAAATGTTCAGAATTCTTTCTATATTTAATAAAATAAGATCTCAGTGTTGCAGGGTTCAGTATAGTCTCAAGCTTCCATTCTTACTCACCACAGTCCTTGAAAATGAGACTGGTTTCATTATATGCTATAACAACAACAACAGTACCACCACAAAAGCCGAATACCCTTCAAGTATATTAGTTTCTTTAAAGAAATGATTCATAGGTTTGTTTTCTTTGTATCTAGCATGTTTCAAGGTGATTGGCTGTGATGATTATTTTTCTAGTAAAAATTCAATAGAACATCCTGCTAAGGCTTTGCTTCCTCTAATCTGCTGCAGTGAAACTGCTTTGAAGAAACATTCTCTTCCAAGTGATTGAAGATGTGCAGTTTACTAAGCCAAATCAAGTTACAAAATAATTACACAACTAACTCTACTTCTATATGGGTGCTGCTGTATTATTTAAAGAATGAAAGAAAACATCTCTGTTCAGAAGACCATCAAAATACATAGAATATATGATTATTTTTCCAAATATGAAGGATGTTACGTTCTAAGCAACTGGAAGAAAAAAAAAAAAAGCTTTTATAGAGAGAGGAAAGGGAGGAGCCATCTTACAAATCTGTATTTTGTCCAAAACAACTGATGAATGAATTCACATTAAAATTGAGTATCTGAATTCTTGTAATGTCATCAGGGTTTTGGTAAGAGGGAAAAATAATTTCTCACTGGCTTCTTTAAGGATTTTTGGATGCAGTGTACTTAGATGACTGACAAATTTTCTCTGAAAGCTCTTTTGCAGTTGCTGTTTTTCTAAAATGTACACTGTTTGGCTTTGATTGCAGCGAAGCTTTATTTAGTTATTAGAGAGACAGTGTACAGAACACATCACAACAACTACCAAGCCCAGCAAATAGAGAGGAATAGAAGAAAATGGAAGATTTAATTGTTTCTGCAGCTACATTAACGTCTTTGACAGTCTTGAAAAGAGAATTTCTAATGAGCACTTGTACAAATGTGTGCAGGAAGTGGTGTTGCTTTTGCTACTGCACATTTCATTTCCTCTAATTGCATCAATAAGGAATTTCTGCTCCTCACTTAATGAATGCCTTTTGACTACTTTCTGAAAGGCAACTGGGTGTAAGGGATAAACACTGGCACCTCTTGTGTGAAGTCACATAAACAGGTTTCAATTACTAATTATCAGCCATAGAAAAACTATTATAATGCAGTAGAATAAGCCCCATTCTACAGTTTTTATTTTAAAATTTATATTTAGCCTACTCTGCTTTTGGTTTGATGACTCAAGCCTGAGACTGAATTTTTTTTTAATTATTATTATGTCATGTGTTAGGCAGAAATCAGGCAGTTTTTCAGAGCTACTCCTGCACCATCTCTTGACTCAGAAAAATCAGAATTCCTATGATGCTACAGTACCTTATCTCAAAAAGCAAGTTTCAGAGCATGGACTGGGAAGGAAGCTGGGTTTGATTTATTTTTCATCATTGTTGTGATCTTTCTCCCTAAACAGAAGCACACTCACTGCAGGTGCAGTGGATTAGTTATGAAAGAAGTTTTCTATTTAAAAACAAGCAAGACTTTAATGAAATCAGAAGAGGATTTGTACAATAGGTATTGTATTAAACCGAGCTCAGACTTCACATTGATTGCGGTATTTAAATTTCAATGACTTGATTATGTATGAGAATAAAATGACCAGTATTATGAATGTACAAAATAAGTGACATGGAAGAGCTGTGCCAGAGAAGTGAGAAAAACGTTCCCTTTATAGTCCCTAGAGTTCAATAAAGCACCACTATTTCCCAGCTTTTAAAAGCTCTTTTATCACAATGGTTCATACCTCGCATTCCCTGGAGCCTGATTTGTTATACGTGCAGGGTCCTGCTCCATTCAGCAGCATCTCACTGGTCTCAGTGTTGGTAGGTTTGTAATCTACATAAAATTCCTGTGTGCTTGGAGTCATTTGCTTCAGTGACTGTCTTTTCTTTTTCCTGTGCCTCCGCATGAGAGAGCGCTGCTGCAGCTGCTTCATACTGGCTGGGTAACGCTTCCATGACACATAGATTACCAGCAGGATCACAAGCACAGACAAGAAAAGGGCCACGCTCCCTGCTATGATTTTATGAAAGGAGATGTGTTCTGTGTCATGCTCGGGTTCAGAGCTCGATTCAGTGGCTCCAATAGTTGGGGGTAGAGGGGGTTTGCTGTCGTGTTTAGGCCTGGTGAGTTTTGGTTTAAACGTTGGCTTTGGGAGAGCTCGTGCTAATTCAAACCTTTCCGTGGTACTTTTGCCACAGATGCTGTAGTTTTTCACTGCATCGACAACATTCACCCCCTGCAGCTCTTTCGGGCTGGCACAAATTATTGTGTTTTCCCTCAGCCCTCTAAAACTTTTAAGCCAGTTTACCAGAGAGCAAATGTTTCTGCTGCATTCCCATATATTCCCAGCAAGGCTGATGTCATTGAGGGATATCCAGGAGTCCAAAATTTCTTGACCAATAAATGTGAGCTTGTTTGAATCCAGGTTGAGGCGCTGTAAATTGGGCACACACTGAAAAACACTAGGTCCACTGAAAGCTTCTATTTCATTGCCAGATAAATCAAGCCTTTGTAATGAGCTCCAGGTCCAGGACATAGTTTGTCCTATCACACTGATTTTATTCCACTGTAAATAAAGGTTTTGAAGGCTGACTAGCCTTGGAAAAAGTGCCAGGTTGAGCTTAGAAAATTGATTGTGCTCCAGATGAAGCTCTTTCAGTCTGATCATGCCTGCAAAGACATTTCTTGCTAAACTTCGGATGCGATTATAACCCAGGTCCAACAGTTCAAGGTTTCTGCAATCTTGAAATATTCGAACAGGGATGGTTCTTAGGGAATTGGACCGCAAATGTAAACTCAGCAGCTTCCTTAAGCCCCTGAACTGTTCAGATCCCAGAGACTGCAGTTGATTGTATGACAGATCCAAATTCCGGAGATTTGTCACAGGTCTGAAGGTATTATTAAGAAAATAGGAGATTCTGTTGGAACTCAAGATCAACTCTTTTAGTCTGCGTATTCCATTGAAAGCATTTTCGTCAATATTGCTGATGTGGTTATGGTCTAAATAGAGCCAGGTGAGTTGATTAAGACCTTTAAATTGATTGTATTTTAGTTTTTGGAGGCTGTTATAGCGAAGGGACAAACCTAAACAACCAGCAGATATACTTGAGGGAATCTCCTGCAATTTCTGAGATTCACAATATACCATTTTGCCTTCACACCTACAGCCCTTAGGGCATCCTCGTTCAGCAGAAGAAAGCATTGTCAGTAATACAGTAGGGGCTATTACCAGAGCTACAGCTGATCCGCTCAGTAGCCTAATTACATTGAAACCTGGAAATAAAAACAACTTAGAAAAGTTATCCCCCCACACATCAGTCATTTCTTTCAATCATGCTAAAATCTTTATTTCAACAATCACTTAAAAATCCCTAGCTTGTCTCAACTACTTTTCACATTGTTTTCTTTACTCAGATTTTTTAAAAGAATGCCTTTATAAATACTGAAAAAAACAGTTGAGTAAAAGGTGTAACCCCTAAGCAATTTAACTGTAATCACAAATCACATAAAGGTAAGGCTATGGAGCAATTAAAGCAGAGGCTATGCAGTGTCTATGAATTGTATATTAAAAAAATAACATGAAAAACATACCCATCCTTTGTGTTGTTCAAAGGTCGTCCTTAGGTCTTTTGTTTTTTGCTTAGTGTGCCACAAGCATGGCAGCCCCTGTCAGCTGCACTGTAGTGAGTCAGGGCTCGCTGACACCCAGGAAGAAAAATTGGACCCCTTGGGAGATGGACCGATTTTGGAACATTATTCTTTGCCAGCCATGCAGAACACTCCAAGAATAAATCAATCCCAACACAGCATTCGCAGAAAAATGCCAAATTCTTCCTAGGTAATAGGATCTTCATGGATGTTACGTTTTTGCATCTTTATAGTTAGGAACCTGGCTTTTAAAATTTCTCTTTATAAGAAAGCATTTTAGATTCTTCCGAGCACCATTTAGCTATCTGAATTCACACATCTGTATTCCATAGCACAGCAGTTCCCTTACTTAGTACCCGATCCGGCTAGGAAGCTGCTTTGTAGCATAGAAGGTAGAATAAGCCCGTGCAACGAACAAGCTCTGCTCACTTCTGCGTACTGTCATTCTGAAAGCTCCGTCCGACTGTTGCTTTGGTTTCAGTGAATGCAGTCTTATGTAAAGCTGCCCCCAGTGGTGAAGAATATTATGGGCATGTGCAGAAATGTCTTCCTTTTATCTTGCAAATGAGTAAGCTCTGCTGGGAAAAGAGTGATTGTTCTGAGTGACTAATAGGAGCAGACTGGTCAGCTTCAATGTAAATTAGTGAGGTATGCTGAAATATCCAAATCCTCTTAGCCTCTTTTACTGTTTCTGAAAGCTGTTTTGCATCCTTGAACTTAATAGCTCTGTATGCAGGGCTGAGACTTTTGTCTGGAAGGATAACATGACATTTGTAGGGCATAGATATAAATTTCCAGTCCTAAGGGTTGGGTTTTTTTCCCCTCATTGCATGAGACATGCTTACAAGACTTTTTTTTGCAATAACTCACGATTTTTTTTTCATTGAAGTATCAGCCCGTCACTGTGTCTCTTATCAAGCATTTCAGTGGGGACACTATGCAACATGAAAAATGTTTCAGAGCTTCAGACTTTTTACTTTTTTCTCATCTGTTAAAAAGTATAATGCCAGGAGGTTAGAAGAGAGTATTGTGCTCATTTATTTCCCAACTTGTTGTCACTTCCACAGCACAAACACTTCAAACACACGCTTCCATGATCCTTGCAACATGGGGACTAAGCAGCTTGATATGTTACCTCGATCAGGTGAATTGTTTTTACTGTAGGTTATGTCTTGGGTAGAATTTTATGTGAAGGTAAAGCATGCAGAACTCTTTTAGGTGTGTGACTCTGGACTGTTATAAAGAGCCTTTTTCTCTTTCCCTTTACTTCGTTTGCTGTGTGCTGTAGAGAAAGAACGCATCCTCTTAACTGGGCAGAGTGATGGTAAAATGGCATTATAGCAAATGCGCCACATTAGCATTCTTCCTCCACCAAGAGATGGTGGAGAAGTATAAAGTCAAAGCTCATTGTAGAGCTAGAACATGCAAAAGCCTGAAGTGTACTGCTTGCTAAAAGGGGAGTACAGATGATAGTCCCTGCAACCAGATAGCACTAAGAACTGCTGTTCCCCTCTGAGGAACCTTACTCCTTGGAAAAACGTGCTTTGGATTTTGAGCAGTGAAGAATTTAAAAGGAGGTGAAACCTAAATTTTTCCATGTTTTAAAATGCTAGCGTTGGCTAGTACTCGGTCTGTGAATGACTTGAGGCTTAAAGCAATTGCACTAGAGCATTAATGCACCTACCTGCAGTGCCTTAATTAGGAGCATGGTTGCCCCTCGCTAATAACAACTGGTGAACATTTTTCACGTCATCACTTAAAGCTACTTATCTTCATCAAGACCCACCATAAGAAAGTTCTCCAGTGTGGCTCAGTTTTGTGGAGATGTAGAGGGTTAATTCTAAATTTATCATGAGCTCCCATTCTCAACACAGCACATCTTTACCTGTTGAATCTGATCTGTTGGGTTGGGAGGCCAGTGAAAAAATGCAGGATGTGCTGGGCACTGTGATAGTCTGGGGAGCTGTTTGGCTGGCAGGAGTATCATGTGCCTGTCCTGATGTGCTTATTATAGGTTTTCCATCACTGCCTTGAGGTCTGTGTGTACTTGATGGAGAGGACTGGCATCTTTGGAAGGCAATTCAGAACTTCAGTAAGTCAGTTTGTCTCCCGGAACTGCCACTCTCTTCCTCTGCTGACAGAAGAGGATGCCCGTGACAAGTGAGCTCTTTATTTAAATGGCTCAGGTTCCTTAAACTCAGACGGGTTGAAATTAAGTCTGAATTTTCATCTTAATAAGAGTTGGTACAACTTTACTAGCTCAGTCTGATCCTTCTTCTCAGATTTTGATAGTTCTCTGGCTTTTCCTCCTTTGTTTTCTTTCTGTATCTTCATTATGGAATTAACAAGTAATTTCTCTGCCACCATGAGTCAGCAGAGCTTCAGTAGCTTTTCCAGGGTTTAGTAATTGCCAATACAGTGGACAAATGTGAGGGAACAGCCACTCTTTTACCATGAGTTATTTTCATTTTTCTGAAAGGGGTGAGACATCAAGAGATGAACAGAGAGAGCATCAAATCTGTATTAATGGATTGCCAAATTCAATTTTCTTTACTGAGATCCTTTTTGAATTACACAAGCAGGAAAAGTGCCAGTGTCTGATAAACAGTTTTTTAAAATTACATTTCTGTATCTTCATACAGTTGAATGGTTTCTTTTCAAATTGCTGAAATAAAGCTGCTCCCAGTATGAACCATTTCAAGCAGAATTTCAGCACAGTCTGATAGCCATATTATGAACTATGAAAAATAGGGAATTGTTAAAGCTGCATTTTAGATAAGAAGATACCTTTTGTAAGGGATTTAACCTTTGCCTTCTATCAAATAGAGTTTATATGTCTTTGCAACCCCACTGCATTGCCTTCTAACTCATGCCATGAGGAAAACAGAACTCGAGGCCAAACTGGTTAATGTTTCTATGGATAAGCTAGTTTTAATATCACAGCTCCCAGGTGCCTAAAAATTTTGAGTTTGTTACAGGATTAATGTGAATTTAACTTAGACTATGTGCAAGGCTATGTCCGTTAGCTGCTGTAGTCACAGAAGTTTTAAGTTCAGTGCTCTGTGCCAGTGTTAGACAGAACTGCCTTCTCAGTACAGAAGTAGCAGTACTACGTGAGGAGCAAGAGGTAAAAGCTGCAAATAATAGACATCAGTGACTTCTCACTGACTGTGTGTGAGCGTTGATTGGTGCCGAGAATCAATGTTATTCCTTCTCTTTTGTCTACTAAAACCAGAATTTTTACAATTCTGAAAAGAAAATACTCTCTTGCACAGTCTCTGTTTCAGCCTTAGGTATAAACTGAGATGCCACATACCTTATTGGTTTTGAGTTGTAAGTTTCCATGATAACTCTGATTTGTTTTCCCGGGCTGTCTCTGAGGTTAAAAATGACATACATTTCAGAAAAAAATATTGGCAGATACGTTGTTAAACATGCCTTAATGGTTAAAGAGGTGAAAAGGCAGTGTTGGGCGGAACCTATGATTTTCTTGACGAGTGATCAACAAATTAAATTCAAAGATATTTCAAAATGGTACAGTATCCCAAGGTAAAGATTTTTTTCTTGATACTAATCATTTAGTAGACTATATATCTGGATATTGTCCTGTATGAATTTGCTCACTGCCAGCCTCTGGAGTAATTTGCTTTAATTTAATTTCATGTTTGGTTTTGGTTTTGCTTATTTAGTTAAATTTGACTATATTTTCTTTTTACATTCATTCTGGCTGTGGCCTTTGTGCCCTGCCACAACACGCCTCTGAAAAGCTAATCACTTCCTAACCTGAATTACAGCCAGAATAGCAAAGCTTCAAACAAAAAATCACATTCACTGTGAAAGCTAGTACCTCCACAGAACTGGTGTGGAATCAAATGCCTTACAAAAGAACAGGTGAAAGAGGAATTCTTGCTTCCTTATGACCCTGACAAATGCACCTGCAGCGACCACATATGTGTATTTGCTGTGGATATTTGGAAGGGATGGATGACAGAATTGCCAGGCTCCAGGAGGATGAGGATGGACAGGTACAGGGAAGGAATGTTAACTTCCCAAAGCAAAAGAAAACAGCAGTTAGCAGTGGTTAGTGGGATTCTATGTGAACCAGCAGTCAGAAGCCTTCCCTGTTTAGTCACTTTTTTCCCATTGCCTTCCTCAAGATCTTGCATGCTCCTTAAAATGCAGTTCTTGTGTAATTATTGCTGTAACTGAGTTTTTTTAAGGAACATTTCTATTTTTGTTACTTCCATTAGAAATTCATTCGGAAAACCAATATCATCCTTTTTTAGCCACAATGTGTTATATTCTTAATGCACAGAGTGTAGGCTTCTGGATACAGTATTTTTCTGTTTGTAGATAGAGCTCCTGTGTCTAGGAGTGTGTAATCACATGTTCCTTTGGGGAACTGCAGATAAAAAGTGCTGCACTGTGTTCTTTTTTGGGTTTATGAAGGGTTTGGGTTTATGTCCTTCCCTCAACTTTATTTCACTATAGAGAAAAGAGGAATCAGCTGGGTTAGCAATTGAAGTTTGTTCTAAAGGGTACTTTGGTGTGCTATCACTGTATCATTAAGAGTGGATAAATCTAATAAAATCTTCGCAATTTTTGAGCCAGTGATTAAATGAACCTGATGTTCTGTGAGGATCAGATTAGGGCTAGAAGAGTATAACTCCCAGGGTAAGTATCAGAGCATGGGAAGACAGAGGGAAACTCAGAAGGATGCAGGATGTGCCAAAGGTGAACATAATGAAAAAGAAGTAAGGGAAAGGGAAGTTCAGGGAACATGAAGTACAGGGAGACTGAGGTAACAAAGTACCCTAAAGAAACAAGGAAGAGAGCTGAAGGAAGGATCAGTCCTGTCCCACATGTTTGTCAGTACTGACCTAAAGGACCATGGTGATAGATAGTAGATTCAGGATGCAGATAAATAAAAACATCTTCTTGTTCTCCAGCTAGAAACAATTAGCTCTGCAAGGTGAAAGGATTGTGTATTACAAATTCTGTGTTAAGATAGGGGAAGAGCTGAAACTCAATTAGAGCTATGCTTCCTTCCTAGGAGTCAGCAACATCTCTATAACATCTGATTGCTTGTAGAAGACATCAGGGACACACCTGTCAGTTTTTGTATGTCAGGAGAATCTCCTCAGCACCACAGTTTGCAGGGCAACTCAGGCTATCACTTTCCTCATGCACAGTTCTATTCAACACACTGTTGAATAGTAAAGCTTTCCAACTGTATAATTTTGTAGGCATTTTGGATGTGCCATAGAGGCTTCTGATCATGTAGGATATGGAGCTGATGGAGCAAGTTCAGAGGAGGGCCACGAAGATGATCAGGGTGCTGGAGCACCTCTCCTATGAAGAGAGATTGAGGGAGACCTCATTGTAGCCTTCCAGTACTGAAAGGAGCTTACAAATATGAGGGGGACTGACATTTTTACATAATTAGATAGTGATAGAAATAGGGGGAATGGAGAGTCCTCCAAAAGAGGAGAGATTTAGGTTAGGTGTTAGGAAAAGGCATAGTTAATAAGGTACTGGAACATACTGTCCAGGGAAGTCGTAGATTACACATACCTGGCAGCTTTTCCTGGTTTTGTTTTGTTTATTGGTCTAGTCTGAGTGGTCTGTTATCACACAGAGATGGACCTTCCACACTGAGGGCCTCACACCTGTTGTAGAGAGGCACCTGGGGCTGTGGAGCTGGCAAGCAGGGTTTTCATTTGCAGCTTCAAGAACTGACTTGCCTCCATTCACTCCTTTATTTTGTTTTCTTGCCTCCAGCATTGCAAGTTTTTTCCTCAACTTGTATCTGTGATACAGACTGTATCTGTGATACAGACTGCCTTGCATTTTGTGTTTTTTTTTTCCTTTAAAATAACCTGTCTTTGCATGGGTGAATTGTGGCTTCCCTGCTCCTTTTTTTTTGTCCCCATGACACTTCTTAATCTATCTATTTTGTCTTGTAGCCTTGCAGTGAGAGAGAGCAGATCATCTACTTGCTCACACCTCACATAGATGCTCTGACTGCTGCCTCACGATGCTAAGGAAAGGCTCATGCAGTCTACACAGCCAGAGGTCTGGATGGCTACGTGGTTGCCTCCAAATTCAGTCAGGATTGCAACACCTTTCCTGACGGGCAGATACTCTTGCTCTCATTCAGGTGGATACCATGACTAAGTCTCACTCTTTTCGTGGATACTGTGACTAGTCCCCTCTAATTTATGCCATTCTATGATATAAATTGTATCATAGAATCCAGTGTAAATTATGCTGCATACGAACCTGATACTTTTGTTTGTGGCATCCAGACTTGGATCCTGTCACAGCTCTTGTATCCTTAATGAGGAATCGGACACTGATTTTTTTCCCTGATGATTTTGAAGCTGTTTGAAAGCATGCAGCCAGTCCTTCAGTCCTATCATCTTGAGGCACAAATACATGAGGTTTAGCTTTCATTTTGTTTGCTCTCTGAAATTGGTAGATGGTACTTCTTTTTCAGTGGGTGTAGTATGTCACTCAGGCTTGTCCTCTAGCATGTTGGTGGAAGGAGAGTATGAGTGGAAGAACCAAAGGGTAAATAATCATCAATGAACAAGATGAAATGAATTATATCTTACTCATAGTGCTAGCTTCAACCTGCAAAACATGAATGCTGCAAGCTCTGATGAATGATAAATGCCTTAGAGATGTGCAAGTGCAAAATAAAAGATGTCCTCAGTGGCCTCTGTTTGCAGTTCTGCCTGTAGTCTTTTGTGAAGATGCCAGGCAGGTTAAAATAAACCCACACTCCTTGCAATTGCTTCCTACTCTATTGGGAACCAATAGGCCATTACCAGAAGGCAGTCTACAGTTTTAATGTCACAGAAGCACACACACATTATGTAGCTTAAAGCATTCAGAATGTGTTACATGTCATCATGAAGTAGGTTTGCCTGTGAGATAGAATTCATTCTCCTAGGGACTTCTACCTTGCTATAACAATAGCTGCATAGATAGTGAATTTGTTTTCTAATGAGCCAAATTAACACAGGAATTTTGTAGTGAAGTTTCATTCATTAAAACTCCAGAAAGGGTTGGGACATGGAGCTGGTGGCACTGTTTAACTGAATTCAAGCAGATTTGCAGCCTTGTCCCAGAAATGTGACATTCCTGGAGCAGCTCAGTGCTGCCCTCTGAAGAGTCAGGGGGGATAAAGTGCACAACATGGCCTTGTATGGGGATCTCTAGGCTCTGATGTCACACACTGACATGTATGTCATGTGTGACTTTGCAATGATGGTTGTGGTTGGTAAGAAGTAAGAAGAAGTTTAAGTCTTTGTTTTATTCTCTAGCAAGCCCTAGGCTTTTTTAGTCTTTAGTATTAGTGTGTAGGTAAAAACCTCAAGATTAACCTTTCCTCTTCGTGCCTTTCCCATAACCTCTCCTCAATTCCTACCCCATATATGCTTATTTAGGAAATTGATATCTTTTAGTTGCTCAGCACAGAGTGCATAGATAGAATGCACTTAGGTATTTTGGAATTTTAGATGTGTTCCTTATTACACATTTAACTAACTTCTCCTTGGTTCTCCAAATGAAGCTGCCTTGGGATCTCATCATATGCTGCAGCTGAGAAATTACTGATGCTATCAGGTCAACATCTGTTGACTGCTCTGGCTCTCTGACTTCTAGAATAAGGCAGCTGGCAGTAACTTTGGTTATACGAAAGCCAAGAAGACAACACCTTCTCAGAAACCTCAAAAAAATCTCATAACTTGCTTCCCAAACTGCATCATAAACCCTAATTTTCCTTAGACCTCTGAATCTCCACTGATGAGAATGAGAGTAGCATTTAATTATTCTGGAAATTGATCAACATAGCAAATTACTTCCTTCACCTTTTTTTTTATCTGACAGTATTTATTTTAAAACATTTTCCTACCTATGCATTTTTGGACTTCCAAATCTATCTGGACTTCTATATCTTTTGTCATTTTTATTAATCATTTTGGGTAAGATGTATTCTTATGGCAAAATTTCTTTTGAGGACAAAATAGGCTGATAAGGGCTGTCAACTTCTATTCACTGTAGGAACTTTTTTAGTTGTTACAAGAATTTCATTTTGAAAACAATCAAAACTGCTTAGCAATACCTTTAATTTTGCATATATAAATGTGAAGGGTAGCTAACATATTTCAATTAGTTGAAATGAGAAGAGAAATATATACATAGCCTTTCTTAGGGTCAGTCCTCGATCAGTAAATGAGACAATTATTCTTACTAGGTAGAGCTACTTTCTAGTTCTTAGTTACATTATTGCTCTTCACTGCAAAGAGGTGTACAGGCATAAACAGTTAAGAGTGCAGAATATCTTGATTTCACTTGACCTGCTGAAATCCTCTGAAGTTATTTCCAGTTTCTCTTTTCACTTACATGAAAAACTGGACAAAGAAGCATCCCAGCTTACCTCTATGGTATCTTGGTATATTGGTATCTTGGACTCAGTTGTGGTATACTGAGGTTGTGGTTTTCAAATCCAAAGACGACCAGAATGGTGTGTTATTGTACAGCATTAGTAACATTTTGAAGAGAAAACTAAACATGACATTTGAACAGATTTGCAAGAGAAAAACACAAACGAAGTTAAGAAGCATATAATTATGTTCATACACAATGTGACTAGCATAAAAATGATTTATTTCAAATGGTTATAGTTGCTTGCTTAGTCACTTCCTCCTCTGGCTTTGGCCTAATTCTGTTTTCTGCTATTTTCCTCCAAAATATATTTATTCTCTGTCTCATCAAAAGTTGTAGATTTCTGTAATCTTAATAATTCAATCAAGTCTTTTTCAATTAAGCAAGCTACAGCAGATTACAAATATTCCAGCTGTGGTAGCTGGTGCTCCTGAGAAAGATCAAGAATCTTGATTACAATGACAGCTGTGCTTAGTTAACTAGCCTGTAATCTGCTTCAAATTAGTAGTAGAGGTCACTCTTCTGTGTTTAGTAAGGATGCACTAGAACTCTTTGGTTAAAAAAGCAAAGAGGTGAATTGTTTTGACTAGCTATTCCATTCTGTATTTGCCATTCTTATTCTTTTCCCAGGGGTATGTCTGGCAAATGGCTTTACAGAAAACGGATGTGATCTACATGACTTCATGTTCATCTTTTCAGGCCATGTCTACTCAATAAAATTGTATTAAATGAAACCTGATTAAATAAAAAACGAAAAGAAATGAACAAATCTCATCATGTTTATGTGGTTTACAGAAAAAGCAACAGACTCCCACGTAATTGTTCAAAACAAGAAGTCTTGGTTACTATAGCTTTTTTTTTTCTGTGACAGTGTACTCCATTATTTCTTAAAATGAACAGCGTCTTTTTATCTAGTGGACAGGATAACAAATAAATTACACGATCAAGTCAAAGGAACTCAAATGCTACGCATGATGTTTTTCTGCTGCATCACAATGTAAAGCAAAAAATATCTGCAGTGTTAATTTCTTCTTGACCAGAGTCTTGAAAGGTGCTGCACACACAGGGAGGAAGAGAGGAAGCTGACATGGATAGGAAAATCAGCTTTTACCCTTTCTCCTCTTTCTTGTAACAGTAGTGAGATAGGCACATTGTACTTTTTGGGTACTGTAGCTTTTGCAATTTGTAAATCCTTCAATCCAGTCTACTATATCTGCTAAGTAGCTAAGAAGCTTAAAAAAAAAACACCTTTATCTTCAACAGCTTAGTTGCATATGGGAAAGTTTAGAAAGCAAGAAGTGCTGACAGTCAGTAACTAAGTAGAAGTTCCAATCAGTCTACATAGTGGAGACACTGACACTGAGTGAGTCACTAATTCTGTTTCTGCATCCCAGGTGACCCTAAATGGCAAAAGGAATTAGGACAAAATACAAAGGACATGTAAACATGAGCTAAGTTTCAAAATCGAGTGTACTGTCTTCAGGCATAAAGGATATAGGAATATCTCCATCTATTTCTTACAGGGTACATATTTTGTCACAAGTAGATGTCAGACAAATCTCTTCTATGTGTATTACAAAAATCCCAGTTTACTGGTTTGATCCTGAAGCATATGTTTGTCATCATTTGTCATTTGGCCAAACTGAAGTCCAGATCGTAAACAGATGTTCATGTATAATGATGTATAATTAACACAGCAAAAACTACTAGTGAGTTTTTTGAGCTTGTCTTGAACCCTTTCCTATGTCCCTTTCTAAGACTGTGAGCTCCTCAGACAGTAATGTACTTATTTTTTTCCCTCAATATATGACTAAAAGAGACTCTAATCTTAATTTACTAATATAAACATTACCAGTCCGATACACAGAACAGTCGTGAATGGAATGATGACAATATATTTTGTCTGAAATTGGTAGGAAAGTTAGAAAAGAAGGACCATTCAGGGGAGGCTAAATATTCCTTTGTTTTTTTACTTTCTTCATCAAAATGCATATTTTCAGCTGTGTAGTTTAGTTTATACTATCTCTGTGGGATCCCTTCTGCAGTGAAACTCTTTGGTGCTTTTTGCATGCATAGGTAATTGACATAGGATAGGAAAAAGTAAGATCAGAAGTAATGGATGTTAGGAAAAAAAAGATACTGTAAGGCCATGTTACTGAATAAGAACTGCCTCCTATGAAGATCTTTTCAGTTTCATTTGAAATACCTAGTAGTTGCCACAGTGAGATAGAAAGTTGGAACATATCTGGCATGGCAATTTCAGTGTTCTTCTCTATGTGATTTAAAATCAAGTGGAAATATCCTGTTATAAAAGAGCGATCTATAAATGAATAGAAGTCTTGAAGAAAACCACTGTATCCATGAGTCTCCAAAAAGAAAACTATAAATATCTTGGAATATATTTTCTCCTTATGTAAGAACCATCGTATCTACACAAGATAGTTGCTGATGAAAGGAATAATGTTTTAAAGAAGCTGATAATTCGTACGTTCACGTGAAGACCAGTCTTTAACATTGTAACCCTTCGTACAGAATGATACATGAGAGAAACACAAGAGCAAATACGACGGGTTCTGCACCAACTGAACTGCTAGAATTGCTTTTGCAAAGCTCTTTGATTTTGCTAAAAACAAAGTCTCATCCAAAGCCAGATTTAGAATAGGTTTCCAGCATTAGTTATTACTCCGGTCATTTGTATTTGTGCATCAATTCCACATGCGCTTGTAAAGATTTTTGTACTATTAGTGAGAACAGTACTTTTGTATTGCCCATTACTGACATTATAGGAATGAACTTAGTGCTGCTAAACTTCTGACTTGGATCCACTTAAGAAGGTTATTGTAAATTAGAGCAGGGATGCTGAGAAAGAGAAAATTCCTGCTCTTAGTAGCATGTTTTTTCATAGTCAAACGTCTTAAGTGATGACAGTATTAATTATTGTCAATTGAAAGTGGCTCATTTGCAGAATTTTAGTGAGAGAAGTTTCTCAACTGGCACATTTCTCTTTTTTTTTTTTTTTCTTTCCAATATTTAATTCTGTACCTTATCATAAACTAATAATACAACAAGCACCCAAAAGATTAAAGGGATAGTTGCTGATCCTGTAAGTCTCACAAAATTAACCTCTAAATGATAAGCATATCATTTAATAAATCTGCCACATGACCTTCTTTCTGTTCTATTTTGGCAGCTACTTGAAGTACTCGATGGCTATTACAGATCCTTTTATTTGCTACTTGTAGCAAAAATGTCTGCAAACAATGGAAATCCTGTATGCCCCACTGTGCTTAGAACATATGTAGGCCACTCCAAAAGTAATGCCACGTTTGTTTCTATGAAAACCAGAACAAAGAGCACAATAACACTATTTATTTGATAGAGCAAATTCTCAGCTACAAAACACTATTTTTCAGCATAGGCACCACCATCAGCTATGAATTTTCACCAGTGATAAACAAGAGCTGCATACTGCACACATAAGAATCTGCATGGCCATCTGGAAAATGGCTTGTCTTTCACACTGCTGTCACAACTGCTGAATTTACCACCCACTGCCTCACTGTGCTCACATCTACTGTCTGGTCTTTGTAAGTGTTCAGTGATTGCTGATAAATGTCACTGGGTGCAATTTTTTCTGCATGGAAGAGCTCAGTTACACACATTTGCTTAATATGCACTTCATGTCAGATACCATTTTGTCGGAGTGCCATCAGTTACATGGCAACAACATTTAATGGAATATTGGTGGGAAGGTTCAACCTGTGCTGCCATGATACTTTATCTGATGTTGTGAGCTGACGAAAATAAAATAGGAGGCATTACATTTGGAGCAGCCTTCGCATTTCAAAAAGTGTGCTTTGCAAGTTCACAGCCTCTGTCACCCTTTGCTAGCGTTTGTCTTCTTTATGCACAGTTTGTGTAGGGCCATGCATTATTTCCTTGTTAGGGGCTGGCTGGGAGAGTTACCTGCATCAGTAATTATCTTCCACAGTTCAACACAACATCAGTGTGCAGCAGAAAAGGCATCTGCTTTGTTTCAGTCCCCATTATTTCCACTGTTGCTGTTCAAGAAAGTTAGAATATATGTATGAAACAACTTATGAAATCATTAGGGAGCTTCTCATGTTCAAGCACAAAAATGGCATTAAAAACTATGGCGAGTTAGATTCATCATTTTAAGAAATGGTATACTATTTAAACATTTCTGAGAGTGCCAGTCAATAGATGTATCAGTGAGGCTGATAGGGATGTGGATATCAGAACAATTCTATGCTTCAGCACACAATTTTGGAATTTCTTTCAGAGATCATTATTAGGATCTTAATGATGAGTTTCACAATTTAACAATTGCTGGTAGTGTGTTTTGCTGATCGTGTTTCATGTGGAATTAATCACTGCCTTATTTGTATATAATTTGAGCTCTAAAATTAGAATGAAGGTCAGACGTAAATAGTTTAGGTACCGTCACCATTTGGATGGTTTTACTCCTGATATTCAAAACAATTCATCTATGATAATTTATACTAAGATTCCATGTATGCATTTTTCACTTTCATAACTGGCAGACATTGAGAGTATGTGTCAGACATGCTTGTGTGGGCTTTAGATAATGCTTTTAGAAGATTTGTAAAATCCAAAATTGAAGCAATATGCTAACTTTGGAGTCCAGATAATCTATAGGAATTATTGCTGGTTTTGAAAACAACCTGTTGGTCACAGATCAACACTTTCAGTGACAGGAATATCAGGAGCTCACACACACACACACACACACACACAAAAAAAAAAAAAAAAAAAAAAAAAAAGTGCTGCTGCTGCTCCTGAGCTTTGTCATTATTTAATGGAATAGCTTTTGGTATTCATCAGCCAGCCGTACTGTTGTCTTTAACTTCCCCAAGAAAGGGAATTATTTAATGTAAAAAAAAAAAAGCTGGATAAATGTCTCTGTTCAAAGAAGACTACCTGCATAAGATGAGTTTGTAAGTAAGTGATGCATAGCTGAAATCTGTTTGGCTCTGGTTGTCACAAGAGGTATATACCATTCAGTCTAAATATGAATTTTCATGGCATGAAAAATGTTTTTCTGTTCTAAGTAGTTGTCCCTCATACCAATGCATGTCTTCATTTATGGGAAGGCAACTACACTGTAATATTGCGTCTTCCTTTTGCATCTTGATTAACTTTGAACTGAAGTAGATAACTTATTTGACATTCTAAAAGGGAGCTTTTGTGTCCAGTTACTCATGATTAGTATTCCACGGGGAAAGAGACTGAGATAATGAGATTTTCACCACCTTGTGAAGAGTCCCTCAGTTAGTGGTTAAAAGTCTTACTTGCAAAGTTCACTTCTGCTAAGTAGCAGCCCTTTCTAGTAACCCTGCCCATGGCAGGGGGATCAGAACTAGACTGTCTTTAAGGTCCCATGCAGCCTAAGCCATTCTTTGGCTTTATGAATATTGGATGTCGTGTTTTACCATTCTCAGCTCCTTCTTAGATTTACAATTAAAGATCAGTTTAAGCCATGCAGATTCATCCACATTACACTGAAGTAGGTAGTTTATGTGAGTCTGTGTGTTTCAATACTATGTGCTCTGGTACCAAATTGTAAAGTGCCAGCCTTTAGGTTCAGCACAATTTGGTAACAGTGGCATTCTGCTCTGATTTGAGGAGTTTCCTATCTCTCTACTGTTCCTTTTAGTCCTTGTAGGAGTCCAAGTTGAATCACTTTCTAATGCATAAAGGACTAAATAGATATCAATTTGACATTTACAGGAATTTTGCTATAGCAAAGGGAGGTGTTTAGTTTTTCTTGAAGACTGTTGCAGGATGATAGTGAGCTGGACACAGAGTATAAGGAAAATGCGATAATCTTGTTATAATTCCTGAGTAATCATAGCTGAAACAATAACAGAGGCTTCTGAAGATGATCTGTCCATGCTCACAGTGTTATTCCACTTGGTTCTAACTCTTTGTAGGCAAACAATTTTGTGCAACTTCCAAATAAATTTCAGTGGTGTTCTTGAGTTGTTCAGAAGCTGAAAGCTCCCATCCACACAGCTGGAAAGGAATTGGAGTTATTACAGACACAAGCACCATAGCTGGAAAAATTAATGTTGAGTCTGTCAAGATAATGTAACATTCATGAAAATTCAGTGCACTTTTCTCTGTAATGCATTTCCAGTGACTCAGACCACTTGTATCACTTGAGCCAAATAAGGGTTGTTACATGAGACAAAGCAAAGCAATATATTTACTGCTGTATCTAATGGTTTTATCTCAGTCTGTGGTATAAAATTATTCTTGCTAGTTCAACAGAATACTTAAGAAGAGCTTTAGAGGTGTTCATTAAGCAAATTTCTAATCGTAATGTCTAACTTTTAACCTGTTCACAGAGAAAAAGAACTTAAAATTGCTTAAAGCCTACTCTTAGGTGTTCCTGAAATCTCTTTAGGATCCAGTCCTTATTCAGGAAACACAAATGAAAATGAAAACATGCTTGAAGCAGATGATTATAGTAAATAGATAAGAATGTATCCATTTTATTAATTCAAACCTGGTCTAAGCACAAGGAATTCTGCTGTTCTCGTATCTTCCACTGAAAACAAATAAATAAAACCAAACAAAATAAAACAACAACCGCAACAGAAAACCCTGACTTTAGGGTTTAGTTAGCTGCTGACCCTGCCTGTTTTCATCGCATGGGATGAAGGTTTCTTTTCAATTTTCCTTCCATAGGACAGTATCTTACTTTGCTGCCCAGCTGGTCGCTATTGTATGTCAGCCAACCTTACTCTTACCACCTTTGAACTGGGAATAGCTTCTCTAAGCCTGTAAAATACCTTTAGTTCCTACTCTCTTTGGACAGGCAGTGCATTTTACTAATTTCAAATGATCAGAATTTCTCTGTGCATGTAATTCTTTCTCAAAATCTGGAAATCTTTCCTAAGGGCATCATACTTAGTAGGTAAACAGAACACTGTGTTTCCAGTCCTTTCTGTCCTTTCCAGTCCTTTTACTTTTAGCCTGCAAAACTCTGGGTTTTTCCTTCCTTCTACTTCAGATTGTCTCTGAACTAATGGTAGTTATATAACAGCTGCTCAATGCTTATTTTAGTGGCTAATGAGGGAGCCACTGAAATTTGAAATTCAGAGTGGTTTTTTTTTTTCTGAAATCAGGACTTCCTGCCATCCCAAAGCTGTGTCACTGTGTCTCTGCATTATCTCGTCTCTGAGACTGAGATGCTATCTTACCCAGAAAGTCCCTGGAACAAGTAAATCAACACAAATACAGGTGAAATGATTGGATTATCAACAAGAAACACTTCTCTCAAGAGAATTTCATTTTTTACATTGATTTATGTTTTGTTCCCTATCTTGCTTTTTTATTTTGAGCTTTTCATCTATGGGAGCATGAGCTGTGACTCTACCTGCTTTTGGACTGCTCAGAGGTTTGTGCATTTATATAGGAATTCCTGTCTTTTTCATAAGAGCTACTGTTCTAGTAAATTGTTTTACGATCTGTGTATTGGAAATGAACAGAGGAAGTTCACATTGTTATCAAAGTTTTTTTTTTCTTTCTTTTCTCTCCAAAAATATTGCTGAAAATTAAGTTTTGTTTAAAGATGCGATGATATCCAAGCAAGTGTAAAATTGTTTCAGCTTATTTGGAATATGCTGATAATTTGGAAACGTTTAAATAGATATGAATGGAGGGAAATGAGAACTTTTAAAATAAATCTCGGAATTTGAAAGTGTTTTCATTTTCACCAGGTGATTTAATTTTTGGATTCTCACAATAAGTTTCAAACCTTCAAACATATTCTATGAATGAAAAACATAGACCAATGTTTTCTCTCAAGTCATTTCAGACTAGGTTAATTAGTATTTTAGTCAAAGGATGATTAATTAAAACAGTTACTGTATTAATTAAATGATACTGAGTGCATTTATCTTAGAGTTTTAATATATAATGCTGATTTGACAAGAAGTCTCTAGGCAGAAGCAAGCAAGAAAACTAGTTTTCATAGATAATATTGCAGTCTCTTTTTTAAGTGCGTTGTCTGCGTAGACATCTATTGCAATTTATTATTTATCTCAAGCTTCCAGAAAGTTGAATATATTTGTTTTTACTGGTAATTTTTCAAATTAGATATTCTCTTTATACATATTAAAAAATTTACAAGACATTCTTGAAACTGTAGGGATTGGAAAGTAAAATTAGGAATCTCTCTCCTCAAAGTAGGCTCACAACTCTAGTTGTGTTTGGACATATGTCTGGATTGATATCCCTTCTGACATCAGAGGCAGTCAAATGTTATAGTACTGCTGATAGAGTTGCTTAGGAGGAAGGATAAATGTTGGTGCCAGAGATTATTCTCTTTGTTAACACTGGTTTCTTTGATCAGAGCAAGAATCAAATAGTAGTTTGAGTTAAACCTTGTTGGTACTGCTTCAAGCCTCTTTCAGCAGGACTGAGCCCTTTTGTGGTTTCACCTGACAGGTGGCTCAGCACTATGCAGTCATTCACTCAGCCTACCCTGTGAGATGGGGGATAGATCAGGAAAAAACCTGTGGATTGAGATAAAACTATTTACTAATATAGAGAAAAGGAAAAGGATAATAGTTATAACTATATACATACATATATATAAAGATATATTGCAAGTGACCTGACTTGAAAAGGACCTCAAAGATCATAGAATCATAGAATGGCTTGGGTTGGAAGGGGCATCAAGGATCATTTAGTTTCAACCCCCCCTGTTGTGGGCAGGGTCACCAACCACCAGACCAAGCTGCCCAGAGCCACATCCAGCCTTGTCTTGAATGCCTCCAGGGATGGGGCATCCACAGCCTGTCTGGGCTACCTCTTCCAGTGTGTTATCACCCTCTGAGTGAAAAACCTCCTCCTAATATCTAACCTAAACCTCCCATATCATATTTAAAACCATTTGCTCTTGTCCTATCACTATCAACTCATGTAAATAGTTGTTCCCCTCCTGTTTATATGCTCTCTTCATGTACTGAAAGGATGATGTACAGGCTGTTGCTTGTACATTGCCACTGACCGATGCCCATCTAGTCCCTCTGAGCAGTGGAAGAGAGAGATGAACTCCCACCCTCTTCAGAACTTCTTCCGCTCGATGTCCCATGGTATGGAATATCTCTTTTATCTTAAGATATCTCTCTCTCAGTTTAAGTCAGCTGTTCTATTTCTGTTCCCTCCCAGCAACTTGGCTGAGAATGGCCTTGGCTCTGTATAGTACTGCCTAGCAGCAACTATAAACATTGGTATGTTATCAGCATTGTTTTTCTCCTAGAATCAAAACATAACATCTTACCAGACACTCTGCGTAAAACAAATACTAAATAAGAGTTTCACTGTTTATGGAGATTTCATATATGGAAGTAGTTGGGTTTAGAATCACAGAAGAATAAAAATGTCTGTGGGCCTGTTGATGTGAAAAGTACTGGCAGAGTGAGGATTGGGCAAGTGGATTTGTTTTTTGAAAAAAAACCTAAATATTTTCCAAGGTCCCTTCTAAAGAAAAGTTTGTCTTACCTATGCTAGTATTGACTTATCTTCACATTAAATTTGAGTGTCTATGGCAGAAGAATTTTTGTGTAATTGCCATAATTTTATCAAGAAAGGCATAAGAGGTTAAACTCTGAAGTGATGTATATTATTATCTGCTTGTTTTCCTATGTTGGAATTTCCAGAACTTTCTAATCACAAAAACATGTTTTGAAGGAGAAAAAAGTAAAGAACTTGGTTTAAGGCATGGAGCAGTTAATACTCCTCTCTTATTTTTTATCTTCCTAATAAAACTCCCACCACTTCACTGTTGCCATGCAATAAATTTTATTTTGTGGGTTTTTTTCTCCTTTTACTGGTGAATCATCAAGATTAAGAATTTCTTAAACTGCACTTTTTAGATTTCTGTTGATTCATTTTTTTTGCAGTTGTTATTCTGAGGGGTGCTTGAAGCAGTCTAAATTTTTCCACTTCAGTAACTCAGACTGAGTGCTACTCAGATTTTCTGGAGTGGATTTAATTTAACGAAATGTAAGTTTAAAAAGTCTTGCAAAGTGACTTTCTCATACCCCCCTCCCCCCCCCCTCCGCCAACCCCTCTGCCCAAAGCAGTGCAAATGGATGTATTTGCTTTTGAGCTTGGATGAATGCTGGGGAAAATTGCCATGCCATATTCCTCTCCTTCACCCATTTCTAAAACATTTGCTTTTCTTTGTCCCTATAATCTCACCAGGAAAGATTTTTTAATGTATATATATAATTATAGTCTGGGATGAAACTTTTGAAAGTTGTTCCTTTGTTCCTATTCTTCCCCATATAGAATCATAGAATCTTAGAAGAATCATTTAGGTTGGAAAAAAATGCCAAGATCGTCAACTCCAACCATCTAGCTGGCCAAGAAATTAAATGGGGTTTTGTACCTATTTTGGTACCTATGTTCACAGGGGAAAGGTCTTATGTATATCTTCATCTAAATGTCTCTCTCTTCCTTACAACACTGTTAGTAAACCATAAGCAAGTTAGTAAACTTTCAGAGCATGTTTTGTAAATAGAAAGGAACAGAGCATCTTGAATTGGAAGGGACAAGTGTCATGAAGTCCAACTTCTGACTCCACACAGGACTATCTATAAATTAAACTGTATGTCTAAGACTGTTATCCAAATGCTCCTTGAACTCTGTCAGGTTTAGTGTCACAAACACTGTGCTGGGGAGCCTGTTCCATTGCCCAACCATCCTCTGGTGAAGAACCTTTTTCAAACATCCAATCTCACCCTCTCCTGACACAGCTCAATGCCATCTCCTCAGGACCTGTTACTGTCACCAGAGAGCAGAGATCAGTGTCTTCCCCTCTGCTCCCCTCAAGGGGAAGCTGCAGGCTGTGGAGAGGTTGCCCTTCAGTCTTCTCTAGTTAAACAAAACAGATGGCCTTTACTGCTCTTATGTTGTCTTTCTCCCAAAGGCTTATGTCCCCCAACAGTCCAAAAAAATCCCACAAATTCAGGTGCATGTTTGAGATAAAGTACAGGCATGTAGTGGACTTGACCAGATGTGATGAAAGAAGGATCAAAGGAAAGTGACTGGTGCAAAAGGAGTGCTGGATTTTAGTTGATGTGGGGTTAGAATAGAAGAAAACACATCCAGATACTCTGAGGGCAGTGTAGAGATTGAGATTATAGCATGAGGTAGCAAGAGGATGGGAGAAAAGAAAGAGAAATTAGGCCATTGGATCTAAATGGAATTTTGAGGAGCAAAGACCTCTTAAAGTGAAAACCCAATTGTAAGTATATAATCCTCTCTTTAGCACGTGGAATTCTTGATTGCTTTAATTACAATCAAATTTTAATGAAGAAGCCCAGTTCTTGTAAATGAGGAACTGAAAAATCTTAGGGCGGAAGGGATAAAAGGAACTCTGTAAGACAGTACATGGAGTATAAAGGGAAAGTTGTTGAAAGAATGAAAATTGCAGCAGTTCTGGAGTGGGCATCAGGCAGAAAAGGTTAAGAGAATTTCTGGTTATTAGAACAGGAAAATCAAGACTTTATGGGAAATTAAATTGGGTTTGGAATGAAGGACGCATTGCAGAAAATACAGGACACATTGGACGCATAATACAGGCTGCTTATTTTTAACTAAGATTTTTTAGGTAGTGGCACTAATACAGGGCTGCTTGTATGCTTCCTTAAAGGCTCACAGGACTCCAGAATCTTCTTTCTGTTTTGCACATGCTCACAGTATCTTTGGTATTTGAATACAAGGACTTTCCATTGTTCGACTTTTACTAAGGTGCAGACAGTACTAACGCTTACTCTCCCCATTGGCTATCCTAGACATCGACTTGATCCTTTGGGTTACACTGCCTCTACATGAATAAAAACATTTATAGCTGATAAAGACTAGTATTAACAGTAATGCAGTTGCAACATGTTCTTGTTTGCAAGTGGAAAGGTGTCATCTGATAGGGAGTAATTTGTTTCTGTATTCATGTACTTGAATAAATTTAGGTGAGGAAGTTTAAATACTTGTTATAATGAAGTGGTAATGGCAGATGTTCTTCTTTAATGCAGTCCAAACCCGGCTGTGAGTTCTGTTGTCAGATATTTGACCAACTCCAAAAATTTGGTAATTTAATGTTATGTACATTATTTCTTCTGACCTCCACCACAGTGACAGTGGACAGTAGACAGTAAGAGTTAAACCCAGCCCCAGGAATTTATAATCTGGTTGAGTAAAAGACATGGCAAGTGTTTCTTTTCAGAAGATTGGACGAGTAGAAGGAATGATAGCTCATTTCATAACTCTGACTGTACAGGCTGATTTTCTGTACAACTTGATGGTTTGACATTATTGAACCATACTGACTGTATTGGAAAGTTGAGAGTAATTGCTGCCATTAGTAAAGTGATTACATGAAGCTATCACAACAAACAGAAAGCATCAGCATTAGCTTCAGTGCTGTTAGAGTAATGGTTCTTCAGTTTCACAGCATTTTATATTATACTGATAAATATACCAGCGTTTACGTGAAGGATGAGCCTTAGCAGAGATGAGAGAAGCGTGTTATACCACTGACAATCAATAATCAGACACAGAAAGTGGGAAACTTGACTATACTTTGGATTTTAAACTTAGTATGTTTATACATTTTATACAAACTATTGTCCACATTTTGTGAATAAGATTTCTTGACATTTTGATTTAGGTAAATATTAAGCGCTATTAAGCAGGGTGTATTTTTAAAATCAGGGTTATCATGAAAGTCCCATTTCTTTCTCCACCCTCTCTGTTTTACTTAATGATGCCTTCTGAGAATGTTACATTTTTTTCCTCTACTGAGTAGGGAATGCATGTCTCCATAAGGCCCTCTGTATCACATAACCAACATCATACATCATGTTTTATTGATTCTTCATTAGTTAGGTTTGTGCCAAAAGATAGCTGGGTAGCCAGGACGGCATAGCAAATACTTCTGCATTGAGCAATCAACTATAACAACAAGAGGAAGAGAGTAAAAGAGAGTAAAAGAGAGCAATATACATTGTCTGGGTAGAGAGTAACATAGGCTGAAGGTATTTGACACTGCATGGAATGAGCGAAACTTCAGACCTCAATCTTTAAAATTCAGTTTGTGCTGCAGTAGAAAAAGGTCTCTCACTTTCTTTAAGGAAATCTTCTGTTCAGTCAGAATAGAATTTTTATGGCAAAAAGTTGTTTCCCGAGGAAGTAAGGAATTACAGGAAGATAGAGCCTTGCTTGCCAGTCTGGTAACAGTGGGAATGACACCTTGTAAAAACAACATTTGTTCATTTCTTATTGTGTATGAAGGTGGTTTCCTTGGATGCTTATGCTGAGGTAACTCTCAGATCTCAAGCAAATTATCTCCAACAGCAGGAGCTACTTCAGTTGAAATAATTAGAAGTATTCGGATAGAAATGTGTTACTCAGAGTTTTGCTAATTCAGCAAATGGTAATTAATTCCTCAGGACTGTAGAAAGGTATTTCCATTATAAGCAGAACACCAATTGGATTTAACTAAAGCATAATTAAAGAAAGAAGAATTAGTAAAAACTCATACAGAATAGTGTTAATTTGTTATACTCATTATATTAGCATTTTCATGTTACACTGAATTTTAAAACGTATGTTTGACTGCAATATTCCCTGCGATTGCAAGAAGCTTAACATTATGGCAAAATAGGAAACTGATAACAATAAACGAAAAAGAGTTTTATATATATATATATATATGTAGATTTTAGATTCTAAAAATGTTTAGATTTTAACAATAAATTCCTTATCTGCACAAATGTGACAGTTAATGACAGCCAAGTGGTTTGATATTGAAGTGAGGGTACTTTAGAAAAGGCACTCTATCAAGAAGTTTATTTTTCTTTCAGAGATGATGCTATAAATCATACTAACGTATTGATGATAACAAATTACAGCTTCAAATGACACCAATGCTAGAGAAATTTTTAAGGTTGATTGACCTGAGTGTAATTTGCAGCCATCACCCCTGGCATGCCTGTGGCTGCTGCTGAAGTGACACGCTGAAATCAGTGATGAGGTACAGCTTCTAATCCACAGTGTGTCTGTGGGGCTGCACAAATACTCTCTCCCTGAAGGTGCACTTCATTTTTTCAAGTATTTAAGAGCTAATTGAGGGAAGGATATTTGCTTTCATGGTTTAAAAATAGAAATCTCAAGTCTTCCTACAACTGATAAACATCAGTTTAGGCAAAACCATATCCATTTGTGTTTAGCAGACTTCTCTGTTAAATTAATACCTGTTATATGTCTTTGCCTTTAGATAGGCTGTAAATGAATTTAAATTGCTTATGTTTTTTTCTGCATTTGATAGAAATGCATTTTACTTTACTGGTCTGTCTAATTAACATTGATTAAATAACTAACCTGTAAGATTTATACTGAAAGCGAGAGTAATAGAACTTGGTATTTTATAGAAAATCTTTAATATAAGCTCAGACGATCCTAGAAATCCGTGACACTTCAGTGAGTTTCTTTTCTTAAATCCTCAGTGGGCCAGAGGGCATTAATTGCGATCCTTTGCTTAGCCTTTCCAGAGTAGCTCTCAAATACTTATTCCACACCCAGGACCAACTTTAGTTTTTAGTAGAAATAGTTGCAGTACTTTGCATTGTAGAAGAGTTTGATAAGGCTTGTGCTAGATTTTAAGTCTCCATTTGTCAGTCATTTTCACAGACATTTAAACAGTATCAAACTCTATCTTTGTGTTGTCTGAAACTTTAACAATGCAATAATTTTTTGAATGCCTGATTCTCACCTTAGTGGGGACAAATGAAATGATAGGTGCACAAGCCGTCTCTAGGAATTTTACCCTCAGTAAGTTTGCAGATGACATCAAGTTGGGAGGTTGTGTCGATCTGCCTGAGGGCAGGGAGGCCCTGCAGAGGGATCTAGGTAAGCTGGATCGCTGAGCTGAGATGAATGGGATGAGGTTTAACAAGGCCAAGTGTCGGGTTCTGCACTTTGGCCACAACAACCCCAGGCAGCGTTACAGGCTTGGGGATGAGTGGTTGGATGATTGTGAAGAGGAAAGGGACCTTGGGGTGTTGGTTGATGCTCGGCTGAACATGAGCCGACAGTGTGCCAAGTGGCCAAGAGGGCCAATGGCATCCTGGCCTGCATTAGAAATGGTGTGGCCAGCAGGAGCAGGGAGGTGATCATCCCCCTGTACTCAGCACTGGTGAGGCCGCACCTCGAGTATTGTGTGCAGTTTTGGGCCCCTCACTACAAGAAAGAGATTGAGGCCCTGGAGCGTGTCCAGAGAAGGGCAACGAAACTGGTGAGGGGTCTGGAGCACAAGTCTTAGGAGGAGCGGCTGAAGGAGCTGGGATTGTTCAGTCTGGAGAACAGGAGGCTCAGGGGAGACCTCATAGCACTCTACAACTTCCTGAAGGGAGGTTGTGGTGCAAAAGGGTCTGGCCTCTTCTCCCAGGCAAATAGTAGGACCCAAGGAAATGGCAAGAAGTTATATCAGAGGAGGTTTAGGTTGGATATTAGGAGAAACTTTTTCTCTCAGAGGGTGGTCAGGCACTGGAATGGCTGCCCAGGGAGGTGGTGGAGTCGCCATCCCTGGCAGTGTTCAAGAGGCGCCTGGATGAGGAGCTGCGAGAGATGGTTTAGTAGCTTGTGGCACTGATAGGAATGGGAGGGTGGTTGGACTGGATGATCTTGCAGGTCGTTTCCAACCTTGTGATTCTGTGATTCTGTGAATTGAAATTTGTATTTTATAGAACTGAACTTGTAGTTGCAGTGTGTAAAGTGTGAAAATATTAGCTCCAGTGCTTAGCACTATTTTTGATAGGCAAGTAAAAATATGAATATTTCAACTCTACAGAATTGTCATGTCAGAATCAAAACCAAAATGTAAATTAGAGGATTATGTTGGTTTAAGTTGAGATATTAAACTTCAGAAATATGCTGTAGAAGCATAAAAAGCACAAAAACTATAACTGAGCCAAAATACATTTTTTCCCTACCAGACTGTACCGTCACAAAATAGCAGGAGGGGCTTTAAGCCACATGATTGCTTACAGAGGAAATCTCTTTTTGGAAGAGTTGTACTCTGTGTTTAAAAGAGGGATAACTGTTGGCTTTATGGAAATCTGTGGTTAAACCAGAGATCTAGATAAATATAGAAAGTATAGAGCCCTGCTGTGTCCAATCTCCAGTGCATAGAGTTCCCTTATGCATGCAGAATCAATCTGTAAGCAGTGGTGAGTGAGTGACTGACTACAGTAGGTTGAATCTGTGTGCATTCAGGAAGGAAGGATCTGAGTTATAGCTCCATGTCACTGAATCTTTTGGCTTTACAACTCAAGTCTAATGGAACAGTTCTGAAAATGTGAAGTATGTGCTGAAACTGTCAGTCTGAGTTGCAATGCCCAGAAACATATATCTAAACTCTGAAGTGAGAAGGGAAATAAGATGGAATTCAGTGTTTGTTACTTTCTACTGGCTATCTCTGTAGTAGCTGTTCTTTTTGGCCATCATGTTCCTGAATTGCCTCTGGGAAAGAGCGATCTCCTCCTGTTGATTATATATGGCATGTAGAGTGCCATTGCTAAGTGGCATCTAAACATTGTGCATTGACATTACTTTCAGAAATACTTCCTGCAGCCTGCTTTTCTTTCAGATAGTAGCCTTGAGACAGAGTTAGTAATATCAATATCAATAATAATATTCCTCAAGGCGGAAATCTTAAAGGCACAAGAACAGGCTGTTGCTGAGTGCCGTAAGGCAAGCTGTTGGGGAAGACGACTGGTGTGGATGAACCGGGAATTACTGTTGAGACTCAGGGAGAAAAAGAGAGTCTACGTCCTCCGGAAGAAGGGACAGGCTACTCAGGAAGATTAGAAAGAAGTAGCTAAGGTATGCAGGGAGGAAGTTAGGAAGGCGAAAGCCCAACTTCAACTCAGGCTGGCCACTGAAGTAAAAGACAATAAAAAATCCTTTTATAAATATATCAAAGGCAAAAGAAGAACCAAAGACAATTCTCATCCTATATTTGATACAGCAGGGAATGTGACCACTGGGGACAAGGAGAAGGCTGAGGTCCTCAATGCCTTCTTTACATCTGCCTTTAATAGGCAGACCTGTTATCCTCTGGGCGTTTTATGCACTGATCTGGAAGGGACGCTGCTCAGAATATGTCCCCAGAGCTTCTGCTCCATCTGGACTGTCACAAGTCCATGGGACCGGATGGGCTGCAACCTCAGGTGCTGAGGGAGCTGGTGGGGGTGATTGCCAAATTCCTCTCGGCCATCTATCAGCGCTCCTGGTTAACTGGTGAGGTCCCTGAGACTTGGAGGCTTGCTGATGTGACTCCCATCTTCAAGAAGGGCCGTAAGCAGGATCCAGGGAACTATAGGCCTGTCAGCCTGACCTCAGTACTGGGGAAATTAATAGAGCAAATCATCTTGGGTGAGATCGCATGACACGTGCGCGGTGTCTAGGGAATCAGGCCCAGCCAGCACGGGGTCGTGAAAGGCAGGCTGTGCTTGACCAACCCCATCTCCTTCTATGACTCTGTGACCAGTCTGATAGATGAGGGAAGGGCTGTTGATGTAGCCTTCCTAGACTTCAGCAAAGCCTTTGACACGGTCTCTCACAGGCTTCTTCTGGATAAACTGGTTGCCCGTGGTCTGGACAGGTATACACTTGTTTGGGTAAGGAACTGGCTAGAGGGCTGTGCCCAGGGGGTCGTGGTGAATGGAATCAAGTCCAGCTGGCGACCCATTTCAAGTGGTGTCCCCCAGGGGTCGGCACTGGGGCCCATCTTGTTTAATATCTGTATTGATAACCTAGATGAGGGGATTGAGTGTACCCTCAGTAAGTTTGCAGATGACACCAAGCTGGGAAGTGGTGTTGATCTGCCTGAAGGCAGGGAGGCCCTTCGGAGGGATTTAGACAGGCTGGATCGCTGGGCTGAGGTGAATGGGATGAGGTCCAACAAGGCCAAGTGTCGGGTCCTGCACTTTGGCCACAACAACCCCAGGCAGAGCTATAGGCTTGGGAATGAGCAGCTCGATGACTGTGAAGAGGAAAGGGACCTGGGGTGTTGGTTGATGCTCGGCTGAACATGAGCCGACAGAGTGCCCAGGTGGCCAAGAGGGCCAACGGCATCCTGGCCTGCATTAGAAATAGTGTGGCCAGCAGGAGCAGGGAGGTGATCAGCCCCCTCTACTCAGCACTGGTGAGGCTGCACCTCGAGTATTGTGTGCAGTTTTGGGCCCCTCACTACAGGAAAGATGTTGAGGTCCTGAAGTGTGTTCAGAGAAGGGCAACAAAACTGGTGAGGGGTCTGGAGCACAAGTCCTATCAGGAGCGGCTGAGGGAGCTGGGATTGTTCAGTCTGGAGAACAGGAGGTTCAGGGGAGACCTCATAGCACTCTACAACTTCCTGAAGGGAGGTTGTGGTGAAGAGGGATTTGGCCTCTTCTCCCAGGCAACGAGCAGGACACGGGGTAATGGTCACAAGTTGTACCAGAGGAGGTTTACGTTGGACATGAGGAAGAAGTTTTTCTCTCAGATAGTGGTCAGGCACTGGAATGGCTGCCCAGGGAGGTGGTGGAGTTGCCACCCCTGGCAGCGGTCAAGGGGTACCTGGATGAGGAGCTGCGAGATATGGGTTAGTGCTTGTGGTAGCAGTGGTGTTGAGAAGACGGTTGGACTAGATGATCTTATAGGTCGTTTCCAACCTTGTGATTCTACGATTCAATGACAGCTCCAAAAATAATGCCTCCTATTTTATTAATTTTGCCACTTATTATTTGCCTCCTTCAGGGGGGAATAGTGACACAAAGGAAGGAATCAGAACAATGGAATAGTCTTCAGGCAAATTTGTAATCCCCAGGCAAATTTGTAGTCCCCATCCTTTGATCAAAGGGATCTGGACAGGCTGGAGAGCTGGGCTGGAGCCAATGGGATGGTTTCAACAAGGCCAAATGCCGGGTCCTGCACTTCGGCTACAACAACCCCAGGTGACGCTACAGGTTTGGGGCGGTGTGGCTGGAGGACTGCGTAGAGGAAATGGACCTGGGGGTATTGATTGATGCTCGGCTGAACATGAGCCGACAGTGTGCCCAGGTGGCCAAGAAGGTCAATGGCATCCTGGCTTGCATCAGAAACAGTGTTGCAAGCAGGAGCAGAGAAGTGATTGTTCCCCTATATTCAGCACTCATGAGGCCGCACCTCGAGTGCTGTGTCCAGTTTTCGGCCCCTCGCTGCAAGAAAGACATTGAGGCCCTGGAACGTGTTCAAAGGAGGGCAACAAAGCTGGTGAGGGGTCTGGAACACAGGCCATATGAGGAGAGGCTGAAGGAGCTGGGAATGTTCAGCCTGGAGAAGAGGAGGCTCAGGGGAGACCTCATTGCTCTCTATAACTTCCTGAAGGGAGGTTGTTGTGAGCTGGGGGTCGGCCTCTTCTCTCGTGTCATCAGTGATAGGACCAGAGGGAATGGTTTCAAGCTACGGCAGGGGAGATTCAGGCTGGACATCAGGAAGTATTACTTTTCAGAAAGGGTGGTCAGGCACTGGAATGGACTGCCCAGGGAGGTGGTGGAGTCACCGAGCCTGGAGGTGTTCAAGGAAAGGCTGGATGTTGTGTTGAGGGACATGGTTTAGTGGGAGCTATTGGTGATAGGTGAACGGTTGGACTGGGTGATCTTTTAGGTCTTTTCCAACCTTGGTGATTCTACGATTCTATGATCATTACCATTGTACCCTGATGGGTCCTGGAGGGGTGAAGAGTGCACAGCTTACTGAGTGTGGCCAAAGAGTTGGCCAAACTCTTTATCACAAAATAAACATGTGGGCATAGTAGCATTTGTTTTGTCTGTTCATGATTAGGCATTCCTCTTCATTTACATGTTGAAACATTTTGTGAACAAATGTTAGCACATGAACATAAACTATTCAGGGTATGCATTTGGCTGTCTAGGTTTTAGAGTATTGTTTCTGCTTGTAGATTCAGTGAATAGATAGCAATCAATTATTAATAGCTAGCAGAAGGACCGTTTTATTCACTGTAGATATAGATTTGTACCAAGAAGCAGATACCACCCTCTGGCTCAAGAAGTCACCTATGTGATACATTGCCAAGAGATAAGAGCAGGTAACTTAGAAAGTAACAGTGGGTATTTTTTTTCTGTCCTGAATTCTTCTCCTAACTGTTCCTGTTTGGATGCTATCATACATAGCAAGCAATATCATTAACAAAACACTGGCTGCTAATATTGTAAATTGCAATGTAAAACCGTATTTTACTGGTAACAAATCCCTCTCAAAAACAATTTCTCCCAATCCCAGAATTTTGTTCTAGCTTGAAGTGAAAAATACACATATGTAGATTCAAATGAATGCTAAAACAGTACTGTACATGCTGTTTTGATTGTAAGGAATATTAAATTACTTCTAAAAACAAAGAAAAGTGTCTGTTATCAGAGCAGGATCTGACATGGACTCGTTAATTTCTGCTTAAATTAAGCCAGTCCCATTGGTTTCCAATGCTGCTTTTACTTATGAGTAGGAGAAGTTGCAACCAGAAGTTGCATACCTTTTGGTCTGCAAAGGTTTACTGAACTCCAAATACCTTTGCTATGCTACTGCTTATTTGGTAGGATTTTTTCATACTTAAAGTAGGGAAATTATTTTAAATGTTTTCCTAGCTTGGAAAAAACCTTTGGGCTGTTATAAAATATGATTATTCAGCTTGGTATTATTGGTAAATAATGTTTTAAGCGATTACACTACCTAATGTGGTATGTAATGTTTCCCCTTGATAAATTTTGAACTGATTTCAGCCTCTGAGTGTTGAAGTCACTATGATGAAGATCTGAAAAAATTCAGTTGTTGGTTGGGAGAGAGAGGTCCATATTAAAGTTTCCAGCAAATATGAAGTAATTATAATTCATTCGATACAACAGGTGTTCATCAGCCTGTGAACTGGTCAGCCTAGTTGCATGGGTTAACCAGAACATATGTAACAGCTGGCTTCCCACATACTGCATGAATTCAATGAATTAAAAGTGGGAGGAGGAACTGACTGATGGGACAGGCTGTTGGGCATATAATAGAAATATGTGGGAAATCAAACTCAGGTGTTCTCATTTTTTAAAGCCTCTTCAGCTCTTTACTTGTCTTTCTAAGAAGGGCCAAGATGACACATATGACACATCCTAAATATGAGCTGGTTTTCCTCTCACTACATTTTGAATTTCACATCAAATTATGTTGTCTCCTCTGTGATCATGTCTTATTCAGCAAGGTGTTGAATATATCGTAGAATAAGAACAAAAATATTTCTTTTTTTTTAATAAGAAACATTAGCATAATGCTCAGTATACTAGTTGTCACAGGATTTATAAACGAGTTGCAAGGACATTCCATGAACCTCACAAAAGCCATTTGCCTTTCAAGGTATTCAGCATTGCGTTTGTTATGATGAATTGGTTTGCTTTCAGTAAACAAGAAATCCTTGTACATTAACTGTACCAATGTCAATATGTTCTTAGCACACCAGCTAGCTACAGTAAATCTCTAAGATAAGACTACAGATGTGAGAGCACACTTAACCTGCAGGAGTGTGCTTCTTTCTAATGTTATGCATCTTTTTATATTACCTTTCTAAAGGAAGTGAAGTGAACAATAAGCATCACACACCTCCATCCAGCAGCATAAAAGTACTTTTGTGAGGTTGGCATGTTCCTTCCACTGCTGAAGAAGTTCTTTGATGCAAGGCACAGTTTTTTGCTTTAAGTGAGCATGTATGTTCAGTGTTTAGTATGCTGAGATCCCAAAGACTTAGAGTATTCCTCACAGTGTTAAACAGCACTTCTAAAACCAGATATCCTACTTCTCAACTCTAACAGCACTGTAGAAATATATCTGAGGTCCTTTGTGGTACACAAAAATGACAACAGTGTTTCTGGAATTACTTCAATAGGACAGAGTTCATCAGATGCCTTCAAGAGGCACCAAGTGACTAGAAACTTCTGCTCATTTCTCCCTGAAGTCACACGACAGGATCTCCAAATCTGGAGAGATCAGTTGGCATCTCTACAGATCATTCGTAGAGACTGAGGCTACTGTCCTGGTCGCTGTATATCTCCCAGATGAGGTTTTCAGGCAGCGTGGTAACCTTGCTCTTTATTCATCTACAACTATCTCAAAGGCAGTGAGATGGCCCCAAACTAGGTGCAGTGAGATTTTTTTCTACAATCTCTGTGATGGCAGGATGCAGGTTCTCTTGTGTAGGGGAAATCCATACATAAAAGACCTACAGCGTTGGCTCTGGCTTTTAAAAGATATGCAAACCGAGCAGGGAATTAGTAATCAGAGGAATTCATGGACAAAGAAAGCTTGAGAATGAAATGAAAACAAAGAATCATGATTGCAGATGAAATAAGGGTAGAAAGAGAAAGGCCATGCTAAATGTAATCAGGCATTGATTCCCTGTGGGGAATGACAGAATAGGCAACACTGCTGGGATTGCCTGCCAGTTACACTTGTAGCCAAACTATGCATTCAGCTGTTGTTTTGAGATAGCATTTCTCTGTAATGTGACATTTTGTTTTATTCCTGTGACTGGTGAAGCAGTAGCTTATTTATTTGAAATCTATCAGTGTAAAATATATTACAAAACAAAGGCAGTGCATACTATCATGTTATACTTCTCCCCATTTTTATAGTCTCTCTGCATAAATATGTACACCCTCCTTTGGAATGTTCAGTTGAGGGCTTGTACATGAGTGCCTTGTAGAGTACACCTGGCGCTTGCTCTGAATAATAAGCAAAATTAACTTAATTGTGTAGAAAAATGCATTATTTATGGTGGCTTGAAATGAATTAACTCAGGTCTTCAGGGAAAATGCCTTGTTGTATTTTGTTGGATACAACCAGGAGTGCATTGGCCAGTGCAATTTTCTGACAACAGGCAAGCATTGAGCTACCAACATGCACCCTCAGTTCAGCTCCAAGGAAAGGACTTTTACCTCCTCTGTTTTCCCACAGCTCTTTCGAGAGATGCAGTTTGGGGTGTCCTGAGAAGTTTGCTCCACTGCTCGGGGAGTCAGGACCTTCTGCTGCACTGGGAATTCATTCTGAAACAGCTGAGAAGCCAAACATGGCACAGGCAATTAGCACTTTTAAAACAGGAACATCATCTCTGAAAATGAGAATGTAATACCACAGAGATTTTGAGGAGTAGGTAACTAACTAGCTTGCCATAAATTCATCGCACATTTTCACCCCATATTTTTTATTACAATTAATGTTCAAGCTCTTTTAGTCTGGTGGGGGAAAAAATAACAAAAAGAATAAAGAAAATGAAAGAGATGAAGATATCACGTGTGTACACAAACACACCTTTTCTGTCTTTCATCCCTTTGGCTCAAGTAACTCTTAACTCTGGGCCAGCTGTTCCTAATTAAGCTACACTGATTGTGGTTGTGGCTTTAGACAATACTTTAAGATATATTGCTAAGGATTTAGCCATGACAACAAATAAACACCTTGCATAAACAGTTCATACCAGCTAAAATGAATATTAAATTAGTTATTTGAATTGAATTGTACCACCCCTCGTCCTCAGTATTTCTGCAGTTACTACAATGAAAATCTGTGGGGATTTGCAAAATAAAAATATTGTTAAATTCCCATTTCTACGTAATCTCTGCATCCGTCTGCCATTTCCAGCTCAGGGCTGGACTGGCACACACAGACCTTTTCCAATCAGGGGAGGCAGGGAAGCTTTAAAGCAAATGGATTTAGGATACAAAGTAAAACTACTTCTAAGAGCAGAATTTAAGAGGTACACTAATTATCAGCCTCTGTGCATCGTTTTTTATCTGGTCGATGCTTGCTTCCTACCACCTGGCTGGTTCGGCTAGGGGCAGCAGGGCTAGGGCTGTCCCTGCTCGGGCACCTGCAGCATCTCCTCCCGCAGCTGTGCTGCTGCTCACACGTGTGGCTGAGAGGCTTCAGCTGTGCTCGGGGGCGGGCGCCAGAACCGCCCGGAACCTTCTGGAACCAGCAGGTTCTACTTAGAGTCTGTGGTGTTCCGTGTTCTTGCAGCAGTGTTGTTGGTGCCCGGGAGAGAGAAGGTGCTTCACGGTAAGAATACTTTGACTAAAATTACAGAAAAATGATTTTTTTTTTTTTTCTTCTTTCTTGTAACGTTTATGATCAGAATAGAGATCTTTTTGAGACAAAAACCTGTTTTGCTTTGCTTAACTAAGTTAGGCTGAGGTAAGGCACGTGAAGGGAGGAGGCGGCTCTCTCCCCTACGTCGCGCGGTGCGGCTGCTGGCAGCGCTCGGTCAAAGCGTAGCGCTGCTTCGTGCGAGTGCGGCCAGCGGGGCACTCAGTCCTTACAGTGTACTGAAATCTAAGCGTGTGGATTGAGCTACTGAAAAAGAGATGTACTGATATGATTTTTGTATATGGAAAACAGAGATTTTTCCAGTAACATTTCTGTAGGATGACAGTTCTTGTTTGGAAATACCTGAAGGAGGAAATCACGTTTTTTTTTTTTTTTTTTCTTTAAAGATATTGCAATAAAGAAACTGAAAGAAATACCTTTGAAATCCTTTTCCTTTCTTCTGCGTGTGGTTGCTCACCCAGATTTGCTGATTGCTGAATATGTTCAGGTGTTTTAATTGCCTTCCCAGCAAAGGCAGAATACGTGTGCTTGACCCAAAGGATGTTCCTTGGGTGTTCCTTTGTGAAGTATGGAAAATACTGTAAACCGTGGTACAGCTACATCAGCAAAATCATTTAAAAATAGATACCTGTAGTTCTGGTGTGGGTTCATTTGTTTATTTTGGATGCTGAAAATGGAACTCATCCTGTTTTATTTTCAGCATCTCCAGTGTAGTGCTGTGTGACCTAGCTGTCGAGGTTCCCATCTCAGTGTTAGGGGGCTGAGTCAGTAGTCTGTGCAGTCTAAAGAGATTTATCTGACCAAATATAAGTGCCAGATCTAAGCTGAGTTCAGTTCTATTGCCTGTGCTGTTTCAAATCTCCACTGGCACATTACTCATTCAGGCACAGATATCAATACATAGATACCGAAAGCCGGGTGATTTCAAGTGAGTGAGAAACAGGATGGGGTTATTCTGTATTGTTGCGTGAAAGTTATCTTGTTGCTGCCTTTCCAAGCATTGATGAATCAATAGGCCCAGGTATTGAAAACAGATGACTTCAAATTTAAAGTAACAAACATGAAGATACAGTGCGGTCTTTCAAATATTAACAATGACAACTAGAAAACAGATCGGTGCTTTTAAATTTGATTTTAATTTATACCATTAAAGATCACTGAACTCCATCAAAATGTTGAAGGCTGGAATAGAATTTGGAAGATATCTAACCTTTAAAATCAGATGCTTGCGCTCCTTTGCGGATACTCCCTTCCTCCACACAAGTGATTTTGAAATGCTATGCTTTGTAAATGGGATGAGAGCAGTAAATTCTGAGATCTCATAAATGAGATGGCAAGTAGATATGAGTTGAGACTATCCTAAATGAGATATGTTCTTCTAGAGATACAAGTTTGTGGTTTCAAATGTGGCACTAGATACCTAGACAGCATTTATTCCACTTTTATTTTACTTCCTGTGCAGCTTGTAAGGCAATCAAAGAGAAATGATCTATGTGTGCACCAGTCAGCTGGAAAACAAGTTTTGTAGTGGCCAAGTGCGAAATGATGAAAGCTTGTTTTTTTTTTTTTTTTTTTTCCTTCATCTAAGTTGGAATGACTATGAAGCTAGTCAAAATACTCTGTGGAGGAAAATGAATATCAGGTTGGAAACAGCACAGATATAAGAAATAAATAACCACCTTTTAACACTATAAGATTTGTAGCCTAAAGGCTAAGTAAATTAAAGGAAATTTGGCTGTAATAAAGGTACTGTATCATAGTGAAGTATTACAGAATTGTGACGTTAAGTCCATTTGGTAGAAACAATAAAAAGACCTTAAAAAGGATTTTTTTTTTTTTTTTAAAGAACAAAACGAAAACAAAACATCTCATGGGATGTTGCAAGTAAAGAAAATATTTCTCATGCCTTACAATAGCTTCCCTTAAGCAAATCTATTTGACATTTACACGAATAAATTCCCATTAGATGTATATCAGTACTAAATTAGACTCTATTTCCTGGCAGTCTAAAAGGTTGGAAGTTGCCTGTGTTTATGTTTTATTTGTATAGCTGTTTCTTCTTAAGGAATTGATTCTAGGTTTCTGAGATATTTTTTCTTTCTTTTTCTCTCCGTTGTTGAAGCCAGTTGAAATCTGGTCCAGAGATACTTTTCTGTTATTAGCAAGTAATGGCAATAAATAGAATTTCAAATGTTTGTCTCAGAACCACAAAGGCAAAATATGAATAGCATCAATACTCTGCCTTTCGTATTATATGAGACACTGTATTACTCCTGCTAAGTTATTAACTAATGGTTGCTAATAATAAACATTTCACGACTGCAAGTACACTTCGCAAACTTGATAAAGCTGACTGGATTTTAGTCTGGAGTCTTAGTGCACCAGCCTAAAGCATAACTACTCTCTGAAGGATTTGTATTAGTTCATGTATAAGATTGGTCATAATCTGAATAGATTACTGTTGCAGTAGGTCAAGAGCTGGGCTGTATGTCACTGGATCTTCCATTCTCATCTTTTGGGCTTCCGTGGGATGAGTTTCACAATGAGGATTGTCCACAGCCCTTTGAAAGTGCTGGCAAGGCAGTACTTGAGAATGGGAAAGAGATTATGGAGCTAAGTTGTGCCTTCAGAGAAATTGAGAGGAAAGCTGAAACTTTAAAACACACAGTTGTGTTTAGCTTATTGAAAAAGGGTATATCAACAGCACTCGGAAGGATGTTGCTTGCTGTTGTTTACTGACATCATTGTTTATTATCTTTACCCCAATACTAAAAACTGATTGTGTAAGGTGAATTAATTTCATTCTGAGACTAATTTCCTAACCTGGGAAAAAAAACGATTGTAAATGATAGTTTATGGTGCTCTGACCTGCCTTTGGACTATAGTTTCACATCTGAAGAAAGAACTGTCATTTTAGATGTATTAAATAAGATTTATCCATCCCCAAAATCATGGAACAAAACAGTGAAGAGTGATTTTTTTTTTTTTTCTCCCCCCCACTACTAGTTTAATGATGAGTGGGAGAGAAAGGGATGGCACTGCTCATAAAGTTATGTGATATACAACATTCTGAAGACACTGAAACAACTTGCAGGGACCCATCCATCTTGGAAGGGATAAATTTAAGCTTTGGCTGTAACGTTTAATTTGTGACTTGGTTTGTGATGTGCAGCAAAACTCCAGCTAGCTCTGGTTCTTTTTATAGCCCCAGCACCACAACATTTGCAAAATACATTTCTGGAATTTATAGGGATCAGCTCAGGAAAATATATCTGATTTGTGGGTGCTTGTTAAAACGAGGAATGGAACAATTATTCATTCTTCTAGTGCCACGCAAAGTAAGACGCAGGTTAAGCAGAATAAGTATGTTTTAATTTTTCTGGTTTGTGTGACTTGCAAAATACTATGTTTTCCAATAGTGAATTAATTCCTCCCACAGTTGTGCAGTTTACATTTTGGTTGTCTGGTATCCATAAGCTATTAAGAGAGATGTCTATAATTATTTGAGATTGGAATTTGCTTCTCGCTTATGTCTCTTGAGCTCATGGAAAGTGTTTTCCCTTTACTTTAGCAAGTCAGGCTCGCAAAACTAGAAGGTGGATTCTTCTGCTTTTATGAAATGGGAATAATTGTTCTAAGAGTCAGACTTGGCTGGAAATGATGAGTGTATGGAGGTTCAGAGATAAAGTATTTTGTATTTTGATAAGGCAAAATGATTTTCCTTTTGTTAAATTGATGCTGTCTATTGAGTTTTATGTGTGTGTCTCTTTGTTAAAATTGCTGGTTGGATAATGGCAAACTTTTATTTGACACTGAAGATCTGATTGCATTCTATTTTCTGTAGGGGGGTTATTTACACTAACACTGGTGCTGGTCTGAAGGTGGTGATGGCCAAGTAACTTTCCTCTTTTATGACTCAATTTTCTCATCTGAAGATAGGAATATGCAGTGTAAGAGCTAATTATTGCTATTATATTTTACAGTTCTTCCTCTTCTGTAGCAGTGCTTAGCACTGTATAAATATACTTCATTAGACTAATTATATGTATCAACAGTGTTGGGTCAACATGCTTCCCTCAAGCCACAGAAGATCTTTTTGCACTGGATGTGATTATTGTGCAGAATGAGTAAAATAAAGCATTGTAGCAGTATCTGTGACAGAGCTGCAAGTACTTGTTCTTCTGGAATGACCCATATGCAGTTTGTGAGGCATGGGATGGTAGCTTCTCTTCTTGGTTCACAAAGTTTGGAACTCTGCTTATTAGCTGTGGTGGGTGCCTGAAGTTTTCTGACTTCTGAGCTTATAAGCATCAAAAGATGTGGTTGAAGATGAGCTGTTATGGATTTCATGTTGCTGAGTGCTTACTAGGACTTTGCTTGAGCTGTGCATTTGCTTTGGAGGCCATGAGAGAAGTAGGAGGAATATGATTTATATAGACTTTATATAGACTTTTAACTGTAGTGGGTTTAAACAGCAGTGTTAAAGGTGTGTCTCCCTCTAATGTTTCTGAGATGGTTTGTACAGCTAATTTAACTCTCTTAATTGTAAACCTCATAGGCAAAGTGTTCTGCCCTTCTATTAGACCAGGCTGCCTTTGCTTTTTCAGTTTGCTTGTGTATTACAGCTGGGACTGTTACATAGCAGCTTGTATCTACTTTTTTAGTTATCTCTGGACAAGGTTATGTATATGAAAGAGAGATGTCTCTTTGAGTAATAACATGGCACTTAACATCCTTAATTTTTTTTCTCCTTGCAAGGAGTTGCCTTTTCAGAACAAGACAGTTATAGAATTGCTTCAGAACATCAAAGTATTTGGGTTTTTGGCTTTTTGCCTTCTAAAAGATCTTCTAGGCTAATAATGCAAAATTTCCTTGTGGGACAAATACTCTTAAAAAATCACTGGAGTCTTTAAATGAGATTAGCAATTGCTTTGGAAAATGCAAGCTACTTACACATAATTGAAGTTCTGAATTCCTTCTGTGGATTGTCTGTGGTTTGAATTGGCTGTTGTTTTTTCTTGCTTTTAATTTTTTTAAAGTATACTAATTATTTTTTTATTTTTGAAGTATACTAATTATTTTTTTATATCATTTATATCATATCTTTTTTTATATCATGTATTTATGTTAATGAAAAAATGTATGGTGCAAAGCCTGCTCACCTATGCTTGTATAAATAGGTCAATTTTACTGTAAGAAAAAAATCTAAGTGAAGACATGCAGTGGCGTTTGTTCTGATTCAGCAAAGCGCTGTGTACGTGTGGTTAATGTGAGCAGTGGGACTTCTTGATGTTTGTGGAAATTGATTTTACTGAATTTGTTTCACTCTCTTAAAGGATAGGCTCATTTTAAAGGGCTATATTCACAGTGCTTCAGTGAAAAATGAATAAAGTTAATAATTAGAGCTATAGTGAAAAACAGTTAAAACAGTTATAATCCAGTCAAGCTGTTGTTTTATATTATCTGGGCAGATTTATGTTTCAGTTAATTATTCAGAATACTTTTTTTCTTCTTTAATTTCTTAAGCTCATCAAGGTTACACACCATTGTGTCTTGAAGTTTTTTTTTTTTAAAAAAAAAGAACTGAAAAGCAGTATTGCACAACTTCCTTCTTTTGGTGTAATTATCTACCTGTTTAAATTCTCATTTTAAAAAGTTTAAGTTAAATCACGATGCATTGAAGAAAGAAGCAAGGGTGGAGGTGAGTGAAGGGTGAAGTGACTTACATATACATTAACACTGTGGGTGAAGAAATGCAGGAAGAACAGTAGCCATAGTTAGATTTTGTATAGAAATTGTGGCTATCATAATAACCATTATAGCTTTTGCTGCCTGTGTCAAAATTTGTTTCTTATCCCTGGTGTGACACTGTCACAGACCTCTGAGTTGTTTTCTGAATTCTGATTGAAAGTATTGGCCAAGGGGCTAAATAAGGTGTCCTTTCACTTGTTTTTATGACCACTGCATGTTCTAATGGTAACATAGGAAGGCAGTGAAGGGTCAGTAATAAATAGTAAATACCTATGTATTCAGTTTTACCTGCACAATTAAACTGATCTCATTCAGCAGGTACATTAAATGGTCAGTTTCTTATGCTTCAGGGAATTTAATTGTGAAGGCATTTATATTAGAGAGAAAATATGAATCCATCTTTATAGCTAACAAATGACCAGTTGGAGGCAAAGGTGGAGAGCCCACATGGGTTTGTACAAGTTTACAGAAACATCTGAATTCTGTGTGACTTGGTTCTTGAAATTTGACTTAATTAGGCTTTGGTTAAGACTTCAATTTAACAGCTCTGTGGTTATCTTTGTAATTATGGAGGAATGGGTCAAAATCTACTTTCTGTTGCAAGGATAGCATGTACTACAGAGTATTCCACCAGCTGGGACTCTGACTGTGAGGTACAGCAGATGTGCTAAATGATAAATGAGTGGGAGCAGAAATTGGATTACTTCTTCGCACCCTACGCAAGCAACCCTTTGAATTTCAGTGGCTTCCTTTAACACTGTGAATTTGAATTTCTACAAAGGTCTTTGTAGAAGCACTGCAGTATGACTGTACTGAGAATGCTTATGGAGAACAGGAACCAGCTGCTGTATTTCCTGAATATCTGTCCACATCTCTTTGGTTGATTGTTCAGCTTTTTAGGTGTGAAACAAGAGGAAGCTCTCGATTGCTCCTGAAGGGCATACTAAACTTAGTTGGAAATGTTCCCTTACAAGAACTCGTTTTAAATCTACATCTGTTGAAAAGATTTGCAGGAACAGCAAAAGTAAAAACATTATATGTTTGTGCTTGATTTGGAACAAAGGTAATAAAGTAGAAACGAGAAAGAAACTAAAAAGAGCAATTAAGAATGAAATTTTCATAATGAGACTGTTTGAAATTAACGTATTTGAGACCCAGAACAAACATCCAGACCTACCAGAGAAGACTTGCGAAATGACAGCAGGAAGCTAAATTGTTGGATTGTGTAAATGTAGATGCAAACAAAATAATGTCATGGAGACTTTAACAAAGAGCATGAAGAAAAAGTTGCAAGAATTATATGAAGAGAACCCTCTTTCACATAGATTGGGTCCAAGAAGCCTCAACAGAGTTAGATGAGCCAGAAATCATCGAAGCGTTGTGAGAATGCTCAAGGAGTACGAGTTCATCCATGTTTCTTATGAAAATGGTATGGCATCACTTTTTCTCCTATGCTTACAGCAGTTATTAGATGTCTTTCTTATGAAGCACTGGTAGTCATAGAATCATAGAATCACAAGGTTGGAAACGACCTATAAGATCATCTAGTCCAACCGTCTCCTCAACACCACTGCTACCACAAGCACTAAACCACATCATGCAGCACATCGTCCAGATGCCTCTTGAACACTGCCAGGGATGGTGACTCCACCACCTCCCTGGGCAGCCATTCCAGTGCCTGACCACTCTCTGAGAGAAAAAATTTCTTCCTCATGTCCAACCTAAACCTCCTCTGATACAACTTGTGGCCATTACCCCGTGTCCTGCTTGTTGCCTGGGAGAAGAGGCCAAATCCCTCTTCACCACAGCCTCCCTTCAGGAAGTTGTAGAGTGCTATGAGGTCTCCTCTGAACCTCCTGTTCTCCAGACTGAACAATCCCAGCTCCCTCAGCCGCTCCTGATAGGACTTGTGCTCCAGACCCCTCACCAGTTTTGTTGCCCTTCTCTGGACATGCTCCAGGGCCTCAACGTCTTTCCTGTAGTGAGGGGCCCAAAACTGCGCACGATACTCAAAGTGTGGCCTCACCAGTGCTGAGTAGAGGGGGCTGATCACCTCCCTGCTCCTGCTGGCCACACTATTTCTAATGCAGGCCAGGATGCCATTGGCCCTCTTGGCCACCTGGGCACTCTGTCAGCTCATGTTCAGCTGAGCATCAACCAACACCCCCAGGTCCCTTTTCTCTTCACAATCATCGAGCTGCTCATTCCCAAGCCTATAGTGCTGCATGGGGTTGTTGTGGCCAAAGTGCAGGACCCGACACTTGGCCTTGTTGAACCTCATCCCATTCACCTCAGCCCAGCGATCCAGCCTGTCTAAATCCCTCTGAAGGGCCTCCCTACCCTCAGGCAGATCGACACCACCTCCCAGCTTGGTGTCATCTGCAAACTTACTGAGGGTACACTCAATCCCCTCATCTAGGTCATCAATAAAGATATTAAACAAGATGGGCCCTAGTGCCGACCCCTGGGGGACACCACTTGAAATGGGTCGCCAGCTGGACCTGACTCCATTCACCACGACCTCCTGGGCACAGCCCTGTAGCCAGTTCCTTACCTGTCCAGACCACGGGCAACCAGTTTATCCAGAAGAAGCCTGTGAGAGACCGTGTCAAAGGCTTTGCTGAAGTCTAGGAAGGCTACATCAACAGCCCTTCCCTCATCTATCAGGCTGGTCACAGAGTCATAGAAGGAGATGGGGTTGGTCAAGCACAGCCTGCCTTTCACGACCCCGTGCTGGCTGGGCCTGATTCCCTAGACACCGCGCACGTGTCATGCGATCTCACCCAAGATGATTTGCTCTATTAATTTCCCCAGTACTGAGGTCAGGCTGACAGGCCTATAGTTCCCTGGATCCTGCTTACGGCCCTTCTTGAAGATGGGAGTCACATCAGCAAGCCTTCAATCCTCAGGGACCTCACCAGTTAACCAGGAGCGCTGATAGATGGCCGAGAGGAACTTATCAATCACCCCCACCAGCTCCCTCAGCACCTGGGGATATAGCCCATCCGGTAAAAGACATCATAGAAAATATTAATAGATCTCCAAAACTCTGTATTACTATTTGAGTTAAGGTGTTAGCCTGTCTGCTGGCTATGGCGTGCAACCATAGTAAGAACTGCCTCAGTGCTTGGTTGCTGATATTGCTCTCCCTGTTGTTACAAAATGTTTCACAGAACTAGGGCCACATGGCATCAAGGCAATAGAGATGTTCATTTGAGAGTCCTGGTGAGACTTTTTGTTTTTAAACACAGATGTAAGGTACAAGCGAACTAAATCTGTAGTAGAGGAAGAACTGCATTACAATTTAAGCTCCCAGGCGGTGTTTTCAAATCAAATCCCTATCTTCTTAGGCCCTTGAAGACTCCTGCATTGTCAAAATGTTGAGACCAATTCTATTAATGCGTTTATGGTTGTATCACAACTTCGTCTACTGTCATAGGAAGTTATTATTGTTTATTTTTTTAAGTTGCTGCAGCCTGTCCCGCTGGTTTTTGGCAGCCTGTCTGCTGAAGTCCGTTATAACCCAGTGTTCAAGGATCTAAAAGAGTCTGCTGAATAAAACTTGGCTATATAAATGCTCTTTCCTACCAGTTAGCATAAAAACACTTGTAAAGTGTCCTGTGAAACATTTTAATATGTAGCTATAAAGAACTACCACAGCTGTAATGTTGAAACATAAATACGTCTGAGTAAACCTAGTGCTTAAGGTACAGTCTTATTCATGATAGTGAGTTATTATAAGGTGTTTGGTATATCAGTTAAGAAATTACTGATTACTGAAATTGTTGATGTACCATTTTCTTGCCTAGTCTTCCTTGCTTTCAGATAAGTATTATAACTCATATTTTACATATTTTAAGTCATATTTTAACTCTTAAGACAAACATTTCATGAGAATCTTGCAACATTAGCTACTGCACAATAAAAGCTGATGAGAATAGTTTGCCAGTGCTCCGTTATCGCTAATTATTACTACCTTCATTACACTTTATTTTTCAGGCAGGCTGGAGCTGCAGTGTATGCGGTTGTGTCCAGACAAATAAGAAAGATTTGCAGTATTTATGCTATACAGAGACAAGTATTAGAAAAACAGGAAGATAACATGGCTATTGACATAATGGATACTGTCTTAATACAGTAGTGGCAGTTAGTTACATAAAATGGAAATACACTTTGTTTGTTAGGCTTTATAGTAGTAATCAGTCAAATTTTCTTGTCACAGTAGCTCTGGATCTTTGGAAAGCAAGGGCCATTGTCCTGTAGACTGAAGCAGGATGGTAATTTCACTCATACATAAGGTGATCCTTTCAGAGCTGGTCTTTGTCCAGATATACATGTAACTCAGAAGTGTGACTTGTAGGAACGCACTGGTGAGGCCAATCCTGTCCACTCTTTAGGATCTTGCTGTGTTTCAGCACACTTGTTCTGTGTTTGTGTGTGCCAGCTTATCTTTATTTTGTGCGTGCCAAATTATCTTTAAATTGTGCATTACATTTCTGTAACCGTAGATAATTTTTTCTTTTTTCCCCTCCGGATAGCATCTGACCTTCTTTTTATTTCCTGGTAGGGGCATTTCCCTGGCATAAGATTCATATTTCCCAGTTTCAGCTGTTTAGTGCCCAGAGTGAATTTCCAAGAGCCTACCTGCATCTACATTATTGTCGTTTTTTTTTATATCTTAAAATAGTCCCTGTTAATACTTGCTGCTGAACAGATATTACAGAGCATACTTGATTTTTTTTCTTTTCTTGGTTGGTCAAATGATAAAGTTGGAAATGTTCTCCCTTGCTTTGGAACAGTGCAGTGCGCTTTAGTTATCTCTGTGTCCTTTTAGAATGGAAATAGTGTTAAAATCTAACAAAAAGTAGTGGAAGTTGTTACTTTAAAGGAGACAATTTTATCTTTTTTTGTCTGTAATTTTCCACTTGAGTCTAAACTTAAGACTCTATATTCCTGTCACTCACAGGTTGTCCAGGCTGCAGGTTAAATGTGTGAGAGGCATGGAGGCCTCTGGCTGGTTCTGTGCACTGAGTTCTGTGCTCTGACCCCTTACGGCCCTTCTCTAAGGAGATCTAACTGGGTAAATGGTGCACTCATCTGGATGTAATGCTCAGGTCTGAAGGCGCATGCTCTAAAATAATGTACTGACTTGTTCTCCTCTTTTCCCCCCCTTCCCTCCCCATATTACCTGTGACTTCTTTAATTTAAATATAATCTGTACAATTGATTTTTTTCTCTACTTAGGCTCTCAAATGTCTTTCTCCACTATTTCAGATACTCTGAGTGGATTTTATCATATAATGAAAGTGTTAATAGATTAAGTGTTGCTAATTCTGGTTCAGGCTGTTTATTTACTTTGCAGCCATTATGCTATGCTATGAGCTTTTTACTGTTTTCAGCTTTTTTTTTTTTTTTTTCTTAAATGAGCACTGGTGGAAAAGCACACATCTGTGGTCTAACTTGTTCTTTTTGTATTGACTTATTTCACTGTAGAGCTCAGAGAAATCGTAGGGTGACAACACTTAAAAATAAATTATGGGGGAGTTAAATTCAACAGAACACTGACGTGTATGTGCATGTTGTCTTTATCCCTCTCTTTTGTAGTTTTTCTGTATCTCAATAGAAGTGCTGTGAGATATATGCAAGAAAAGACAAGATTTGAATGACCTAAGGGTCCTGCATAGAAGCTACCACATGGAAGTTCTGTAAACCTATGAATGAATAGGGCAAAATGTGGACAGCCAGTAGAAGCCACAGACTGTCAGTCAGAGAAAAGCCGAATTTGAAGGAAACCAATGCAGAATCTTTGGCTTTTATGAGGAGGAAAAAGGAACTGAAGTCAGAGCGCGTGTAGAAGCTGTAGGGAAAATATGTAGTCCAAGCAGGACTGTCCTGAAGCAAATGTAATTCAGAAGAGGATTTGATACCTGTATAGAAGGTGAACAAAACTTAAAGCAAGTTGCAGCATTCCAAGTGAGGCCTATAGAGGGGCTGCCTTCTGCTTTATGGAAAATATTGGTGCGTGTGATTTATTTTCATGGTGTTTTTCTTCACTGAGATTTTTATTTCTTCTTCCCTTTTCTCTTATTGTTGCACTTTGCATGCTTTGAATTTCCTTTCCCCTGCACCAAGAGCTTCTTTCGTTAGTCTGTGATCTTCCTTTTGCTCTCCGTCTGACATGGATATCCTGCCCATGCATGACCCTCTTCATAACAGGGTCTTTGCATAGTGATTAGAGTAATTAGAAAAGACTGATCTTTACTTGTTAGCCCATAAAAGTAGATTTACATTGCACAGAAACACAGAGAAGGATTTGTTTGCTGTGCTGTGTTTCAGGAGGTCAGATCAGAGATACTTAAATTGGGATTCAGGTCCTTAGGTGGGGGTAGGCTAGCATTTCAAAGCTAGAGTTCTGACCTAGGTGTAACAATGTGACTCAGACCTATTCAGAAAGGTATTCCTGGTAAAATTGCTCTCAGAGATTTTGCACATATGTGTATGTGCACTGAGTGTTGCCTTTGCAACACCTCAGTAAATAAATAAAAAAAATGCCTTGGTGTTTTTTGTTTGTCTGCGATCTTGTTGAGAAAAAATGAGAAGTATCTTTTAGCAGAGATAAGCTTTAAACTTCATCTCCCATATCAGTGATCACTAGGGGTAGCTGTTCTGCGGTATTATCTTTATTGAGGAAGTTACCTTAATCTCTTTGTGAATCTGGCAATAAATTCTTAGTTAACACAAAACGAGTGACAGATAATGAGCGTTAGTGTACTCCTAGGGCTATGACACGAGATACATATATTAGAGAGTTTCAGTAATTACTTAATGACAAGGTATAGTTTTCAAAAGCTTTTGAGCTACCTAAGTTTTATTTAAGGTACAAAGAATAAGAGGGGCTGAATCTGAATTGTGTAGTGGAGCTACAAGATGTTTACAGCCTTTATATTGTTAAGCTAAAATAGCCTACATCGTCTAACATTTTGGTGACAGGAGATACATTTTATATAATTTACTGATCTTGATAAGCAAAATATTGAATTGAGCTTTTGGTGAATGAGTTTCTGCAGTTTTGAAAATTGAGTAAGAAAGGGCTTCAGTTTTTTTCTAGTACACATCCAAGAACTGAAGAAATGTTTGAAGTATGATTTTACATCTATGGTGAATTGTCCGAAAACTGACGCAGGATGAATTCTTCATGAGCTAACAGATGGCATCTTGTGTCCTTTTTATGAACCATCATACAACCAGCTTTTAGAGATTCCGCCTGAATCTTCTGTGCTGGCTCCTGTTATTTTGCAGTACATTTGCTTACAAAGGGGTTTCATTTAAAAGTATTTTTCAGTGTTACAACTTTTTAACATTCATTGAAATTTAAATTCCAAGAGTGGTACCAAAGTTGTCTGTGCTCAAAATAAATGCATGTTGTACATACATTAAATTGGTGTCATTTGCTGACTTAATTGAATCAGACATTGGTCTCATTTATATATAGAATAGAAATTAGATCAATTTTGTCTGTTCAACTGTTGTAACAGTTTGTATTGCTATGCTTATAGGATTAGGACCATGGAACACCAGGGGCTAATTGACCTGGTTGGTTCAGCAGTAGTAGAGATATCTTTGGTTTTGTTCCACAAAATTCTGTTTCTCTTTAAAAAGATGGATAAAGCCCTGCTTTGCATTGCAACATCACTATGTCAATAGTAAACATGTTGGAAGTTAGAGGTCCTGTTCACAGACTTCACTGTGTTAGCCTTCCCAGGATGTCATTTAGTCACCTGGCTCATCTGCATTCAGCTTTCCCTCTTTACCCAACTTATTCCCTAACTGGAAAGCTGCTTATGTTTTATGTCTCCAGAGTCAGCCAGTGTCTTTGTTTACCAGCAGTGTCTGTGCATATTGTGCTTGAAGTGGATGAGATGCTAGCCTCTAAGTGGTGTTTTTTAAATTGAATTAGTATGTTCTAAATTCTGGGATGCCAGTGTCATGTGAAACAGCTTTAGAAATACAGAACTAACAAGAATTGGCAATTCATGTAATTCTCTGCCCTGTGTTGAAAATTCTGTAGAGCTGATGCTTGATTTGGGTTGCTTCATTTTTCTTTCCTCGCTGGTTTCCATCATGTATTATTTATAGTCTCTGAGTATTCTACTCTTTGGTATTTCAATTATATATGAAAATGACAGTAAAGCACTTCTTGTGCTTCTTAGCAACTTGTTCTTATTTCTTTTCTTAGTTTTATCAGAAAAGTTATTCTGGTATATGTAGGTTTACTAGATGCATTGAATATTTAGGCTTTATCTTGTTTTTATTTAAACTGAGGTTCCAGGTGGAACTTAAGCTGTATTTATCTTTCACTGTGCTATTAGATGTCATTAGGTAGAACCATTTTTTCTTCATGGCTCTTTAGTTAAAACCTTAGTACTTGCTTGTACTCTTTACACAAGAAGAGTAACATTTTCAGTAAGTTCCATAACTGAAGAGTGATAAGTGAGATAAGATGTTCTGCATATCCTGGGATCGTTATCTCTTTATTGTATGAGAAATTATTATTTGCTGTGTTTCATTTAGCCTTTCTGACCTACTCTGTGTGCGTAATTTCTGCTGTCACTTGAGTGATGATGTTGTCTTGTTGCTAAAGCAGGAATAGAGCTAACATGGCTACAAGCATTTTTGAGGCTTTTGTACTTAAGGAATCTTTGCAAAAACAATACTTATAACCTCTCTCCCTCTCAAAACTTTTTGAAATATGGATGAAACATATCCGGAGAGTGCAAAGGACACAGAACCCACATCTGTTTAGGAACTTTCCAAAGCATGCTCCTATTGTGCTGCTCACAGTGGATCTAACTGATATCAACTCAAAACTCTGTTTTTTCCTATTCTCTGTAGCCTTTGTCTACCTGTTGCTCTGCTCTTCAGATGTGAGTTATTCAAGAAAAAGACCGTGGCTTTTTAGATGTGCAAAATAATATGATAATTATGATACAGTGAAATCACTGTTGGACATTTCACAGGTTTGGTGTTTGAAATTGGTTAGTATGGAAGTAGACCTGAAACACAAACTTCTGTGCTTTTCTGAGAACGGCTTTGAGTGATCTCCTTGGAGTTACGTGAATCAGATGCAGCTGCTGTGGCCTCTGTCTTGGTCTTCTATTGTCCTCCTTGATCAGGCAGCGAGCACAAATAGTTGCCTAAGAACTTAACTGGATTCCCGCGAAGCAGGAGAATCTTTAGCCCTTGCTCTACTGTCATGGATGAAGTGTCTTCAGGCAGACTGTAGGTGAGTGTGTGGGGATCGCAGCATGTGATGTCTTTCCATCATCTGCCTTCAGGTAGTGGCATGATTCTCTCTGGTTTTCTTTAAGTACCATAGTTGCTTTAGATGGCCCTTCAGGGTTTTGTGGTAGTGTTCTTTTTTTTTCTTTCTTTCTGGTTTAGCGTGTTTTTTTTTTCTTTCTGGTTTGAGTCTGGAAACAGCTGTTCCCACCCAAGTTGCCACCATAGTTTAGTGAAGCACAGAGAATGAAGTCTTTTCTAAGAAGAGCCTTCAGCTTTGCCACTTTTATGCTTGGTTTGTACCCTCCAGTTGTTAACTTGTCAGTATATGCTGTCAGTTAGTAGTTAAGTCTGTGCATTAGTTCCCATTTGAGGCTTCTTGTGTATAGCATGATTATGTTGAATATTGGCTATTCTTACAGCGAAGCATAAAGGCAGTATATCAGTAATTAAAAAAAAAAAAAAAGAAGCCTCAGCTTGATGGGCAAGCAAAACCAAATCTTGGTTCTACAAACTTGTTTCAGTTGCCCATACTTCTCTTATTCTCTCCTTATGTGTAAGAAACAATTCTTTCATAATTATCATTTGATCTCTCTTTTTTTATCACATAACTAACCTTTCCTGGAAAATTTGCTTTGGCTTTTCTGCTTGGCTTTCCCATTCTCTTTTTATATGATTTTGGTTTCTCTCTTATTAACATTCTTCTCAGACGCTGTCACATCAAATTTGTTCTTTGTTACATGGTTTAGTACAGCATGAATTTTCTCTTATGCTATCAGTGCAATCTGACATAAAGCTTTTTCATGTAAAGTTGCTCTGATATTTTGTCGGATTTCATTAATGTGGTTTTGTGTAATTATTGTTTTAGATGTTTTTAATATATAATGCTGCCATGTGATTGTAGAGATATTTTATCTACATGGGAACATGTACCCTAGTTAAAAATGAACAACTACAGCCTTTAATATCCTCACCTTTGAATAATACACCTATGCATATCAGCAAATACTTAGATATATAGTGAACAGCAGCAAAACCTGAAGCAGCAGACAAATGGTGGAATTAAGATTCTTCTTCACATCCCTGATGTCCTCTCAGCAGTGTTCATATCAGCACAGTCTTTAAATGCATGCTTGCATGTTATGTTTTCTCCATATTTCACTGAGCACAGAGTCCATAAACAGTCCCTTTCTAAGTTTCTTCTTTTGTTGATTCTTACTATTGGAAGATCTGTATCTAGCTGTTGACTGTATCTGGGCCTGCAACAACATTTCTTAAGTGGAGGCATCTTACAGTAGTAAGAAAAAAACAAAAAACAGCAGCTTTGTGTGGGCTTGAGGTTTTAACCTTGCTGTCACCTAGAGCTCCATCATCGCTTTTACTAAGTGCTGCAGTGTTTCTGAAGAATCAGGAGACAATGTGGTTTTTGAGTGTGGTGCTACCATCGGTGATTGCATGAGGAACTCCAGAATGATCTGCCAGCTAACAAATGAAAATGGTAACTGACTGTACCTGTGGTTAGCATATATACAAGGACTTGCAAAGAATAAGAAAGGCCTTCTGTTCTCTGAAATCTCCTATCATTGTGTATGTTTGACTTGTGCCTGTCCTTGCCTGTTGCTCGTTGTGCTTCAGTCTTGTCATTGAGTGGCAGTTGCTCTGAACCATGTACAAAATCGTGATCGGTGAGGGGAAGGCTGAGAGCAAATGCTCTGTAGATACAAGGAAAACTTTCAGATCTCATATTGTTGTGCATCAGTATACCCACTTGTAGAATACACAAACAGAATACTGATCTTTTAAAACCTGGGTTGAAGGTGATCAGTTGTAATAACCAGAGTATCTACCAGTGAATTTACAAGTATGCTACAACTCATAAGTAGTATTTACAGTGATCCTGCTTCTTTTTTTTTAATCTCAGGACTTGTATGTATTTTTAACTTTTTAAAAACTTTCTGTGTAATTCAGTAATATCTGTAAACACATTTACAGAAATAAAAGATTACTCACTAGATTTCAGCCATGTATTTAATTGAAATGGAAGAAAGAATATAAATCTTAAAGGAGAAAATGCTCGCCTGAGCTCTGTAATAACTACTGCATTAGTGAAAAATGTTACTTTTTATGCCTTTTTATTCTAGGCTCCTTTTCTCATCATTTTTTTTCTATTGTGTGGTGGCAGTACACAAACATATCTCTTACCATGCTTGCAAAAATGCACCAAGATGTATTTTAGAAGGAAGTGCTTGTCTACCTGAAGTACAGCCTTTGCTAGATTCCAAGGTGTTTGGTTTTTGGTTTTTTTTTTGACCTCTTGATGAGATCTGAGTCACATACTTTAAAGAATGTCTTCCGGTAGACCTAATCTGAGTCTGTTACATTGTTACTTTTTTTTTTTTTTTTTTTTGCTTACGATGCTTAATGTACATTCAGTACAAATAGTCCATAAAACCAGTGTGTGCCAGTGGGTATTCAGATACCTTGCATGATTCTGTTTTTCCTGATAACTGTCGTTACAAAATGCTGTCACCAGACTGGGCATTAATTTCTCTGTTGCAGAGCAATTGTTATTCGCTTATGCATTAAATATAGTTACCAGAAAGAATGAATAGTACTGGTAAAATCACTAGCCAAGACAGCCTGTAGAAGGTGTTGTCTTCTTGACCTCCAGACATAGTCATTGCACGATTCTGACCTTCTATTACCACATACCTTTTCTTTCCTATTGCCTGTTATAGCAATTCTGCTTGAGCTTTCTGCTAATATCAGGACTGTTCATTACCCTGTATTTGGTCTTTGCTGCCTGTCAGTTGGAAGCTAACTTTGTACAATCAATGATGCATCAGCTCCAGATTTTAATTTATTCATCTCTCTCTTAAACCTTTCATGACTTTTTTTTCCTTTCTGCTCCTAGCTCTATTCATCATAGTACCTAATTTTCCAACTGAGTCTGCTCTCGTTTTCTTACGTTTTCTTTTTCCAAAACTTGGAGATTCCTAATTTAGGAAAACAGTCTATGAAATGTTAAATTTACAAGTCCTGCAGAAAGATACTTGCAACTTAAAATATGATCACTTCATTACAGTGTCAGCAGTGTTGCAAAATGAGTTTGAATTATTCCATGGGATGCTTTTTTTTTTTTTTTTTTTTTTTTTTTATTTTTATTTTAATGCAAAAATAAGTTGGGAAAAATGCAGAGAATTCCAGCACAGAACCATAGAGCAGTATGCCCTGAATGACTTTACTGATTTCGTGTATTATTTTGCAAATCCCTGCCCTCTGAAGATTGTAATTTTCAGCAGTCTTCCCTGCTTGCTATCACATACAGCCTCCCTTGCCCTCTTAGCTGCAACACTTATCAGATTGCTTTTTTCTTTTTCTTTTGGTAGTGCGGAAACCCAGGATCTCAGTACGCTTCTTTCACTGAGAGTATGATCCAACTACCACAGTAACACTCAAGTTTCTCACTGTCCAAATCAATCTGCTAAATAAATGACTGTGCAGTGGCCTCTTTCCTTGCAGTTGTCAGTGTAAAAAGATCATTCAAGTGCTCTTTTATCAATCTCTTTCATGTTCTTTGCTCTCTAAGTGCTAATAGCAGAGACTATCTTCAGTGGAATAGATTTTCTCTGTATAAGTTGTGACTTTTTAAATAACATTTGTGTGTTGAAAGCATTTAGTCTCAGGCTTCGGGGAATAATAGCTCAGAGTCATTTCATTGTACTGAAAAAATGATGTTTTATTCAGAAGTGACTGATAGTACTGAATACTGGTGAAGCGATTTCATCAGCTATTGTTTGCTCTTACAATCCCTAAAACATCTTGTATTGCTGTACCTCTTATCTTGTTGTCCTCCATGTAGACAAAACATACAAAGGAATTCATACAATCTAGATTCACTGTATGTAGAGAATCTGATGAGTGTTCAGTTGAACAATTTGTAGATTTAAGCCAGTTGCCTCTTTAAGCCAGTTGCCTCTTTCTCTTACATACAAGCTGTTATTTTCATTCGTTGATCTTTCTGAAATTTCTTCCAGCCTCCTTGATTCACAAATCACATTACTTTAGTTTCTCTGGATTGCATAGGGATTAACTAATACATTTAGTACCTAACTACATGGAGTTATACCTACTGGACTCCCTGAAAGGAGGTTGTGGTGAGGTGGGAGTCATCTTCTTGTCCCAGGTAACTAGCAGCAGGATAAGAGGGAATGGCCTCAAGGTGAGCCAGGGGAGGTTCAGGTTGGATATCAGAGAAAATTTATTTTCCTCAAGAATGGTCAGGCACTGGAATGGGCTGCCAAGTAAAGTGGTTGAGTCATCATCCTGGAGGGTGTTCAAGAAATATTTAGATGTTGTACTAAGGGACATGGCTTAGAGGGGAAGTATTGGTGGTAGGTAGACGGTTGAACTAGATGAACTTGGAGATCTTTTCCAAAGTTGGTGTTTCTATGATTCTATTGTCTTCATTTGGAATTTCATACAATCGTAGAATCTTTTGAGTGGGAAGGAGTCCTTAAAGGTTATCTAGTGCAATTCCCCTTCCATGAACTGGAACTTTTGCAGCTAGATCAGGTTGCTCAGATCCTGGTTGAATCTGTCTTGAATGGCTCCAAGGAGGGAACTTCGACCACCTTTGGGCACCTTGCTCCAGTACCTCACTACTCTTGTCTTAAAAAAATTCTATATGATTTCCAAACTAGATCTTCTAGTTTGGAATTATCTCTCTCCTTGTCCTATCACAATTGACTCTATTGAAGAGTCTGTTCTCTTCTTTCTTACAGCTCCCCTTTAGATACTGAAAAGATGCTGTCAGGTCACCCCAGAACCTTCTCTTCTCCAGGCTGAATAGCCCCAGCTCTCTCAGCCTGTCCTCATAGGATTCATGTTCCATCCCTTTGAGTATTTTTGTGGCCCTCTTCTGGACCTATTACAATAGATCTGTCTCTCCTCTACTGAGGACTCCGCATCTGGACACTGCGCTTCTGGTGAGGTCTCACAGCACAGAGTAGTGGGGCAGGATCATCTCCCTAGCCCCGCTGGCCACTCTTCTTTAGATGCAGCCCGGGATATCGTTGGCTTTCTGGGCTGCAAGTGTGCATTGCTGGCTCATGTCCAGCTTTCCATCCACCAGGACCCCCAGGTGCTTTTTGGTAGAGTTTTGCTTCATCCTTACATACCCCAGCTTGTATTGGTGGTGGATGTCGTCTCAACTCTGGTGCAAGATCTTGGATTTGTTGAACATCGTGAGGTTCTCCTGCACCCACTGCTTGGGTCTCTGAATGGCATCCAGTCTGTTGGGCATGTTGACCATGTCACACAACTTGGTGTCATACGCAAACTTGCTGGGGACACTTGATCCTGCTGTTGATGTTATTGATGTAGGTGTTAAAGAGCACAGGTCCCAGTACTGACCCCTGAGGAACACCACTTGTCATCGATGTTCATCTGGACACTGAACCATTGACTGCCTGCCACTTTAACTTTTATTTTAAAGTATGAATGTAAACAAAACCAAATTCATAACATTCATGCTAGCTGAAACACCTCATATTTGCCTGATGTTGAGCTTAAGTCTTTGACATGTATGTTTTCATAGTTTCAGCCTGCAGATCAAATTCTCCCATGGTTCCACCTTTGTCTCAAGCGGATTCCTTCAAATCATCTGACAGAAATGCTATAGAGTATGAATTGTGTGTGTGTGTGTGTGAGATTAGTGGATTTGTTTTCTTAATGAAACAAGTAGGATTCTCTTTGCTGACGATTATGTGTCTAGCTGAAATTTCAGATCAAGGCAGTCTGAGGGAAATTAGTCTTCATTATCTATCCACACTGATATAAGAATATCACAGAGAATGCTGGTGTTTCATTAAAAGTTAATCTCGTGTCTATTCTGTAACTGGTAGTGAATAGGATCATTTGGATTATTTCAGAAAAGTATGTCAACATAAAGATGTAATTTTAAAAAAAAATAATCCCAGTTTTATAGTTCTGGCTTCTAAGTGATACCATGTTACATTTGGATGCTGTGTGAATATAAGGAGAAAGTAGTGGATGCTGTTGGTTGATCTAGAGGGGCTATGAGGTATAACAAGTGAGACTTCTTTGTTACCAGGAATTATTTTGTAATCATTCAAATTCTGTGTATTTCCTAAAAAACCTGCTGATTGATATAAATATTATTAATTATCTTAAGTCAGTTAGGAGCTATGTAACATACTGCATAAAAATATCACATCTGCAACCAAACTAAGGTTTTGTTGTTATTGTTATTGTCTTGAAAGATGCAAGATGTGCTTTTGCTTTGCAGAAGAAATAGTATTTCAGAACCTGTACTAACTCTACTCTTGGGAGCTGTTGGTAGTAGGCGAACGGTTGGACTGGATGATCTTTTAGGTCTTTTCCAACCTTGGTGATTCTATGAACTCAGTGCATCTCCACGTATGGAAGAATTCCAGTAGCTTAGGGCTGGAGATTTTCCCATTTGATTTGACCGTAACTTTGATTTAAGAGTGCGGCTAAAAGCTCTAAACAATCTGGATGAGAAGGACTGTCTTAGCAACTCTATTGTATTCTCCTCCCCCTTCGTCCCCTTCTTCCCTCTCATAACAGCATATGATCTCTAAGGACTTTATATGATAGTTCATCATAGAAAAGCCTTATATTGCTGCTGTAGGAAGAGCTTTTCTCCGACTAATTTCCAATTTCACTGCTTTGAAGCTGCCAGAATATTTTGGTGAATGGTGGATGGATATTTGATCAAAAATTTTTGTACCAGGGACTTAGAAAAATTGTTCCTTAATGAAAAGCAGATGAACCTTCAGTATGTGTCTTGTTATCACTTTGATGGTATAAATATTACTCTATTTCTGATTATACTTGCATCATCAGTGAATAAGGCAATATCTGATCAAAATAAGTAGAAGAAATTTTTTATTTCGTTATGATTTCCCCAAGTAGTTGAAAGCTGAAGTACAACGTGAAGGAAAGGACCATTGGCTGTATGACTTCTTTATGAAGCATTTGTTGCATTTGAAAATTGAATTTGAAAACCCACTGTGTGTGGGTTTTGATTTTGCGTTGGAAATAGTAAGCAATCATTTTAATTGCTTTGCAACAGACCATTTGTGATGCATTCATGTTCTGTGACTGTATCCGAGATGAGTATTAGGAAAATAAGGATGTTTTGTGACCACGTTGGAATCAGACTGAAATTTTTCTACTATTTTAATTTTAAAAAGCATGTGAAGAACTGATATAATGAGATACTGACCCTGTGTGTCAGACACAGTGAAAACACAAAACTGCATAGGTTTTCCCTCCCTCCTGCAGCTTGCTCACATTCCCCTTTTGAGAGGATTTATGAGCTCATGCTCAAATCAGAAACCAGGGATCCGTCTCTGTCCTTGGAAGCAACTTGACTGCTCTTCTTGTCTTTGGGTGTCTCACACCAATATTTCACCAAGTTGACACTAAGGTGCAATGTGATTCATCTTCCACCAACAACATTATTTCTGAGAAAACAGGATTAATTATGATTTTTGCAATACTTTTTATTATTTAAGGAGTCATAAATTCTATTTTTATTTCCTTAGGCTGTATTATCCATGCTCATCTAGAATTAAATTTGTTTTTTGGTATTAAGAACAAGTTATAACTGAATGGCAAAATGGAATTATGCAGAGAGGGCTTCAAATTCAGGATTTTTCTTGTAAACTGGTTGAGAAAGGGAAACTCGCACAGTGAGGAGAGCCCCCCATACTCCATCCAATATTGGCAGAGGTTGAGGTGATTCATTTCTCCAAGAGCACTTCGCATCTCACACCGTTAGATCCATAGGGAGCATTACAACCGGAGAGAGAAAAAATTGCGTATTGAAGATGCTGAAGAGGGTATCTATAGTGAGAAAGAATTTCACATAGAAGATTCCTTATTTGCTCAATTACATATAATTTTTTGTGCCCTTGTCATCTAAAGCAATTATTATTATTTTGTTAATGTAGTACCTTGTTTTCACAGAAACTAGCTTCCTTGAGTTGGGTGTCTGTAGAAAAAGTGCACTAGATTTTTATTAATAGGAATGTGTAGGGAATCTTATCAAATAAAGATAGTGTTTTCAACTTAAAATACTTTTTTTGTGTGTGTGTATTAGCCTGTATGAACAAAAAGAGGTGATAAATATTCTTGTAAATGAGTTTCCTTTTGGCTCCTTTTGATACTTAATAAAAATGTACTCTGAAGTGCTTTGTGAGAAGGTCTGGAATCTTCTGGCTTTTCGAAATAATTTTTATTCTTCAAAATGTTAGAAACATTGAGTTCTTTCTTTTCTGTCTTGTCACAGGGTTCCTTGAGTAACTCTAAAATGTTCACTAAAGAGATTTCTCAGTCGGTGTTAATTAGATGCTGCTGTTGCTGAATTCTTGAAAGATTTACAGATTAAATTTAAAATAAAAAAAGATAGAAAAAAACATGTTTGTATGTTTAAGTAGTCCCATTGTTTCAATGAGGTTACTTGCAACAAAAACTATTCCTGGCAAGAGATATGAGGCCTTTTTGGAAAATTGTTTAAAATCTTGTTTTTTACTTGAAAATTGTAGTTGGAAACTTGCGTGGTAACTTTTTTTTCCTACTATACTGCAAGACAGTAATGGTAGTGAAGGTTTTATCTCTCTGAAATGAAATGACAGCAGTGTGAGTGGGGGGGGTGGGGGTGAACAACAACAGAGTAATTGTTAATATGGGAAGGTGGATGTATTTGGGTACAAAGAGGTCTGATAGGAAGACAGCTGAAACTTGATTTCCATGTTCTGGTATTAGAAAATTCAATGTATCCTAAGAAACAGCGGTGTAAAGGGCCTTGTGCTTTAAGTGTAAAAATGTGGGAAGTCTCTGGCTCTTTGCAGTTCAAATGTCACTGCTGGCATTGGCAGTGCAGGGAGCAAGGGTAAGGAATGGGGGCAGCCTAGTGACAAGTGCATTCATGAGAAGGAAGGCTGCTGCTGGGAGTGACATTCATATTGCTTGGTTCCTGTTGCTTGTTCATCTGGTGGAGGTGTCAAGAACAGAGGCAATCCTGTAAGATCTGCCCGCAGACCTCCTTTTGACAGTAATTGTAAAGAAGTTATTCAAACGCTGATATGACCCTTCTGTGCTGTGTTAGATTGTTTCCATTCTGGGAATGTTTCTGTAGTCCTGTTCTTCTGATATGGCTGCCCAATACTTTGTTTCTAAGTACTGGTTCACTGCCAAGCACTCCTGATTCTTCTCAGATCTCTTAACTCTGCACTTGACATTCAGGTAACAGGGACTTTGTTTTAGTCCAGCAAAGAATGTCAGTAGTGATATTAGTTTTGTTTACGTACTGATTGCTGAAACTCTGCTCCTAATTTTGCCCACTAATCAAGGGGATGAGCCTTTTTGCCCTTCTCTGTTAGTTCGTATGTTTCTAATATAAAGGAAGACATTGTGCAATAGGATTTACTTGGATCGTTCTTTACAAAGGTTACGTGTGTGTTTGTTTTAAGACAGATGCTTGAAATATTCCTAACTTTGTTGTATTGCAGAAAAGTATTTGAACCAACAGCACTTTCATGAGATGAATATGGAAGCAGATATTATTTATGGACTTGCACAAACCCATTGATGTAACTTTCCATTGTAAAGACAACATTGTTTGAATATACAGTGAAGTGTGAAACTATTTTTCTAGATACTTTTTTCATTACTGTTATGCTTTTCTGTAGATTTCACAGTGACCTTTGAATTCAAAATGTGAAACATTTATAAGCGCTATACACTCTAATATCTACTGTGTGTCCGGGGCCCCATCTGGCCTGACCTATAATACCTTCAGGAATGGGGCATCCCCAGCTTCTCTTGGCAACCTGTTTCAGAACGTCACCATCTACATACTAAAGAATTTCTTTGTAATATCTAACTGAAATCTGCCCTCTTTTAGTTTAAAGCCATTCCCCCTTGTTCTGTTACAATCAGACCATATAAGTAGTCAGTCTCCTTCCTATTTAAAAGTGTCTTTAAGCACTGGAAGGACACAATGAGTCATCTCCTCTAGGCTGGACAGGCCCAGGTCCTTTGATGTCTCTTTATAGAAGAGGTGTTCCAGCCCTGTGAGCATCTTAGTGGGGCTCCTCTGGATTCGCTCCAGCAGCTCCGCATCTTTCCTGCACTCCAGATGAGGCCTTATAAAGGCAGAATAGAGGGGGACAATCACCTCCCTCACTGTTGCCATCCCTCCTTTGATGCAGCCCAGAATACAGATGGTGTACTGAGTTACAAGCGCACGCTTCTGGCTTGCGTTGAGCTTCTTGTCCACAGTGCCCCCAAGTCCTTCTCTGCAGTGCTGCTTTCGGTGAGATCTTCCAGCCTGTGTACATATTGCCTGGCTTGCAGGATTTAAGTTAATACTTGTGGAAACTTTAGTACCAGTGCATACTCAAATAAACAGGCTCTATTTCACACAGATGGCTCTCATTAATTTTTGTCCCAACAATAAGAGCATTTCAGTTCCCTGTAACAAAATTCTTGGTTATGGCTGAAAGAGATGTTGTTCTTGAAGTCACACAGTAAATGCTAACACTGTTTACTATTTTAATACCTGTGACTGGCTGTATCCTTATTATAAATCTAGCTCAAACCTATCAAACTCAGTACTTGAGAATAGTCATTTAGGTACTTCTTCCCAAATTTCTGTATAATCCTCTAATGAGCGCTCAGACTGGAAACACAGTGCAACTGTTAGGTGTACATTTGTAGCACTGGGTAAGTATAAGAAAAATGAAATTGGAAACTTTATCAGAATAATGTTATTCTTTTGTTTAGAATCTCTCTTGAAATCAACAAAGTATGAAATCTGAAGAACTACTTTTTTACTTGCTAATACTCTAAAGTGTTGGCATGTACCTACCAAAGACTACATTGTCAATAAACTCTTGAGTCCTTTAGGGTTGTGTGGGCAAGGCGAATGTATTCATTTTCACCTGTGTATCTTGTGAAGAAGGACTTATAGTATCATGATGTCATGACCACCTGCTGTTATAAAACACTGGAGGCTCTTTTCAGCTAAGCATCTGCATTTAGATGTGTGCTATTTTATATGAAAATCTGACAGGAATGTATTTATCATGTATAATTTTTAAGTCACCTAAAGTTGTTTGCAAGTGTATGAAAAAATTAGTCCTGTATTGTTGGTAATACTCAGCATTTATCTTCAGGCTATGCAGTGTTAATTAAAATGTTTGTTTTCATTTATGGAAGTGTTAATAATGTGATTCTGTGTTTGTAAAACGTGTATTGAGTTAAAAATGCATTGAAATAAGAGCTGTATATTGCTTGTAATATCTACACAAGGGAGTCATATAGTCATTGTGACGTATATTTTACAAAATAAAACTGTAGCTGCATACAGGAAAACTGAGATAAAGGAGTTAGTTCATTTGCATGATTTTCATAACCTAGAGTCTAGAATTTCCATAGCCCTTTCCTCTATTCAGTCACCTTTAGAGGAATGAGCTACTTCAGAAAAGACTTGTTTATTTTTAAATACAGCAGTCATGAGAAGAACACTGAGAAGCAGATGCAGAATATTTCCAGTGCAGTCATTTTAGCTGTATTACTGGAGAGTGGTATATAGTGTGGACATTTTCACTTTCAATGTGCATTTGTTTGTATCACAGACTTTTAAAACAGTAAATATGTTGATTTTAAAAAGCACAATATATGGTCAGCAAATATAGAACTTTAATGTCTGCTGTCATGTAGGTATCTGAAAATCTTTTGAGCTTAGTAGGCTTAACTGAAAGGAGTAATTCCATCTTCAAAGGCACTTGGGGCTGATAGTGATATTTTACAGAAGCTGGACAATGCTATGCAAGGTCACTGACCTTTAAGTGTACTCTCTCAGCAGACTTTGTAGTTAGATGTCCCTCTCATAGGCTGTACGCAATTCTGAAATAGTTCAATCTTTAAAAGAATGATATATCTGAACAGGAATGTGTTTTGAAGCTTCGTATTTCTTTAAGGAAGAAAGACTATATGAAGCTGTGAAGTAAACCACATTCTTGAACTGTCCATATTTCATGTTTGGAAACTATGTTTTACAGTATATTTAGGTTTTGTTGTTTGTTATGTACTTTCCTATTAGCTGCCTCAGTGACTTAGATTTGCTTAGAGCCAATTGTATCATCAGTTACCTCCATTGAAGTTGCAGATTACTAGGGGAACTTGTAAAATGCCAAAGTATTTTTACATGCATTATGTCATCATTGGTAAAAAGACTACAAATACAAAACTTTCAAAGAATGTGCCCATGCAGAGCTATAACTTTTGTCACGTAAAAAGTACATAGATAGACATTGAGCTGACTTATGTCCACAGAACTTTTATTGGGCCTATTTTCCTAGCATTTTAGAAAGGATTGATTTTGTTAACAAAGCTGACAATAGCTTGCAAATCTTGTTACGAGAATGTTACTTACTTTGGTTCCTAGGCAAGTGCTGGTTTGACAGTCATGTTTCTATAATGATCTCTCCCTCCAAAATATATATTTGATTTTCTACCTGTGAAGATTATATGCGATTTCAGAAACTGAAGATAGTAGGAAAACATCAAAGTATTAATAAGGAATCTTGAAATAATTTTTAAAAGTTGTAGTTACCTTTGCTGGTATAAAATGTACCAATCATTTAATGGCATTTATGATGTTACACATTTAATGTAAAAGGTCCTGGGTGTCTCTAGTCTGTTTTAATGCTAAGCATATTGCTCTGTTCACTGATATTTAAAAAAAAAAAAAAAAAATTTAGCAAGCAGTATATGCTAACATGGAAAAAAGACTACTTAAGATAACTACTATGGTAGTATCATACACGAAAAATACTGGGCAGTAGAACAAAATGCTTTTCAAATAGTTAACAATGATATGAGTGCTTTGCTTGTAGACAGAAATAAAAAGTTAAGATTGTTTGGAAGGTATACAGCTGATTCCCTGAAGATCTCTGAAATATTTCAGTAGCTCTATCTTCTATTGATACTGAGAATGAATGTGCTAATAAATGGAAAGATTGCCCATTTTCGTTGGCAGTGTTTATTGCCTTTGCATTGCAAAGTCATGGAAGTTTTGAAACTCACCCATTCTGCTCTGTGGGAGTAAAATAAAGATTATGGGTTAAAGCACTATGAAACAGCCTGTGGACATATGAATTTATGAATTGCTTGTGGAGTGGAAAAAGTGATTTTTCGCAATATGGTGATAATGGATTGGCATCAATGATAATAATTATTTTAATGTTATTTCATTAGTAATCCTGACCTATAAATTACTGTATGACAGCAATTCAGAAGATAAAGTTGTTTAGTTTCTTTCCTACATGCAGTTAGTAAAACTTGTTTTGACTCGTTGGATTTTGTTCAGCGTCACAAATCAGCTTTCTGTGGGATTTTTCAGAAATCAGGGATACTTGCATTGAAATTAGGGAAAAAATAATCCTTAAACATGTCATATATGATTTACCAAATACTCAAATGATCTGAGAACACAAAGAATTGCTGCATAAATACTGTTTTATTTTCTGTCATGCTTATTACAGACTGACAGGAAAGAAAGAAGTGATGCTTTGAATACTGCAATAGACAGCATGTGCAAGAAGACGAGAGATCTTCGCAGACAGGTAAATCTCCTGGGAAACCAGTAGAAAAAGTAGACTTAAGGACTTACCTAAACTGCAGTTTTCAGATTTTATGGCACTACATTTTGTAAATAAACCTTTCTTCTATGTTAGAGAAATACTGAAGATAATTACAGCATATATGTCCAGATTTTCAAAACTGTGCAAAAAGCCGTACCACATTTAGACGTTGGCAGAGTATATGTATGTAGACATGTGCACATGTCTAAGTGTGTGTGTATATATACACTTTCTAGAAGCATATATTGCTAATGTGCTTTGGAAAACAATATTAGCTTCATTCTAAAAGTACTTGAATTATCATTCACTTAATTTTTGATTGTTGGAATACATACCTTGATGGGATCACTGAGTCTATGTCTGGTCTTTCCTTTTTGTGGGAGATTAAGCAACAGAGAAGGGTATTGGGAATACGTGGTCTAGAGTCAAACCTCATGTTTTGCATCCCATTATCCTAAGACTAATGTAAGGTGAGGACCAAAATCTGCAGCTTTGGTGTATTGCAGAAGACGAGCAATCAGTTCTGTATACATCGAGAATTGTTTATGGTGCTGAAAGTGTAGGAAGTTCCAGCTTAGAAAGGAGAGTTGAAAAGCTTGTAGTACTTTCAGCCAGGCAGACCCAGCCATCCATGTGAATGAAAATTTATGACCACACAGAATGTGAACACACATGGCTTTTATCCTATGTGGCACTGGCTGTTTGTCAATTCTCTGGTGGAAGAAAATCCGTCCCAACTTTGTATACAGTCTTACAACCCAACTCTTATGTTTTATGATGGTAAATAAATCTTTTCTGTGTCCCATGGTCATTCAGGAGAAGCCTTGAAAAATAAGACAACTGTATTATGGTATTTGCAGCTAACTAGCTATCCCATTTCCTTTCACATTTCATCAAAATTATGTTCAGTTCAGACACCCTTGTGATGCAGGCGTTCATCATGAGCTCTGTTAACTCTTCCATTGTATTATGCTGTCTCTTCCATAAGGAAAGTAGGCTCCATCTTCTCATTGATTCAAGAAATGTCTCTGTTGCAGCATTTAAAATTTATTTTAAAAAATTACGTTTGTATGGAAGCCTTTGTAAAATGATTGAGTTGAATGCCGTCATGTTCAGCTAATTGACAGTTCAGAACTAGTATCATCAACCAGAGTAGCTCTGTGGCTTTTTGATATTTTTCTAGAAGGTATGAATAAAGAAATACTTCCTGTACTCCCTCCAAGTTAGACAACATCCTCCTCCTGATTGCGTCTCTTTCACTTACAAGTAAGAGATGAATTTTAATCACAGCACAGTACCTTCCCTGATAGCAGCTGCCAGAGCTACGGTTGCTATTGTTCTTTGTTTACTTGTCTTGCTATATTTCTACTTAATTCTTAGCATTTTGCTCTGCAGGTAGTCAGTGCCAAAAACAGACATATAGAGTAGTGGGAAAAAAAGATTGTTTGGATTAGACTGAAGAGAAATTAATACTGCTTCAGGCAGTTCCTTTTCCTTTCCTTGTTTTACATTGCATTTCTTCATTCTTTAATAGAATACAGGCAAAATTTGAAAATCTCAGCTTCGGGTGTTTCTTAGCATAGTTAAAATAAGAACATATTTGAAACTGGTTTGTATTCAGCAAAGACACAGCACTATCATTTTTAGAAAAAGATATTTCATTTTCTGAACTGCAGGATAGAGGACTTCTTGAAACAAAATAATACTGATAATTTATATGAAGATTAATTAATCCAACCACACCAGTAAAAAGCAACAGAAAATAATTATTTGATGAGAGAGAAAATTAAGCTTCTATTTTAAAACTGAATGTCTCGAATTCACCGTGAATGTGACTGAGGTCAGCAGCCCTAAAATAATGTAGTGAGACTGCACAATTACTGTAGCCTGGGTTATGTCCACAAACCCAAACATTTCTCTTGGAGATGATGAATTATAAGCCCTTGATATGCTTCCACAGTGTTCTGTTGTTGATATTATGAATGAAAATCAGTATTTTAGATTCTGATTCCTCAAGGTCACGTTTATATACTTATTTTTAATGCACATGATGTACATTGACGGGAGTTTATCAGTTTCCTTCAGTTGGACACAAATTTTAAAAGATAATTTGGCGGGAGGTTCAGTGTATTTTGATCCTGGTGTCTTCTTCATTTTTCAAATAGCAGAATTAGTATGGATGTGACTGTTCTAAAAAAAAAAAAAAAGTTATAGCATCCAGTTCTATGTTGGGATCTCATAACTTCTGCCTTTGCAAGTGACTTTTGAGAGTGTACAATCCAGATTGAGTCTCCCAAAGTAATACATTACAGTAAGTCAGATGACAAAAGCATTAAACATTTTAAACTAATTTTTTTTAGAAGGTTTTTATGTCTTATAATTTTTCTAGTTGTATGAGTCTTTACTTTTGCAGAGTTTTCACATAAATACATTGAGGCTGTATGCTAAATGGTAAGCTTTTCCTTTAGCAATAGATCTGCTGGCATGTAGGAACTTAAAAGAATTTTATTTCTTTTTTTTTTCTGTTCCAATCAGTATCTTCTATACTTATTACAGAAATATTTTTTTGCTGTAAGGAAGTCAGTAAGCTTGATAATTCACATCTATTTCATGGGTAGTTTTGATCATTGTATTTCATGCCATGTTGTCTGATTAAAATGAGCAGTTGGCATGTGTAGGTTTATAACATGAAATTAAGCTCTCAATCAAGTAATGTCCCAGGCATCAGTTGTAAGATCACATGTAATCTAATTTAAGAAAGCTAGTTTGTATCAGGATGTGATATTTGTTTAATAATTTGGAAGAGAAGTTCAATAATAATTATTTGAAAAAAGGAAAATTGAACTTCAGAATGGTTTACAATTCTCTTTGCTCTATTTGTCTGTTGTCGGGTGGCATGATCAGTAATTCAGTGGAGATACTACTGTGAAGGGTACCATATAGCTAATCAGAGCATATCGTTAGGTTTTCCAGCAAGGCAGAAAAATATTTGGGTAATTTTGCAATTAGGAAATGGTGATACAGAGCATTTTGTGAGTAAAAACATAGTTAAATGAATACTTCCTGTAAAATGAAATAGCTTTCTCCCTTGACACCTGAACTACAAGTAAAAGAACATGGGAGACAAAATTAGGTTTGGCTGAGCAGTGACTTTTAATGTATGGGATCATTTAGGTAGTTTATTCTGTTCGTCAAAGAACATGAGTATTTGTTTGACTCTATTGATTTTTGAGAGGACTAATACAACTTTTAAGTATTTTATGTTACCGTACACTCATTTAGTCACACGTACAAGCGTGCAGATTTATATACTGGTAGGTTAAAACTATCCCTAGCTCTAGAGAGTATTCTCTGTTTAAATAGGAAAACTGTAGTTTTAGTCACGTAACCCTGCCCTTAATGCAGGAATGAAGTGTGTGCATGTTTGTTATACTAATATATCACGACAGTGAACTTTACTCACAAATGCAGTTTGTTAATACATAACGCAGTGTGTGTATAGTAGAATTCTGTAAATAGCTGGTATTAATATAATGCTTTGTTTTGCAGCTTCGTAAAGCCATTATAGATCACATCTCAGACTCCTTCTTAGATACCACTGTTCCGCTTCTAGTTCTCATTGAAGCTGCTAAAAATGGAAGAGAAAAAGAAATAAAAGAATATGCTGCTATATTTCGAGAACATACCAGCAGACTTGTGGAGGTATGTTTGATGGTCTTACGCTTTTTTTTTTCTAACTGCATGGCCTAAGTAAATTGCCTCTGCAGTATTCCCTTTGGTGCCAAATACCATGAAAGAATTAAGGTGGAATTTCAGATAAGAATGCATTAATTGCCTAGGGCCATAGTAAACATACTCTACTTTTGTACATTATGTACATATTTTATATTATGTAATGGTATGTAATAAGATAGTGGGTTTTGTGGTGATGTCTACTTACACTGATTGATTGAGTAGAAATTTGATGGAGGGGAACTCTGCTTTGAGAAAATATTGTATGCATTTCCACAGAAATATTCTTTGAGAAATGTGTGATTTTTAGGGAATAATAGCTCAAATTGTTACAAGGCAATTGTTCTAAGACGTAGTAGACTAATCTTTATGTGTAAATACATAGTGTGTGTGTGTGTGTGTATATTTATGTTGTAACTTTGTATAGTGCCTATAGTGAACAATACATACTTAATGAAATGTTCTCAGTAACTGGCTTTAACAGAGCCTGCGCACAGTGTCATGTGCTCTTGTGTGATTAGTTGTTCCAACTTGTCTCTCTGCTGGCGCTTACATTGTACACGGCTGTTCAAAATGAGTGTACAGTTGACGTTATCTTCAGGATATACACCGGAACTGAGATAATGAATTTGAAAATTCTTATATTGGTTTAAAATACTTTATTTCTCTGGAGCTTGTTTGATATTCAGTGGCTTTTTGTTAAACTATGCTGCTAAGCTCACCAGAACATTAGTTAGATAGTAGTTAGCTGCGTCTATCAGCTACTAGCCTACCAGAAGTAAAGAAAAAATAAATGAAGAAGTATTAATGGCTAAGCAAGTGGTCACTAAGAGACCTTGTACCTACAAGCAGACCTACCTGATTACAAATAAAAAATCAGTCATTTTCAACAGTGTCAGCAAAGAAAAAGAATATGGCAAATGTCATGTGGAAAGTGAGATCACAATTCAATTAATATAAATCGAGGAGTATTTAAATACATTGAAGCAGTGAATTGGAAACATATTTTGGTTTTTAGCATTTCAAAAGATGTTACTTGGAAAATACTTTTTCTAAATGAAAGTTACATTGTACTGTACTGTTGCTTTAATTTACTGAGTAACACAGCAGGTAGACAGAATTAGATCTTAGTAATCTTAATTTTCTGCAGCTTGTTTTCCAACTGAACATGGTTCTGTAGGTAATTGATAGCCTAGAGAGATCAGATATAGGTAAATGAGTTGCCAGAGAGCTTGATCATGCAAGAAAGACAAGACAAATGGAAAAGAAATAAATAGGTTTTGAATCTTTGGTACTTGTATTATCCATCTTATTTATCACTTTACTTACTTTTCGGTGGTGAAACTTCTGATTATAAGTATCACTTGTCCTCTTTGGGATGTCTTCCATGCCTTTTGTTAGGGATATATTTCATAATGTGATGCTGTTTGTGCAATTTTGAGTTGGATATCACGTAACTGAAGATCTAACTCTGTACAATGTTTCCAGGTTCCATGAAGTTTTCATGCATCATTGCATTTGATTAGAGAGTTCTTAAATAGCAGATATTATTTCCATGTTTGTGGGAGAGTACTCGCTTTCTTGTCTCTCTCTCTCTCTCTCTCTCTCTCTCTCTCTCTCTCTCTCTCTTTTTTTTTTTATTCCTTTATTATTTATTCCCTTCATTCTTTAAAAAAAATATATATTAAAAAAATCATCTAAATCCTTCTACAGTTCTCAGGTTATGAAATACAAGGCTGGAATACTATTCATGTACACCATTGCAGAATTGAGCTTCAGCTTCTCTGTAATTGAGAATAATTGAAGTGACTTACTAAGGTATAACTGTGGGCAGTATATGCCATATAGCTATGGAATAACAATGGATATGACAGTTATATGTAAAACGCTTTAAGCAACTAAGTGAAATTACTTGCAAAGAATTATATAAGACAGCAACAATAAATCAAAAAACTAATAAATAAGGTAGATGAGATATCAGACAATTGCAATATCGATAGGAAGGCAGTTTTAACATCCATGTGTAGTTGTCATATATGAGGAATTCTGGTGTGGGCAACAGATCATACAGCAGAAGCCAGTGCTGGAAATGCAGCAGTCCATATTATTATATACAAAATACTTTTAAGAAGAAAAAGTTTTTTTCAGGTGCAAATACACTTCATGCAACATACAACCTCTTGAAGTTACTTGTAAGCTCTGACACCTAGAAAGCAGCTCAGATGCTAGCAATCCCTATTTTCTGCCTTGGAGAACAGCCTAGGATACAGTTGTCCTTGTGGGCTGCAAGCACACCCTACTAATACTAGATACTCTTTATTTTTTTCCCCTAAATAACTGTTCACATTCCCTAGATTGAATGTCACCCTCTGTTTTACCATCTAGTCATTCAGTAACCTAATGTCTCTTTGCAAATCTTTGTAAGTAATTATTTTATTTTCTTCTCTAAATACCATGGCAAAAAAAAAAAAAAAAAAAAAAAAATTGGAGGTTGATGGGGATGCTATGCCCTCAGTGAGATTTTTGGCTTACAGTTTTTGCTGAATTTCCTCTAGACTTATTCCTGAGGTTGGGAGGGGGGAAAAAAAAAGCTAAATCTCTCTGTGCCAGCTGTGACTTTGTGACTTCCTGGTTACTCTGCTGCTTAGGTTTTTACCAAGGCCATGTGTTTCCTCCGCATCCTGTTGTTGGAGGAGTAGCAGGATCTACATGCCTGGATCTTACTATGGAATGTGTAGTACAGCTAACAGTCGAGCACTTTCGTGGCAACCTCATGAAGGCCATGTTTTAGTTGCTCAGTGTATGTAAACAGGTCTGTCCATTTCTGCTGAATATTAGCATTACTCCTGTAAAACATAGTTATGACATTAAAAAAGAAAGGGAAATACAAAGCTTTTTTTAGTACATAAAGATAAATTTTGAAATTCAACATGTGTTACAAAATCAGATGTATACACTGTCAGCTGAAATTTTGTCCAAACAAAAACATCATCTGGAGGTTAGTTTCTGTAAGTAATTTCATTAAAAATATTATTGTTCCAGTTGGTCATGCTTCATACAACATTGTTTAGCTGAAGTGATGATGCTAGTGTTGCACTAATGAGTAATTAGATTATATCAATTCAAACAGAAACAGGAAAGCATAACACAGCATTCATAATGTATTTTCAAAATCATCAGTGAGCCAACGTTTGAATCAAGTTTTCTTCGTCTAATTAGCCCTTTATAGAAGTTAGTACGTTATCACTTCCTATGATTCAGTCAGTTATAAATATTATTGCTGTTGCTGAATTGATTTTACATTTTCATTTGCATGGAGAAATTTTTAAAGTAAATTTTTGAACCTAGACCAGCAAGACCTGTGTATTTGTATATTCAGCTCTCCACTTGCAAAGAAATTGATTGTAATACTGCTGCCAGTACATCCAGTGGTGACAGATAATGTAGTGAATTTTATGTTGTAGTACTGAACTGCAAGTCCATTTTAAGAAGTAAGACAAACCACTGGTATTTGTGCTATTTCTAGTTTAAGCCTTCACTTCTCAATTCAGATTAAAATAAATGATAAGAATCCTTTCTCTGCATTAGTAACCACCGGTATTGCTTTATTCATTTGGTTTGGTCTGTCCTCCTTTCTAAATAGAAAAAGTCAGGTATTCTGAGATTGTATTAGTCTTTTTTTCAATATAAGGCCTTATCTACCCCAACTTACTCTTAACCCAAGATAATGATTTCCTAAAGATGATTTATCTTTGTAAGTGCCTGTCCTTTTTAGTCTGAATTATTAGTTTCAGCTTCTTTTTTCTAGATAGCTGAAGTGAGGTGAAATGAATTGTACCTTGGAAAGTTTTTTTTGGTTTTTTTTTTTTTTTTTTTTTTTTTAGACGAACGTTATGTTGCATTTTCTTATGCTCCGCATAACAGTTTTAAATTTGATACCTTCACTGTCTTAGTGCATTTTTTCCCATCTATTTCTAAAAGATCAAGGATATTTGAATAGTAGGTTATGAGATAGTTTTCTGGATAAATACAGTAGACCAAGTTAGAGGTTGTAGGTTCATTTTCTTGTGAAGATTTCCCCAGCAGGGAATTTGATATGGAAATTAGAAGTACTTCATTAAATATTGAGAGATGCTTTGTGGTTTCTATTTTAATCAACAAATCAAAACTTCTCAAGGTGTGTTCTTCCTTGTTTTCTTTTGTTATGTCTCCTGATTTTATTAACTGTTCTTTGGCCTAGAGGTTCTATCTTTTGTTTAAAAAAATGTGCTAAGAGGTTTGGGATGTTATGTAGGTTGCTCCGAAAGTAATGGCTCCTATTTATTTCTGTGGAAAATACAACAAAGAGCACAACAACACTGACAGAGAGAATTCTCAGCCAAAAAATGCTATTTTTCAACATGGTCACCGTAGTCAACATAGTCATTTGGCATTTTGGCCAGCAGTGAATGGAAGTCTGCATGCCATGCTCATAAATATCTGCACCAGCAGAGGTGACCCAGCTGTCACTGTCACCGCTGCTGAAAAGCACCACCCACTGCCTTGCTGTGCTGACATCCACTGTTTGGCCTCTATAAATGTTCAGTGCACATGAATGAATGTCAGTGGGAGCCATTTTTTCTGCATGGAAGAATTCAGTGGCAAGTCTTTCTTCACCTGCACTTCCATATCAGACACCATTCTGTCAGACTGCCCCTCTGCTGCCATTTGTCATATAGCAACAAGATCTGACAGGATATTGGTGGGAAGGTCTACTCTCTACTGCCTCTACTGCCATCCCACCAACGTCAGCTTCCAGTGTTGTGGGCCAGCAATACAAAACAAGAAGCATTACTTTCAGAGCAACCCTCTTAATTACACCTTCCAGGAGTATTATTGGTGGAGTGTGGAGGTTTGTGAATGGTGCTGGTGTTTGAAGAGCTCAGGCAGTGGCAAAGTATTTGAGATGCCTAGGCTTACATCTTTGCACTTTTTGTGCAATAAGTTCTCAAAACTTAATCTCTTGGTTATGAATGTCAATAGTGCCTTCAGATGTATAGAGGAAACAAAGCAGTCCTAATTACATAGATTAAAAAAAAAAAAAATTAAAAAAATAACCAAACAAGCAAAGCACAAAAAAAACCCCCAAAAAAACAGCCAAAACACAAATACCACCTGGGCTATTACACTGAACTCCCTCCATATGGGAAATGGATATTGAATGTGAAGCTTCCGTAGCTGAAGTATTTTCATAAATATCAAAGGTTACATTATGCATTCTTCAAATGGAGGTTATTCTGGCTACTCTACACCTTAATCCTGCACATACTTTATCAAATATTTGCCTGAATAATAATAAAAGTAATAATAAAATCAAGATGAACTGTAGAAATAATAAAAAAAGCAACAACCATATTTGGGTTAAGGTTCTCTAGAGATCTCTCTAGAGATAAGGTCTCTATCTTTGTGAATCTTCCTTAAAATAAATTCCCCAAAGTATATTTTGGTTAGAAAATTATATTTTTAGTTTTAATTCCATAATCTAATGCATTAATTTTGGTACAGATATTTCAAAACAATGAAAATTAACTGTTTTGGGATTTCGTGCATTTAGGTTTTGATTTGAAATGCCTTTTCATTTAAAATGTTGTGATGAAATTGCGCATCTCAAGGTGGTACTTGTTTATATGGAAACACTTCAGTGTTCTTTTAGAAATTTTTAAAACTTGCTCTGTAATGAATCAGAAAATAACACTAGTTATATTATCAAAATTGTCGTGAAAAGCTTTAGGGGACTTGGTTGTACATTCCTTGTTATGCCTTTTAAGATATGCCTGCTTTTAGTGAAGATTGTGTTCTAGCTTGTGTTTTACTTCTGTTGGAGATGAAAACAGTTTATGATGTGATCAATTATGCAATACTGTTTTGTGATCAAATATGTGATAGTGAACAAAAGATAGGTGAAATGGAAGACTGAAATATGCTGTCTACACAAGCTGAAAAATATATCCTGTATTCTGTAACTGGAAATTTCTTGTTTGGGAAAGCTGACAGGCTGTTCTCCTGAGCTGTTCTATCAGAGATATAATGATTTCTGAGAAGCGGAGTGATAGACTGGGTGAACTTGAGATTAAAAAAGGAATTTGATGGGAGCAGGAAGGAATCCTCTGATTGTCTTTTCTTTTGGCACAGATGCAAATTTCCTGCTGCTGTGGTTAAAGGTCAGCTATACCAAGCTGAGACTGAGGGATTTAATAGAAGTGGAGGCAATGATGAAGTGAACTTTGTGTTCTTCATCTCTTTTTCCTCAGTACACAAATGTATCATATTCTTTGTAGCCTGATCTAGTAATACGGAAGTCAGATGTAGTACTGTGATACACAAACTTAAGGGTTTTGCCTACTGCCTAATTCTTGACTTTTCTTTTTTGTCTTGACTGTGTTCCATTGTTTCTGTTGGACAAGAAATACTGATTACCACAAAGTAGGATTCCTAAGGTGAATTCTATTGCTGATAATTGACAGTAAGAGGTAGCACGTACGTGTAAGTGCATAGATATTTTAGTGTAGTGAAATACAACAGCAGATACATGCAAGGGTTAATTTAAAAACAAAACAAAACAAACAAACCTTTATATCATTTGATATAAAGGTTTCTAATGAAGGAAATCCAACACGTATTGAAGATCTTTCTAAATGATGTTAAAAGACCTAAAGGAGAAAGATTCTTGAGTTCTAAAAATACATAGAGTGAAATAAATTATTTAGTAACTTTGTAGCTGAAGTTACAGTACTGAATCATAACAAACAATAAGAATCATTGGATTGTAGAATGATTTGGTTTGGAAAAGGACCTTTAAGATCATTTAGTGCTATAACTCCCTGCTATGGGCTGGGAAACCTCCCTCTAGAGCAGATTGCTCACAGCCCCATCCAGCCCGGCCTTGAATACTTCCAGTGAGGGGACGTCCACAGTCTCCCTGGGCAACCTGTTCCAGTGTCTCACCACCCTCACAGTAAAGAATTTCTTCTGATATCTAGTCTAAATCTCTACCCTCTTCCAGTTTAAACCATCTCTTGTCCTGTTACTACATGCCCTTAAAAAAAAAAAAAGAATCATAGAGGTTGGAAAGAACCTCTGGAGATGTTCTGTGGTGCATGTTCCCTGTTAATGCAGGTTGCCTACAGTAGGTTGCACAGGAAAGTGTCCAGGTGGGTTTTGAATATCTCCAGAGAAGGTCTAAAGCCTCTTTGGGCAGCCTGTTCTGTCACTCTGTCATCCTCAAGGAATCGTATTGTTACTTTATGAAAAAATGAAAAAAGAATATGAAAATTATTAAAAATATTTAATTTTCTTAATTAATAAATATGATGGTATGGAAAAAAACAAAGGCTAAAATAAATTACTGGCTCTTATTACTTTAGCTACTTCTGAAATCATTTAAAATGTGCTGGGAGAACTTTGCTTATAGTTTTGGTCCTGGCATGTCATGCTTAGTTAGTTCTGTGGCCCCTTACCTGGATCCCTAGTCTTGGGAAAAAAAGTTTAGGTAGGCTGTAGAAGAAGGGAGGAAAAATGGCTCTGTCGCATGGATTAGTGATAGAGACTGGAATAAAGATAAATTCATTTATCTAACTGAAAATCAACATTCAACTTGATTAAGAATGTCCATGTAAGGTTTATCTGAATTAATTCCTTCAATATAGAAGCCTGCTACTTGGTGCAATTTCTATGAAAAAATTGAGTTGCTTAGTTGCTTATTTATTTGCAAAGCCTCTTTATGTATATGCATATTCACAACCCAAACATATTAATCAAAATGTTTGCAAAACTCGGCAGAGTTGAAATTATTATATTTGACAATCAAAAGAAATCTACTGACAGTTAATAAAAAGGATATGGCATGACAACACTTCCTTTTTCTCAGACAAGGAACAGGGCCACTGTTCTGTTCCTTGGCTTTCTACATCTGCCACTAGTTTCTGCAAAAATACTGAGTATTTCTCTTCAAATACAATGGGGAAAGATATTTCTCAGTTGTCACACTATCTAAATTTGTTTGTAATTTTTAACTCTGTTGTACGGCAAATTTTAACTATACTAGCCCAGAAAATTGGATGCTGAGGGCAACTCATTATAGTTCTAAATGAAGTTGGCAAAATAAAATCATCTAATTCTTGTTCTTTCTTGAGTGGAGCATACAGCAAGCCTCCAAGAAGCCTTGTGATTGTTTTTTAACCTCTAAACATCTGGTAGGAAAGGATTACATTCCTTCGTTTAAGTTTTCTTCTACTCAGAGCTAATAGTTATTGGGGAAAAAATGACTAGAATTCTGAAAAATTAAAACCAACAGCAACCCCAAAATTCCATCCTAGGTAACACATAATTTTGTAGCAGATAGCTTAAACTGAAATGGGATTTATTAATCCACATCTATTGATGGATTTTTGCTTTACATATTGAAGTACTGACAACTGCAAGATCTGTATTTCCATCCCTTTTAGAGACAGTATGAATTAATTATTCTCAGTGCTAGGGATCACCCATTTCTATGACTGAATGCTCCAGACTGTTCAGCACTAAATAAAGATAATATCTTTACATTTATTTACATATTCTTTATAATTGATTTTGCTTTGCTATTGAAAAACAAAATTACTTTTGTTAATTGCAAAACTCTACATCTGTAGAAGTTAAAATGATTATTGGAGCATCTTTGTTAATGTTGAGAATATCAAAGGAGAGCAGAATCTTTTATTGCTCTTTTTCAGAGCATAATCAGAAGACAAGAAAAATGACTACTATTCAGCAGTCTTTTAGTTTTCACACAGTTAGATGCTAAGGAATTTCATTAATAAAATAAAATCTGAGGCTTGTCCTTTTGTTTTTTCTTTTTTTTTTTTTTTTGCTAGCGCTTGCTACTGTTGTTCTTTTATACAGAATAAACTTCCTGTTCTATCATCGCGTAGTTACATCTGTGTCAAAACAACAAATACTCCGACTTCCAGAGTGTATCATCATCCTCATTTTCGTATTACTGTTTATTTTATGGAACTCATATGCATAACAATGCACAGCAGCTCCCCACAGGTGGATGCAGGATTATGTCGTGGAGTGCAATCTGCAGACAGAACTGGAGTGTGGGTTTTTTTTCTTTGTTTTTTGTAAATAGGACAAGTTCTTCTAAGCAGGATTCTTATGGGATGGGAAGTGGATTTACATTACCATATTAATATCTAGGATCAATCTATCCATGCTAAATTAACTTTTTTTTTTTCATATCTCATTCTTGATGTTTTTCAGACTCTTACTTAGCAAGTTAACACAATTATTTGTTATTGAGATGAAAACTCCCTTCAGTCTGCTAACTTACTTGCATTCTCAGGTGTATGCTTCAGAATGCCACTTTAATAGTCTTGTTTTTGTCCCACTTGCTCAGTTCTAGTAGACCAGTGTGTAGCCTGCTTGTTCAGGCTGGAGTTAGTTAATAACACATCAGTGAGAATAGCTGAGTTCCTTTCTTGTAGGTTTTTCATTGCTTCAATTCTGTTAAATCCCAAGATTTTATCTCATCTGTTTTAGCAGTTCAGCTACTAACTGTATACTAATTTTATATAAATCTGTGACTATGTAGCAAACAATGTGTCTATAAAAACAAATGAAAAAAAGGCCACAAACATGCGAAACAACAAAACTTTTCTATCTTTACTTACAGATATCTTTTTCTGCAAGTTGTTTGGAAATGAAAGTTAATTCCTAAAACACAAAGTTAATGCTAGCAGCATCAAGAGTTAGGCCTGAACCTCTGCTTTCCTATGTAAGCTAAAATTTATTACTGCGCTGAATAGAGTCCTCTAACAAATTGACCTGGTTTAAAAGTTTATGTGATGGCCATCAATAAAGAGTGTAGTCATTCTCATTGTTGTACCAACAAGCTTGATGTTTTTGGATGTTGCTCCAGTTGGTTGTTTGCAGTAAGCATGCAAAAAGGTACTTTAAAGATGGAAGTGGTAATTGTAGGGATGTGGGAGCTTTTTGAGAAGTAACAAGCAGCAGAGGAAAAATGCGCAAATGCTTTAAATGCAAAAACAGTTACAATTCTGATGAAAAGAACCTATCAGCATTAATTGGAAGACTATAGACAAGGTAGAAGGAGGCCTTCAAAAATAGTAATTTGTTCTTAATATATTGAAGTTATTAGAAGGATTCTTAATGGAGAGCTCGTGTTTTCTTAGTGGTGAATGGAGAAAATTGTGGAAAAAAATTAATTATCTTAAAGTAAAGCCTGTATTTTTAACCACAGGAAAATTTTAGGGCTTTGAACCTTGGTATTTTGGGCCTTACAAAGTTCTAGCACCTTGCAGTAATTTCTGAATTCATAATATGAGAATTTTTACACCTTTATGTAATTGATTAAATAAGGCTCAAGTTCTCTGTTACGGATTGGGCTTCAGGTGATAAACGGTGATGTTTTCATTAATCCTCTTAATCACAGTTTTTATTGCATAAGTATGAAGCAAATGAAGAAAAGATAAACATCCAGAAGACCAGAATTCTGTGTCTGAGGGGTGTACTTACCATACTACATGGCTGACTGACCTCAGCTGTTGAGGTGGGGTGTACTGTAAATTATGCAAGCTCCTAAGGGAGAGTAATCTTGATTCAACAGGGATTCCAGCTCATTGTGCTTGGTTAATATTTTTGCTGATGGCATAGAGACAGCTGGTGCACAAGTACTGGCAATTATTTGTTTCTTGGATTACTTCAGAAACCAGAAGTTTCTCAAATTGTTAGTAATTATGATGATTGTGATTCCATGGCATTTCCCCAGAAATCTCAGTTTTGACAGAACTCTTCTGTGTTGCCTGTTGCCCATAACAGAATAATTCTGAAGGTGAAATACAGGAGAAATCATTTCACTCTCGAGACCTAACTGCATACATAAAATTAAGTATAGTAGCTGAACTTGTTTTCAAAAAGAAAACAAGGAAATTAGGAAGAAGAATAGGATGTCATGGACTAGAATTTCTCATCATAAGAAAGACAAGTGATAGTTGTTCAACAGAGATGTTTGATGTTTTTGTTTTTGACAACTTGGCTAAGACAAAAGGCACTTACTGTTAGATGGTTTTTTTCAGTACGTTATTGTTCTGGAAAAGCTCTTTAAAAGAAACCAAACTAATGCAGTATGCAGTAACATGAACATGTCAGTTTGCATTGCTCACACTTTAATATCATAACATTAAACTTTTTAATAAGTGCTAAAATAGTATTGAAAGTGGAAAGAGAAACGCCAGTCCCTCTCCCTGGTCACTGATGATAGAACACACGGGAACAGCACAAAGGTGCACCACAGGAGGTTCAGACTGGACATTAGGAAAAATTTCATTCCTGTGAGGATATTGAACACTGGAATGGGCTTCCTAGTGGTTGGTGCCCCGTGTTTATCAGTATTCAAGAAATACTTGGTTAATATCCTTGTTAATCTACTGAAGTTTTGGTTAGCCCTGAAATGGTCAGGCAGCTGGTCTTAGATGATTCCTTTCATCTGAATTGTTCTATTCATGTCAAATTTCTGAAACGTTATCCTTCTGAAAAACACAGGCAGCTGTTACCAGACCCCATGAGCCTTCTTCCCAGACTCGGGACAGAATTACATCATCTAGTCATGTTCTCTCTCTCTGTCGTCAGTCAACCAGTATCAGTTTGCTTCTACTCAGATAGTCTGGTAAAGGAGTGGGTGGCAATATCCTGTGTATTTTTGTGGAGGGAAGTTCATGGTGTTTTTTCAAATTTTATCTTAATTAACAAGTACCCCATCAGCCTTCTTTAGAAATCATTTATGGGTTATACTCCTATATACTCCTGCTTCCTTGCTCAGAAATTTGTTTCCTTTGAAACTTAGTAGTAACTGGTGTAAATCTTGTTGGATGGACGTTTATATGTGTCAGGATTGTTTCTTATGTGTTCATCACTTTGCAATGATAAACAGGGAATTCATTTGCCTTTTTTGAAGGCTGGTTTTCTGTAAGCAAGCTATAAGCTCAATGAAAGGTTTTTTTTCAGTGAATTTATTAGGAGCACAGTCTTTGAATGGTATGTAGGTACTTAGTGGTGAGTATGCATGCAAGCTTTTTCCTGGTTGCTACAGAGTTCATCTGCAGTTTGGAAACCTGAATGATTTTATATGTAAATGTTGGTTGTAAATTTTGTTTTCCTAGAATAGATAATGCATCATACAAATCAGTGAAGGAATTCGTATTATAAACATTTGAACTTAATTGACAGAAAGTCTTCATGTGATACAGAAACATTTGTTAGTACAAAATTTATTCCATATTCCATATAAACTGTAGCTAGGAGATTACTTCCAGCTTCACTGCTATTGGAATTGCTGTGTATAGATGGCTTTTATAGTAGCTGCGGGAGCACAGCTCATGATCCTATGCACTAAGAGGAGAAGGAAAACTAATACCCCTGGGAAAAATTATTTAATTGAGAGAATTAAGGAAAAATAGAAATGAGAGGGTTAATTTATGTTTTTAAAGGACTTGAAATGCAGAATATAGAGAATGTATAAACATGTCTTTAATTTTTTACATGCTGTGGAGGAAATCAGATTTTTACCACTGGGTCAGTATAACATTTACTTTCCTTTAAAGATACTTCAGTTACCTAATGTACTTATATACCTGTACTTTAGTATGAGTAAATTATGGATTGCCTTATAATAGTACTTTATAACCACTGTAAATATAATCGGTCTATTTCATGAAAAGCTTCCTATTCATGTTCTTAGCTTTAGAATTTAATTTAAAATTTTTACTCAATCTAGTATGCAGAGTTTTTTCAACGGGTTTAGCATACACCCAAGCTTCAAGACTTTCATGCCTGTGCAGCAGAACTGATTGTTATTCAGTGGGGAAAACAAAAAGTGATAAAAGAATACAAATCAGGGACAGGATTGCTTGTAATATTGCCAAGAACTAAATGCAGTAGACATTGACGAGTTCACCTTTACCTCCCAGTACTTCCATCAGTCTAGCAAGTGCCTTCATAGCCATTATTTTGAGGCAACGCTCCATGGTGTTGTCTTGACAATCCCTTCCTTGTGGAAGGTTCTGCAACTGAGCAGAGTTTATGGTACATTGTGACTGACGGTGATTGGCTGAGTTCTTGTCCAACAAAATGAGATAGGCACATATTTTTGTTGCATGTTTCTTGATTGAGTTTTTAGAATAGATTGCAAAACAAGGGTTTATGTGTTCTGGAAGTTGAATTTCCTCATCCTTTTTTTTTTTAAACTTGTTAATGTTAAGAGGTGCTACTTAACCTTTTGTGAATGCTAAGCCTAATGGCCTTGCTTTTTAAGACCTAGCTTTCTGAACTAGAAAATCCAAAATTTCAGTCTAAAAAATCAGCTCATGAAGCAATGACATGAAGCAATGTGAGATGCACCTTCTTTTTCTAGATTGCTAAATAATTAGTTTCAGTTTCTATTCAAAATGATTTATTTTTTGAATTAAGTACTTGATGTGAACAATATCAGTCTTTTAGGAGCACATGTGAATGGCCTGTCACCAGTGAAAATGAGAGAGAGACACTTTGGATTAGAGCAGTATTTTAGTCTGTATTTGTACTTAATCATTTGTTGCTGCTACTTACCCTTAAAGCTGCTCACTGAAAGAGCGGTATATGTATACATCTTCTCTGGATATGTATATATTTTTTAATACCTGCTCAGAGGCATCAGAAGAATAAAGATCTTTAAATAATGCTAAAAATATTAAGTTGTATAATGTCCTTTGAATATGTAAAAAATAATTGCATTTTTAGTTTATGGTAGAAAGAATTGATACACATATGTTCTGTGATTGTTTTCTGCATTGATCAAAGGTGTATGAAAGACTTCATCACTACTTTCGGATGATCATTAAGGTACTTTTCTTTACAAATGTTTCTCTGAGTTATTCTCCTTTCAGTTCCAGGAAACAGAAGTTGTCAGCATTGCAATTGTTGGAAAGCTTAGTGGGGAAAAAAAAAATGAGTCATCCAGGTAATTGTAAAATGTAAAAACAAGAAGTTACCTGAATGCAAGGTTGTTTTTTTTTTTTTCTGCTTTTTAATGTGCTGTGAGGATGCCACACCACTTAACAGTGACTTGGCATTGTGTCTAAGTGCTTGGAGAAAAGCAGCAGAGATGTTTAATATAGGAATATTGTGTTGCAGCTGGACAAAGGCGCTGCAGTGGCTGAATTGTCATTGCCTATTAGAAATCCATTCATTTGTGAAACCAGCCTTTGGTGTGAAAGGTAGTTTCCTGCTTGTCTGTTGCTTTGGTGCACACATCAATTTTGCTGTGGTGAAACAATTATCTATTTGTCAGAAACACAGATTTATGGAAAATGACTGAAGTGAAATTGCGAAGATAAGGCTGTGATTAGTTGTTTTGAGGAATGCTGGGAAAAGATAGCTTTAAAGAAAAACATTCCAAGAGTATTAAAAGATTTAACATATGTGAAGTTCTGAAATGTTATTTTCTTATTATTGAAAGAGGTGTTTGAAAAGAATTACTCAAACTCAACTGATGTTTTTGTATGTATGATGTAGGAGTTGTTGGTTTGGGAGCTACATAATGTGCCTTAGGCACTGACCTTTTTATTCTCTCCAGTAAATTTTGTCCTCTTTTTAAGATGGGAGATGTCTTCCCAGAGTAAGGAAAAGGTCCCAAGTTGCTAGAATTCAGACATTGCCACAAGCTGTATCTTGCAAAAGTGTATACAACTTCTTTTGACTTGGTTTCTGGAGGGCAGGAGAACTTCTGACTACAGTTCTGTGTAGATATCAGTGAAAGGTCTTCTGTTATAAAATGTTTTGCTTTCATTTAAAGGGAGAGAGCTTGTCAGGATTGACGAGGATAATGCCTAAGGGTCCAGGTAACATCCTACCTGTCATGCAGTAAGAACTGTTACCGTTTTCTTTCTCATACATTATTGAAATCCATTTTTTAATTTGAATTTTAATTATAGGAGCCAATTTGTACAATTAATTGTTAGTTAGTAAACACTGCCTTCACTTGACACTATTGTTTTCCAGCTTACTAACCATGTATGTTGATATACAGGGTTGAATTGTTCTGTGTATTATTTTGCAGCATTGATGTGGTTAATTAAATATCTACGGAGAAAAGTAGGATGATTCTAGGAAGTCATTAAACCTATTGGTGTAAGCCTTAAGCAAGGTGGGAAATTACAGTCTTATCTCATTAGTTGGTATGTTATACTACTCCTTCGGCTATTTCTAGAGTCTGTGAACTTATGTTGTTTGTAGAATTTCAAGACTGTGAACTAGTGGTTTTGCTCTTAGGTGTTTTTTTTTTTTCTTTTTGTTGACATAATCTTTTTTACAAAAACGTGTGCATGTGAATACAAATATATGAGAAACTGGGCACGTTGTTGGATGGGAGATAACCAACAAGGTGGGACGAGAGTATTTCAGGAAGCAAGCTGGATGGACTGATCAGTGGAAATTTAAATTAGATTTGATGTAGAAGGGGACAAATAATGCTATTGTTTTAGGAAGCAGCAAGGAAGAACCTCAGATTTGATTAAACTCATCTCTAAGGAATGTCAGGAGCTTCTTGAGGAAGCTAACACTGTTGAGAACCTCGCTGAAGATCCTCTACACCAGTGCATGCAGTGTGGGAAACAACTAGGAAGAGCTGGAAGCCATGACATGGTTAGAAAACTATCACACAACTGGTGGGATGAATCGCACAACTGGAGCATGATGATTGAGAGCTACAAGCTTTTCAGAAGAGATAGAAAGAAAAGAATCGTGGAATCACCAAGGTTGGAAAAGTCCTCTAAAATCATCCAGTCCAACCATCCATCCATCACCTGTGTTACCCACTAAACCATGTCCCTCAGTACAACATCTAAATGTTTCATGAACACCTCCAAGAATGATGACTCCACTGCCTCCCTGAGCAACCCATTCCAGCACCTGACCACTTTCTTAGAGAAGTGTTTCCTAACGTCCAACCTAAATCTCTGCTGGTGTAACTTGAGGCCATTCCCTCTAGTCCTGTTGCGAGTTACATGGGAGAGGAGTCCAATTCCCACCTCACCACATCCTCCTTTCAGGTAGTTGCAGGGAGTGACAAGGTCACCCTGAGCCTCCTCTTCTCCAGACTGAACAATCCCAACTCCCTCAACTATTCCTCACAAGACTTGTGCCCAGATGCCTCACCAGCTTCATTACCCTTCTCTGAACATGTTCCAGGGCCTCAGTGTCTTTCTTGTAGTGAGGGGCCCAAAACTGAACACAGTACTTGAGGCATGGCCTCACCAGGGATGAGTACAAAGGGATGATTGCTTCCTTGCTCCTGCTAGCAACTCTATTTCTTACACAAGCCAGGATGCCATTGGCCTTTTTGGCCACTTGGGTACACTGCTGGCTCATGTTCAGCTGAGTGTCAACCAGAGCCCCCAGGTCCATTTCCTCTGCACAGTTTTCCAGCCACTCTGCCCCAAGCCTGTGGCATTGCCTGGGTTTGCTGTGGGCAAAATGCAGGACCCAGCACTTGGTCTTATTGAACTTCATACTGTTGGCCTCAACCCAGCAATCCAGCCTGCCTAGATCTCTCTGTAGGGCCTTCCTACATCCAGGCAGAAGAAGGCATGGGAGTTGCCCTCTATGTTAAGAAATTGAGGGATTGTGAACATCTGCCTCTTGAGAAATAGTCATAATTATGTTGAGAGCATCTGGGTTAAAATTAGGGACAAACCAATAAAGGACATCCGGTGCCTTGAGGTCTACTACAGACTGCCTGATTAGACATGCTTGTTGACAAGGACTTCCTGTAGCTAAAGAGGCATGGTGCTTGCAGACTTGCAACCTAATGGAGGACTTAAATCAGCCAGATGTCTGCTGGTAAAGCAATGCAGATGGCTGCAAACAATCCAGGAGCTCCCTGGAATCCATTGAGGATCACTTCCTGATCCACATGTTGGGCGGACCAACCAGAAGTGAACTTCACACTCACCAGTGCAAAGGAGAGCATTGAAGTGGCTAAGACTGGTGGCAGTCTGGGCTGTAGCAATTGTTCCGTAGTTGAGTTCGTGATCTTGAGGAATATGGGCCTTACAAAGAGCAGTCAGGACTCAGAAATTCAGGAGAGTGAACTTCCAGCTGTTTAATTAATTGTTGAGTGGGATGCCATGGGAAACTGTTCTTAGGAACATAGGAATGGGACAGAGCTGGCAGGTCTTCAATGCCACCTTCCTAAGAAGACAGGCTCTCCATGCTCTAACATAGGAAATCAAACAGAAGAGGCAGGAAACTGGCATAGCTGAACAAGGACCTGTTGGTCAAACGGAGGGAAAGAAAGGACATGTACAGGCAGTGAAAGCAGGGCTATGTGGCCTGGAAAGAATACAGGGATGCTATCTGGACATGCAGGGAATAGATCAAGAAAAGCAAGGTGGAGATGGAACTGGACTTGGCAAAGGATGAGAAAAGTAGCAGGAAGGGGTTCTACTGGTACACTGCTCAGAATAGATAGACCAAGGAGAATGTACCCCCTGAGATAAATGAGAAGGGAGAAGTGGCTTCAGCAGACACAGAGTAGGCTAAGGTACTCAACAAGTTCTTTGCCTCGGTCTTCACTGGCATTCATACTTCCCATGCCTCTCGAGTCCCTGAACCTCTAGGCATCAATCAGGTGAGCAAAATCCCTTTCACTGTAAAAGCAGAATGACTCAGAGACTGCCACAAGGGACTGAATGTATACAGATCTATGGGGCTGGATGACTTGCCATCCCAGGGTCCTGAAGGAACTGGCTAATGTGATTACCAAGTTACTCTCCATCATAATCAAAAAGTTGTGGCTGTCAAGTGAAATCCCCAGTGATTGGAAAAAGGGAAATACCATTCTTGTTCATAAGAGAGGGATGTAGGAAGCCCAGGGGAACTGTAGGCAGGTCAGTCTCACATCTGTGCCTAGGTAGGTCATGGAGCAGATCCTCCTGGAAACTGGACATGTATGAGATGGAGAGGTGACCTAGACAGCCAGCACAGCTGCTCCAAGGTCAGTTTGTGTCTGACCTATCTGGTAGCCCTCTGAGTTGGAGTGACGGCATTGGTAGACAAAGGAAAGGCAACTGCTGTCATCTACCTGGACTTTGGCATGGTCCCACACCATATGCTTATCTTTCAGTTGGAGAGAACGTGGATTTGAAGAGTGTGCTATTTCATGTGTAAAAAATTGGTTAGATGTCACATCCAGAGTATTGTTGTTAATGGGTCTAGGACCAGATGGAGGCCAGTAATGAGAGGTGTATCCTAAATACCTGTCTTGAGACCAGTGCACTTCAACATCTTTTCCAATGACACATATAGTGAGATTGAAAGCATCCTTAGTAAGTTTGCTGATGGCAGAAGCTGAGTGGTGCAGTTGATAAAACAGAAGGGAGGGATGCCATCCTGGACCTGGTGAAAATTGAGAAGTGAGCTACATGAGCCTAATGAGGCTGAACAAGGCAAAATCTACCATTTAATCTCTTTATTTGCTGATTGAGATCTGAAATGAAGGCTGTTTTGATCCAAGTCACTGTAGATGTTTGTAGTTAGAGTAGCTGTTTAGGGAGAGGACAGTTTCTTATACTGGAATGAATTTATTTTGTGTAACTGACTGTGATGAGGGCAGATGTATTGAGTCTAAGTGTTCGACAAAGGAGTGAAATGCTTTATTTGTAAATAAATACAAAGTAGAGTATTCCAGCAGGCAAATAGATGCAGGTCAATGCTGTTGAGATTTGCAACTTCACTAACCAGTTACTCAAGCATTGGATGCTGGTTTAATGGTATCTGTAGCCCTGAATATGCACCCACTCAAATATCTTTGGTTTTGTGTATTCTGCCCAGGTTTAGTAATAGTAATGTTAGTTAAAACATTAACTGACAGTAAATCTGTTTTATGATGATAAATTTCAGAGCAGTGTAGGGCAGTTTTGTTTGTCAACTGCTGTCAGTTACGGTTAATCCCATGTTATGTTTCTATGAATTTTCTCCTTGTAACCTGTTCGGTGTCTTCATACTGCTTTAATACTGACCACTGATTTTTGATAGTAATTCTGGGCTACTATTGTTGAAGTTGGCTCATATTGTAGTCAGCTGAATAGTCTACTTGGAGTTGCAGGTCTCATAACTGGAAAAACACACAGCCATATTCTGAGATGTATAATGCTAAGAATGTTTAGATTTATTAAAATAATACTGTAAATTAGCTCTGCATGCTGAGATCTGGAGAAGGAATCTTTAACCTAGTTCTTCAGCTGTCTTTAGTTTTACGAATAGCAGTGAGAGAAAGCTAAATGAGGTTCTGCATTAAGCCTGACACTTAGATAAAAGTAAGTTATTTCTGAAATGTTTATTGTGTGGAGTTCTCACTTTCACATGTCATCTTTGCTTCAATGGGCTGTGTTTTTAATTTTATATTTTTATTTTGTGTGTGACCCAGATTATCAAAGCAGTTTTCAAAACGACGTGTATGAAATGAAACTTACCTGATCATGTATAGAACTTGTAATAAACAGACTGCTGATTTATGTTAGTTGAAAATAGGCAGCAGTCTAGTCCATTGGTATTCAAATATCCTTTTACTGATTAAATACCAAAATAAAATCTCTAGCATGCCTGATAAATAATGTTAGAGGAAGCACTGTTACATAATGCTCTGAGGAGTTTTTTCATGTTAACAAGGTAGTTGGTGACAGTTGAACAGGGGAAGTGGTTAGTCTCCAGTGTACAGTGTAGAGCTAATTTTGTTAAACCAGTAATGATTATGGCATTAATGGCGTAATGCGTAATTCACTTCTGCAGAAGAGGAAAGACATGGAGGCATATAAAAGAGAAATGCAGAAGGAACCAGAAGATAGGTATACAGGCTTGTAGAAGTATAATGTGTCAGAATATTTAAACTAGCAGTCAGCGATGTTTCTGGAAGAGTAGGAGGTAAAAAGTAAAAAGAGGCAGGAATAGCAACAAAATGAATGTTAAATCTATTTTCAGTATAGTTTCCACAAGAGTAACAACTAAAAAAAAATAAAAAATACTAGTGTTACTTCTAAATGGAAGTATCTTGAGGCATTTTGTAAGGAATACAAAAATTAAGTAGAAACTCTGGCAGCAGATGATAAACAGCTTAATATATAGGTCACTCTGAAAGTAAAGCCTTCTGTTTATTTCTATAGAAACAACAACAGATACAAAGAGCACAATAACACTGTTTGATAGAGAAAAACCTTGCTACAAAACACTTATTTTTCACTGTTGTCACCATTTGGCATTTTGGCCAGCAGTCAAGAGTCTGGGTGCTGCACTTGTAAATATCTGCACTAGTGGAGGTGACACACTGTTGATGTCACCACTGCTGAAACGCACCTCCCATGCCTCACTGTGCTCATATCCGCTGTTTTTTTCTCCATAACTATTCAGCAAGTGTCTATGAATGTCAGGGGTGACATTTTTTTCTGCGTGGAGGAGTTAATTTACACACTTTTGTTTCATCTGCACTTCCGTGTTGGACACCATTTTGTCAGACTGCGCCTCTGTTGCCATCTGTCAGACTGCAGCATGTGATGGGATACTGCAGGAAGGTTCAACCTCTACTACCGTAAAAACAACATCTGCCTCTGACATTGTGGGCCAACATGACAAAATAGGAAGCATTACTTTTGGAGCAGCCCTTATATAACTAATCAACTTGATTTTATGTTTTAGTTTGTAGTACCAAAGAGATCTCTTCAGGACATAGTGAGGGAAATGACTTAAGAGTTAGTATACTTATGGTTGAGACCATGATGATGATTTACTGTTATCTGGATTGTCTTTTAGGTGGAATAGCTGTTGACTTAATCAGCTACTGAAGATGACAGAGAGCTCTATTACTTACATATAAGTTATACGTGAGGGCTGCTCTGAAAGTAGTGCTTCCTGTTTGTAATGTTGGCTCATGACAAAATAAGTAGATGAAAATTTTATCTGAATGGCAGTGAAAGATTTCCTAATGTCAAATAAAATGAAGGCAAGGAGGTAAATTCACTGTCAGGATGGCAATGCAATATGTATTCCTAAAACTGAGCTGAAATGTTGTAACACAATTAATATATTATAATACAGTGACTGACTACTACTTTTTCAAAAACTGTTTTGATTTTTAAAAGACTTTAGTATAAACAACATAGTCTTATGTTTGTTTTAGTCATAAAATAGCTTATTGTAAGTTCCCAATGCTTGGAATATTGGATTAGACCATTACCAAGACATACATAAAACTAAGATTCATGAGGAGAAGATTGAGAATAGGAACAGTTTTTCTCAAATATTGTATTTAAAAAATATTAATGCAGTTGTCTAAAATAAGAGAATAGTTTCAGTGCAACTATGAAAACTGAAATTCTTCAATCCTAAAACTGTTTTTATATTACTTAGGTGGGGAACCAATTAATTGTTGGAACAACAGGAAAAGGTTCATAAATTATTTCTAAGGAGACACAGCTGTGCATGGAAGGCCGCGCATTCTACCCCTCATTCTCTTCAGAATTTTGGAAGGAAAGAGTAATTTACTTGTCCTTGGACTAACAGATTCTTCTTAATGATTTATATCAATTAAGTAAATAGAAAATTCTGATAACAGAACATTATTGAATTATTCTTTGTTGGAAAGTCTATTAAAATGTTGATAAATAAAGATTTGTTTTTATTGTTTGGCACCTGGGCCATGCAGTTCATTTCATGACTTGAGAATAATTACAGATTAAGTATGCCTATTTGTTTTGTATCTGTGCTGTTAGCAGCAGCACTACAGAGGACTTTTTCTCAAGCAGTTCTTAATCTGTGTTAATGTAAGAGTGATGCATGTGTAAATACAGCTATTTCAGCAAAGGATTATCAAAGCTATGAAAGTGCAGTAATTTACGTAAGGGCCTTACACGGCTTCAGCATGATGAAAAGATCTACTGGATCTTGGTGTCCCAAAGGCACTCTTGTGCATTTGTCAAGCCAGCCCATTACAATGGATTGTTGTTGAGCTGCAGTTAACTTAAGTGAGAGTGTGCTCTTTTTCCTTCATCTTTGCTAAGTTGTTGAGTTGTTGAGTTGTGTAACCTTGAAGGAAGGCTTTTTTTTTTTTTTTCATATAAAAGAAGTTGTATCTCCACTGCATTTAGTTAAACAGAAGATAAACTGGAACTTGCATATATTTCATGTTTTCTTATATATTCTCAATATAAATTGTACTGACATGACTATTTCATTAGGTAATTCTACAGCTAATTAATGATCTGTGTATGACACAGGGCATAGTCACTCTATTTCATTGTATCAAATCATGGCAAGTCTGAATGGATCTTGAGGACTTAAAAATAAGTAAGTTTAAAAAAAACATAGCTGTATATATGATTTGAAAGGCTCTGACAAGCAACAAAACAACCACAAGGGATTTAAGAAGCCATAGGATCCTAATTTGAAATTTCCTTAAGTTATATAAACATTATACTGCAGGTATTACATGGTGAACTTGAGCTGGTGAGAGGTAATGAGATTCCTTGTTACCAACCCCCTCTTTCCACAGCTCCCATTTTTTTCTGCAGAGTTCTCTTCTTCAGATATGTTGTTGGACAAATTAATTTCCCCAAGTAATGAAGTCTTCCTTGCAGAGATGCCTTTGCTAAGTTTGGTAGCATGGGGATGAATACCTACTTATAAAACTATTTGTTTATTTAAGGTTGCTAATCTTGCTTGTTCGTTGTCAACAAATGAAGACGGAATGAAAATTGTCCAAATGGCAGCTAATCACATAGAGACTTTGTGCCCACAGGTATGACTTTTTCAATTAATTCCCATTACGATGCACTGAGCGTGCAGTGTTTTGTTACACAACATAGATGTTTAGTTATGCTACTTCAGTCTAACATTCACATTCAGTTCTCACGGTGGTTAGTGTAGTTAAATGAAAACTGAATAACAAATGAAGGGCATGTACTTAGTTAATCCTTTTGCTATTTCTTAGTGGTTAACACAGGAATTGTGTATAGCCTATTGATTGGGAGTCTTAAGGAGTTGTGGGAATCACAATTTAAGAAACATGCTGTTTTGTTTCAGAAATTAAACCTGACTGAATGAATAGCCTACTATGATAGGCAAATCAGGAGCGTCTCTTTACTTATACAAAGCACAGTACATATTTTGACTGAACTTGAAATGCTATTACAGCTTGCTTTATTTTATGTATATGTGAATGTTCTGGTATTAATTCTGATTATTGCCAACCAAAAGCTTGAACTTTTGTCTGAAGCAGATGAATAAGAATTAGCACAGCAGCAGATACTTTATTGGTACTTTACTTACAAAAGTGTATTCATTGTGTTTCTCATGTTCAGAATTACAGACATAACACTTCTGCAGTTACATAATTCTGTTTAGAGCAGAGATGATTTGTGTGAATCTGACACGAGTTGTTTCAGCCTTGAGGCAACATAATTTCAAGATCATTAGTTCTTTGAAGAACACTACAGTTCACAAGGTGATCAAAGTATTCTTATCCTTTTCTGTGCTTGAATGCTAAATATAGTTGAAATAGAAGGTGAAGAACAAGTATTAACAGTACGTTCAATTACAAGCTTGAGGTGTCCATTTTATACTCACTGAGTGAAAGACATGAGAAAAAGGAATTCACATATGTAAGTGTGATACTCTGAAAGTGTTCTGTCTTATCATTGAATTACAGAAAGGTTTGGGTTTGAAGGTAACTTAAGGACCATCCAGTTCCGACCACCCATGCTACGAGCAGGGATACCTCCCGCTAGATGAGGTTGCCTGAAGTCCCATTGGCACTGAGCACTCCCAGGGATGGGGCTTCCACAACTTCTCTGAGCAACCTTTTCTAGTGCCTCACTGCTCTCATTGTATGGAATTGCTTACTTAAGTCTAATCTAAATTTACCTTCTTTAAGGTAATTACTCCTTATTCTATCACTACACTCCCTGAAAGAAATCATTGTTTAAATGTCTATTTTTATAACTTTGTAGCATTTCAGTGTTTTATATGTATCACTGTGTAAAATGGCTTACTTGCTTTATTACATTACTTTTTTTTGTAGGATTATTAACCTGTAAGAAGAATTTGTTAACAGCTTCTTCCAGCGGCTTTATTTCTCCAAGGGTACAAGTGAACCTTTACAATATGTTATTATGCATCCAGTAGTAGTGGGTTTTTTTTTGTTTCTTTGTTTTGTGGTTGTGTTTTTTTTTTTTTTTTTTTTTTAACTTAGAATTATCAGTATCACATGTGGTAGCGGAAACTATGAAAGCTGATTTTTACTAGAGGATTACTTTTTTTTTGTGGCCATTTAAATTGCTACGTTTTAATTTTCTGTAGTAAAATGGAAATTGTTTCTGTTTTGCTTTGTTTCCCATTGGCGCGGTATATATTGTCTTTCTGTTTCAGTTTTTTTAATTTGTTTGCTTTGTTGTTCTTTTTCTTCTTTTTTTTAACTTTAAAAACCTTTTAAATTCATTTCAGGGATGAATTAGTTGATGATTATAAGTTGATCTAAATGGAGAATGCTGTATGCACATGAAAAGATTGTGTTACTATTAATGGTGTGTTCATTGTGGAGCATTTGCTGCTTGCTCAGATAAGGATCATTCCCTGTGAATGCAATTGGTATTTTACCGAAGTAAGAACAGCAGAGTAAGGCATCTGCATTTTCACAGTAAATCATATTATGCTATATCATTAAAAAATTCTCCACAGGAAAACAATTATTTCTGAAGATCCCCGCGGAGCATATCAATTAGAGTTTGAAATAGGAGAAATTTACATGCAGAAATCCCCAGTATTCTTAAATCTGTAGAGTTAAAAAACAAACAAACAAACAATCAGTGCTCAGAAAAAATATATTGCCAGAAGGGAGCCAAGTTGTTTGGATTAAAGTCAAGAAACATTGAATGAAAACCAAAACAAACCCTCCTCCCTCAGGCAAACATGCCCCTTCCCTCCCGCCCCCCCAAAAAAGAAAAAATACTCAACCCCTCCCCCCACCACCAAATAACACCTGCAAAAGACACTGTGTAGTCTTCAGGTTTGAGCATCAAAATTTCCCATGATGCCATAGCAGTGATGAAAAGGTAGACAGAAAATTGGCAAGCGCTGGAGGAAAGCCTTGTAATTGTTAGAATTCATAGAAGTGTGTATGTTCTCTTAATTATACTGTTCTGTATTTAAAAGTAGAGAGGTGATTCTGAACTCAAGCTTTTTTAAATGAGATTGAATTAAAAAATATTTACTAATAATAAATAAACTAAGATAAGTGTTTAATAAATTGATAAGCTAAGAAAATATGTTAAGGCAGATGTGAAACAATTTCTGTCTGTGAAATTGGTTGAGGAATGTATTTTAAAAATATTTAATTTTATATTAATAATAATAGAATGTAGAGAGAGTGCTGCTGTCATATGTTTTAGGTAATTAAAAATAATTCCTGTTCATGGTAATAGCTTTTAGTGGGAGGTTTTTCTCGAGTGTCAAGTAGGTAAAATCTAAAATGTTGCAGTTGTTCAGTGTGGGAATCCATCTTGCCTTCCTGGTATGCAAACAAATTTGTGATCTCATCAAATCTGCTAGAAAGAAAAGGAAAAGAATCTACAAAAGCAAGCAAACAATTACATTTTTGTACAGAAAGGGTACAAAATAATAGTTATTTCTTACTCTGGGATTTGGGTTTGTTCCCTTCATGTTTCACTTAAGAGATGTGTTGGAGGAAGTCTCTTGATCCTGTTTGTCTCATGGTAGAGGTCAAGATAAGCAGTAGATGGTAAACCTGTTGGATATAGAGATGGAAAAATTTCCTAAAGGTAGGACATCAGAAATAAGTAGACAAGGGTTCCAGTTTCTTTTTCTAAAATGCCATTGTTTTTTACGTTTACCTCATATTCAATCTGATCAGCTTTCATGTCGCTCAACAATTATGTCCAGCAAGCTAGGCTAACAAAAGGAGGAGCTAGGGTAAGAAGAAGACTGTGGAAGACTCCCTCCTCAGTGTCCTCTACTTTGGGCTGGACAAACCAAAGGACTTCAGTTACTCCTCATACATCTTCTCCTCTAGACTGTTCACCATCTTTTTAGCCCTCCTTTGGGCACTTTCTTTATTCTAGTATTCTAGTATTATGTCCTTTTTGTATGGTGGTGCCCAAAACTGCACCAGTACTCAAGGTGAGGCTGTACCAGTGTACAGCAGGACAGTCACTTCCTCAGCTGGCTAGCAGTGCTGTGTTTGCACTCCGGGGGACAGCTGATCTTCCTGGCTGCTGGGGCACACTGTTGACTTGCTGTTCAACTTACTGTCAACCAAGAACCCCAGATTCCTTTTAGCAGAGCTGCTCTCTTGTGTTTCATCTCCCAGTCTGTATGTGTAGCAGAGTTGCCTCTTCCCAGGTGCAGAATTTGGTACTTGTTCTTGTTAAACCTCGTGTGGTCAGTGCAGCTCTCTGATTTAAAAGTCCTCCAGTTGAAGTATTCTACTCTGTTAAACAAGATAATGAGGTGATCTGTGGAACATATTTATGTGCCTCAGGTTTCTAAGCCATTCATATACAGATCTGACATTATCATCTTCAACATTGTACGTTTGTTTATCCTAGTGTGATATATCTTTTTCAACGTTAGCTGAACTGTCTGGAACTCATTTGCAGTATTCAGGGATTACAGAACTGCTTCTTTATTAACCTATGTATCCACAGTGAGGAGAATGTAAAAAAAAACTACTACCAAGGTTTTTAGGAGAAACCAGATATTGCAGCCCTTTTCTCTTTGACTTCTAGTAATTTCAACATAGCTGTGGTGCTTTCTTTCCTGTCTGAAACGGGCAGCCATGAACCTTTTACATGTTTCTGGAAACATGTTTTACATGTTTTGAAATTTTGTTTATTCATTTCAGAAACACAGTGGCATCAGGAGTTTACTATGGTGTTTTTTGAGTCTGTGGCTGGTGCTCTAGATATCTTCTACAGACGTTTGTGTTGTCATCTTCACTGATTACACTATGGTTCTGTACAAAGTAGCATGAAAGCTTTGAGCAGCCTCACAGTTGCAGCAGTGTGACTCGTGGACAAATATTCAGTTAAAACTCTAAAGTCCAAGAAGGACTTACCTGGTCTCTGTATGCTTTCTTAAAATTATGATTATAACTTTTTTTTTTTTTGTTATATTTTGCTTAAGCTCTTAATGTGAACGCCCTGTAAGTATTTTCTCAAAACTAAATGTTTTATCAGTGTTCTTTCCCTTACAAAAATCAGCGGGGGATTTTATTTTTCCCTTTGAGTTATATTTTGATTTACACTTAAATTGTTCAGCTCTTCCAGGTTGACACACATTGGTGCATATTATTTGCTTCTAAATTATTTTCTGAAAAGTCTGTACTTCATTGAACAAACCTGAAAATTTTCCTTGGTAAAAAAGAGACTTCATAGCTAATAAGTGGGCAGCCTTCTTTTGATGTTATTTTTTTTTCAGATACTGTAGTTTAGTTGTGATGCTGTGGATTTTTGAAACTGACAATCTACATTTCCTATATATTTGCTTTTTCATCAGAGAAAATCAATCATTCATTTTGTTCTTTGCTCATAAAATGGGGGATACTGAAGAAGCTTTTTATAACTATCATAAAAACAGTTTGCCATTATCACTTTCATAACCACAGTTGTTTCATCATCTTGTTTGAACAGGCTCTGTTGCATCTGCTTTTATCTGTCTTCACACCATTTTATACGCACACAGCAGTCTTGTGCAAGGGCAGAAGTAATAGGGGAATCGCAGAATCATAGAATGGCTTGGGTTGAAAGGGAACTCAAAGATCATCTAGTTCCAAGCGTGTGCCATGGGCAGGATTGCCAACCACTAGATCAGGAATGTGATAAATCAGTGAGTTGTCTACCATCTGCTTTAAAAGGGATAAAACAGATGTTAGTATCTCTAACAGTGTCAGGCATCTTTTTATGTACCTTCTCCGGTTTTTGAATCAAGAGATTAATTAAAAGAACACATCATGACTTAGTATTTCCGAAACCAAAGCACAGACATTTTGGTGAAGTAATGCATTTTGCTTGTATCTTTTCCCTGTGTCATGCACAGTGCTGCTGAAGTTAATGAAAAAATTCTTGTTAATCAAAGAAATCTCATTAACCTTACTATGGTAGTCTGCTTGAATGCTCCTGTATTTAATTCCTTCTTTTACACCTTTGCTTCACAAGCAGTTTAATCTGGTGTACATCTCTTGTGCTGAGAGAGATTCAGCCCCTGCCTACTCTCAAGGTGTGATTTCTGCTTCCTTCCCTTGTGACCAAAGTAGCATTCAGCTGTATGCATCAGGTCACTGAGAATCAAGTTCAGAAGGGAGCAGGAAGGTTAGTTTTCCTTCAAGTCAGTTGTCTGATACAGTTTGTTGTATGAGTATACAAACCTTTCTCATTTCCTCTGGCATAGTTATTGTCACTAGTAGTTGTAGGCTGTTGCCTTTTCCTGTTTGTGGAGATTGAAGTTTGTCATTTTTAAACAGACGGTAAAGCTTGTGACTTTTTTAACTGGCTAGGGTAGCGTAGAATCCTAATGCTGTGGGCCAGCAGAATGAATTGGAAGGCCTAATGCTTTATGCTGTAATGCAAATAAGCTTAGCTGAATATTTGCTTTGGCTTGAACTTTGTCCATCATCAGTTTAAAGGAAAATAAAAATTAAACTATGACTCTCAGATTCCCTTGAAAATCTCATATTGGAAGTGACCGCTTGGCTCTTTTATGGTAGTACTTAGAGAATAATTTATTGCAAAATGCCCAGAGGTTTTCTGTCTGAACTTTTATCTTCCAGTTTCTGTTGTGTAAGAAGAGAATCCTCAACAAATTCTCAGATTGTAATATAAATAAAAATATCACCTACGCATGCTGAGTGGCCTCATCTTAGCACTGCGGAAGTTGTTCTGTTTTATTCTCTTATGATTGCTCCACCTGTGGTTGCTGCAGGTACTGGGAAGCCAAAGTGATGAGGAAGTTTTTTAAAGTTGTTGGAAAGGTATATGTTCTAGATGCATGCTGCACAAAAACGCTATGAATGTTCTATAAAGAAATTATTTTTCCCTGCACCTTTGAAACTTGAAAGCTTTCTTCCTGGAATGGTATTTCTTTCTTTCTTCAATGTCGTCATTTGTTGTGATTTAGTAAGTTTTCTCAAGATGCCATGTTTTGTTGAATGCTAAGAATGCTAAGGAAGGGAAGAAAGGCAGTAAAACTCTGTTATTAATAACGTGAAATAAAATATATATATATATATACTGAGTCTGGGGAGGGGACTGATACAGTAGGAAAGCATAGAGTAGTACATGACAGCATAATAATACCTTTGTTAAGAGATTTATTTTCACATGTCTTTTTCGAAAATAGGGGAGGGCAGCAATAAAGAGCTGAGAATATGTATGGTTGTAGAATGCGGTAATAGAGAAGTATAAATAGCAGAGATGGGAACATTTTACTCTTATTGAAGCAAGAAGCTGAAACCAAACTGATTATATATGGTTCCATGTGCAGTAAGTTTGTTTCTTGATATTGAGCACAGCATTGTTATCTGCAGCTTCCCAAGTTTTGGGATGGTTTCCAAAAGAAGTATTGTGTGTGTGATGGGGATCCTCATGGGTGTGTGATGGGGATCCTCGTGGGTGCTTCAGCGCCTTCAAGGCAGCTAACAGTATTGTTTGCAGGGAACAACAGATGGGTGCTCCAAATCTGGCAAGTTCTGGTGCAGCAGTAGAGGAACGTGTTTGTCAGTGTTCAGGTAACACTGCAGCTACCTCTGAGGAAACCTAGTTTTGGTATACCTGGTGGCTTTTTTATTTTCTTTTTTTTTTCCCATTTTATTCATAGCAGTGGAAAGTGAATGAGGTAGAGACAAGTTCAGTATATCTGTAGCATGGCCAGGGTTAGAACTGTGTGGTCTGCACTCTTCTATGTGCATGTATGATGTGTAAGTTGCAGCTAAGGACCAAGCTTTTGGCAGTTTGTGGTGTCTTCTGTACAAGTTTTCAAAGCAAAGTAGACACAAATCTTCCTTTCTTCACACCCACCTTCCCCTTTCATCACCTATACAGGCACAGACTTCAGTGACTTTTGGGAATAATAGCATGTTTTTCAGAGAAGTGTCTATCCTAGAGATGTGTAGAGAGGTAAATCTTACAAATTTGGCCAATTCATGTTTCTGATGAGCTTTCAGGTTTTTTAAATTATAGTTTAAAATGGTTTCCACAGAAGTAGCATCAAGTTCAAGGCAGCAAATGACTACCAGTCTGTGTTGAAACGATTTGTTCCTGGAAGCCAAAATGCTAAAATGTCGTTGAAAGAGGCAAAGAGAGGTAACATGATCTGCAAGTGGCTTTTATACATTACATTTGTGTAGTGATAAACACAAAGTTTGTGACAGTCTGCCAATCAGTTACATGGTCCAAGAAAAGGCATTCAAATAAACTCCAAAGTACACACCCAAATGTGGATGATGAATACTTACCCGCATTTTCAGTTCTTTTGCACTTCTGTAATATTTCAAACTGAAATAATGAAAATGCCTCTTCAATTTTCATTTTTACTTGTCTCAGAATTATGTTAGGATCTCTGTTCAATAACCTAAGTTCAGTGCCACCTTATTTCTCATTTTTTATTAGTCTGCTCTGAACCCTGCAGTAATCTTTTCAGCAACTGAAATTGGTTTCTCAGAAATGCAGATACTTCATTAAGGTTAAAGAACAAAGCCTTCAGTGAGCATTTTAAGATCACGTAGTCCACATTTCCTCTTCTTTCTTCTACCAATGCAGGATCAATTCTTCCATGGTTTACATATAAACCTGCTTTATATATTCTTGGTTTGGCAGGTGGTGAGCATTTGCTTGTGCATCATTTGTTATGCACATGCACACACAGTCTTAACAATTATTCTTTATCCCAGTAAAAAGTTTTATCTCAAGTCATGAGTTCTGTGGGCTTTTTTTTTTGTGCGTGTGTTTGTGTGTCTATTCCCCCATCTCACAGGGAAGGGAATGAATGAACAGGTTTGGCCATAAAACTGGAAACTGATGTTTGTTTTTTTTTTATGCTCCCTGCATACACAGAAAGTTTCTGTGAGGATCTGCAGGATGTGATAAGCACTACTATAGAGGTGGTATTTCGGAAGCACTAAATGCAGAACTGTTTTAAAAACACGATCTGAGTGCAAATCTTGAGTCATCGTGTTTTCTCTCTCATTTTCCTTCTTGATTTTTCATGTCAGGAAATTGAAATGAGGCATTGAGAACACCTCATGCCTCTTTTCTGCACTGGGTAGAATGGTGGTTAGGAAGTGAAAGTATTCACTGTTGATATAGAGGGTAAAAGACAGAAAGAGGATTTCAGTGCAGATCCTTTCCTTCTTACTTTGTATATTCCTTTGTACACATAGGGTTTTTTCATTACTGTCTTACCCAAGTCACTTGTAATCACCACAGGGTGCAATTTCTTACCGTTCAAAGTTTAACTTTGCTTTTATTATATTTTATCACCTCTAATTGAATAGAAATCATAAGTGATTGACTCCATCAATACAGTACTGAGAGATACGGTAGCAACATAACTGAAGAGCTCTTGTGGAGTTTAAAAACTTGATGTGGTTGTATCTTTTTCATTTTAAGTATTTATTTTAATAAACAGAGAAAGTAATTTGAATTACTGGTAAAACCATATGTGAGTTGAGGATGGCTTTATCATAATGTGTTACTGCCTACTTTGAAGTATGTATTCAAAGTACATTGTTTAGTGTCAAAGGTTATATACAGAGGAATAACAATAACAGAGAAAAATGCTGAATATTAATAAAAATGAGTGCTAATAACCTCTTAAATTCCCAGCTTCTTTGCAAAAAATATTACATGCTTGCAGAGCCTGTAGTAGAAGCAATATAGGTATATGGAAATGGAAGCCTTCAGCAGTTTGAGCAGTCTGTTGACTTGAGAAGCCAGAAGCAGTTGGCTATCAGAGCATGAATAAACATCTGCAGGGAAAGATCTTATATTCCCAAAGAAATGATGCTGCAAATGGATAGTGCATATGGGAATGTGAGCAGAGGGGCTGCAATGATAGTTTGCTTATGCCTAGAATATAAGCACCTTTGCTGTTGTCTTCAAATAGGCCTTTCAGGGTCTCCGGTGACTCATTTTTAATGTATGCATTCTGATGGAGTAGAAATGACCGATCTTTTTATTCATGTCAGCATTGCTGTGCTGTTGCTATTTTTAAAATATTCATTTTTTCCCATTTTTTTCAAATGTTAGAAATAAAATGATCCATGATTTTGCAGTGATCCAAACTGTACTTAGCATTCATTTTGGAAGGGCTTTTCATCTCTCTGGGATTTACCGTGTTTCTTTTTAGATTTTATTGGAGGAGAGAAATTTGCATAAAAACTCAAAAAAAAAGTTCCCGTCCACACATTAAGTATTTTAGCAGAGTATGTTTACTGATGATTGCATTTAAAAAATATAATTGAGTGGGGAATTGGATGATGGTTTTCATGAGTGCACCTGTTTTTAGGGGTGGGATTGTACCACTGGGGCAGATCTGCTGCTATTTGGTACAGCTGCTAAATGATGTTTCTGCATGTTTTGCAGATCTGGAATATGGATAAAATAAGATTGTGTAATACATGGCAAGGGGAATAGGTTGAAGAGGTATCTGAAAACAAGGGGGACAATTGCATGTTTAGCATAAACCCCATTTTAGTTAGAAAGGGAAAAGGAGTTCTAAGTCCAGTTCTAAGTCCCAGTTCTAAGTCCATTCTGGATGTAACTAGAGCAGTACTTTGTCAGACACTTGCTGTGGGCTTGTCACATCTATTATTTTAACAGTCAGTGGCTTTGTTTTAAGTAGATTGTGTTAGTCTTCGACGAAACTTGCCTTTAAATGTGTGTGGTGTGGTTCATGAGCTGTATTTTTTTCCCTTCTTTTGTTTTGTAAGCAAACACCTTAACCTGTAGCTGGTGATGGTGGATTTTGAGATGCTTTTGACTTGTTTTAAGACTATTCCGTCATATCATAGATGCACAGTAAGTGATGCTTTTCATCAGATAATTAGAAAACAGACTGTGCAGCTTTGAAAAGAAGACCCACTAATTTCAGATTCTAATTGCTCAACTGTTGAGCGCTTTTCTCCCTAGCATTTACTTTTTGCATTTAATCAGTATTAACTTGATAATTTGGTTCTTTCCTAAAATTTTTTATTTGTGAAAACTTAATAGTGTGTTATTTAAGGCTATCTGCACGGTGCAATGATATAAATATTAAGTCAAAATTAATTGTCTAAAGAGCTGAAAGTCTAATTTAAGTAATTTAGGTATTAGTAATCTAGAAAATGAGCATGACAAATTGAGCTTTATTTGGTGTATTTCATAGCTTTAAACATAAGTTTGCATACCTTTGTTTTCCGAATGAGAAGATAATTTTGTGTAAGTTGCTGCTAACTGGTAGTAATTCAAAGTGGTAAGGGTCCTTGCATTTTAGAAGACCAGCAAACAATGGTTAAATTAAACAATGTTTAAGTGTATTTGTTACATTATTAATAATTAAGTAGCACCTCTGTGATTATTAAATTCCTGTTTTATGAAAATACATAGAAAATCATTTTAGTACATTGGTATATTATACCACATTGGTGCTATTTTATTTGCAGCAGATTAAATGTTAGTTATATAGTCTTCCTTAGTTGACCAATTAGTGTACTTGTTATTGTAATCTAAAACAAGTTCTTGGTTTTATGTTAGAGAATTTTAGGTAAATGGAGAGCTTTTCGCCAGCTCAATATGGATAATGTTTGGTTGGTTTGACTTTTTGCTGTTGCGGTGGGTTCTTTGTATGTGTGTCTTTTTTGGTGGTTGCTTTTTTCCCTTCACAATTTAACTTTCATTTAATGACTACAACTGCTCTCTGTCTTCAGCTTTTCCTGAAAAGTGACTTTTTTTCAAATTTTCTCACAGATTTGTTTTTTTTTTTTTTAGATCTATGATGATGATAATTGATGCTGTTCTCTCTTGAATGGGAGAGGAACAATTTGTGTTTTTTTAGAAGTATGGCGCTCCGAAGTGGATGAGATATTGCACTTAAAAGATGAATACTTCTAAAGTAGAGTAAAACACTTGCCCTCATGTTTTTCAGATGCTGTTTCTGTTTATGCTTCTCTGTTCTTTTCTCTGATAGTATTTTCTATGTTGTAATCAGTTGCCATGATAGACTTGCTTCTATTGGCTTGTGTAATGTAAATATGAAATTTTTATTTCTGCTGCTATCTATCCAGCTGGTTCCAATTCTAAGTTTGTTTTTCTTGCTGCAAATTTGATTTTCCTGCTGGAGAGTAGGATGCTTTTATACTGGTCTTTTTTTTTTTTTTTTTTTGAACATTTATGCACTTGGTGAAGAAATCTTTTTCTTATCTACATTGTAGTTACATACCCTCTTCCTTCACCATCTACCTGGCAAAGTAATAATAGGATGTTCTATTCTTCTCTAGCAGAGCTGTTAGTAAAATATTCAGTCCCAGAAGTTTTATTCTGAAGGCTTATCTATGTTTTTGGGTTACGGGAGCATGAATGTTACTAAAATGTGTAATTACTTAAATTTTACCAATTGTGTAATAGGTTAAAACAAAACAAAACCCAAAACAAACCAACCAATTAAAACTGATCACACATTTAGTTTATAATCCCAAGCAGAGTCAAGAGGATTGGTAATAGTATAAAGAAGCACCATTTGAATCAAAGATGAGAAATATCCTAGTTCTTACTCTTTGGTATAATGGAGTTGTTACAGTGGCATAATACTTAAACTGTTTCGTGAATATATACCCTCAGCACTGGGGATTAGTGTGGCATGTTGTTTTGATTCTTTCTATTCTTTGCTTTAGGTAGTATTTCAACCTCTTCCCTCAATAAATAATACAGTTTGAGTTATATAATGTTTTTGGATGTAACATCAATAAAAAGGCACATTAAAAAAAAGTCTATAGCTAATTAACTGATGTAAGTGATATCTAATGAAGTAGTAACCTTACGATCTAGTATTTTGTTTAACATTAAGTTCTTTCTAGGAGAGATGGAATCTACTCTCTTAATTGTGAACATATCTATTGCTTTTAGGCGTAACTAATTTAGAAATACCAGAATGATGCTACCTTTGTATAGTTTCCTACATGTTATTTCCTTGCCATTGATTATATATCTTGACCCGGCAACATGCTTTTACATGATAAAAACTAATATCTCTTTTAGTGAGAATACTCCATAGTAGGCTCTTCATATTTCATGAAGCTAAAAAGGAAGTTAGCTTTGGCAACGCCTAACAGATAATAGTTTGGCAGTGAGAAAAACAAGAGTTGGAACAACATAAACGCTGCTCTGCATTATTAAGCTTTAGGAAAACTTTGTTTCAAAATACATTATTATTTAGTTATGTTGTTTGTTTGTTTGTTTTGCACAGGTTATTAACGCAGCTTTAGCTCTTTCTGCAAGACCAAAAAGTCAAGTTGTAAAAAACAACATGGAGATGTATAAGAGCATATGGGAGAATCATATCCATGTTCTTACTGAAGCTGTGGATGACATAACAAGTATTGATGATTTCCTTGCTGTATCAGGTATGATAACTATTAGAATCAGATTATTCTTCTGTGTACTTCAAAAACTTTTCACAGGAGAGTCATTTTTCAACTGGAACCAGCAAGATCAGTTTGTTTAAGGCTTTGTGAAGCCTACTGTATGTTTTAAATGTACTGGCATGATAAGTGTTTCTACTCTGTACAGTGCAGAAGTCATTTGAACAAACTGTATATGTGTGAAGCACAATTGCTGTATTTGAATGGATGCATTTATCCAATCTTACGGTTTCATCTGCTTCTAACTTTTAAAATCCTCTGTGCTGTGTGAAGTCCTTTTCTGTGAAAAGAAGTATGTACCAGTGTGTATATACATAGAAGATTGGGCATTTCCCTTCCCTCCCAGTGTAACATTATGAAAAATATTGTAATTTAGTATTCAATAGGTCCAAAACTTTCAAAGCTGTTGTAATTTACAATGGTAATACTAACAGAAGCTTTCATTAGGACAGTTAATTAATTGATTGATGATTTTTGAGTTCAGGAGGGAAAAGAAAATGGCACTGAATCAGTTGAATAGTTTGTTTTTTCCTTGAGCTGTGCACGTACCAAGCTTCCAGTCATCCAGAGTTTTCTGGATGTTCATATGCTTTTGTGTAAGGAAGTAAAACTTTGTTCTACAGTAGTTTTTGTGATAGACATAGAAATTAGAAATCACATGGGTTACTTTTCTATGTTGATACATTTAAAAACACCTTATAAACAAAACAGATGCATTGTAGTATTTCCAGAAATGTTAGTTCTATGTAATTGTCTAGAGGAATATACTTCAAAATTTATTAAGTGAAGAGACCTTAATGATATTATTTTCTGAAGCAGCATGTCTTCAGCATTGAAACAGGAACTACTAAACCCCTGTTCTCATTTCTGCACTTCAATGAGCAAAACTACAATTGATTTCTTTTAGAGTAATATGGGCAGGAAAACAACTTGTGTCATCTTCATAAAAAGTGGTTTAAATTTTGTTTTTCCTTATGGCTGATGTGCCATATGTTTGCCCATTCTACTCTTTACAAGTACATAGTGCTGAATTCTATTTATTAGGATTATATGGTTCATGCAGCAGTATAGAACTTGAGCAGTTCTTCAGTTGTCCATAGTTTGAAACCATTGCAGGTGAAGGCTGAACTAAGTTCATTTTCCCAAGTCATTAATTGTTCATTAAAAATGAAAATGCACTTCTGTCCAAAACCAACAACAAACAAACAAAAAAACCCAAACTAGTCATACCTTTTATATTGATTGCTCTAAAGTTTACCTGTATATTCTTGTGTATTTTAAAAAATACCATCTTTACTGTGTTAACTTGAAACTGCTGGACTGGAGTCCCCGTAGCTGAGTAGCAAATGGTATTTCTCTTGTGATTGAAACATTGATTGAGACGGTGCAAAAACCATAAGCAGAGATGGCTCTTCAGGCTCCTTCTAAGTTTGCCTGTTGTTAGATACAGATCTTCTCCTTGCTTTACACTGGTTGGTTAGTATACCTAACCAGGTGATTTAGGTTCCAATGTAGAATTTCCTGAGAAACAATGTGAATTGATTATTTGTTGAGCTCCTGTCCTAAATGTTATCTAAGCATTTTAGTATAGAGAAACATAACCTGAGATTGTATTTAATAGATGCTGATTACAAACCCTCCTTTTGCTTACGCAGTCCGGGAGGTTGCAAATCTGAAATTTCTGTGATACCAGAACCATTACTAAAGTGAAGAAAGAGGTCAATTTTCTCAATAATAAATCCAATCCTAAAATTTCTACCTAATATGAAATACCCTATGTTTTAAAATTCTTCATTCAAATTCACTGAATTAAACATTTCTTTTTGACTACGCAAGTGTGATCCATTTAAATATCAAAGTTCAGATATTTTTTTATGATTTCCTTGGTTTGAAGAGTAATGTTAGAAAATACATTAGCATTTGGACAAAAATCCAAATATCCATTGGTGGACAATTACTTGTTTCAGAGTAAACCCATAAAGTTTGGGTCTGTTCTACATTACTTGAGTATAGTGGAGTGATTCAGTGTTTCACAGTTCACGAAACAGAAAGCTATAACTTAAGTAGCAGTGCCTGTGTATCATGAGGTCCAAAGAACTGAACATCCATGTACTTTAAGCCATGTGTCAAACATCCTCTGTAAGCTTTGTCAGGATGTTTTTGTACATTGTCATTTCACGTTTTCACTTAAGTGAATGGTAAGTAGATGTTACCTTGTGACAGTGTCATTTATTTCCTTTGAGAAGATTTTTTTTTTTTTTTAGTGCATAGAGCTGATTATTTAGACTAATTACAATGAATGATGCAGTCACTCAGTAAAATAAGGGCCTTCCAGTACTTCAAGGGAGCTTAAAGACAAGAGGAAAATCAACTTTCTACATGGATAGGTGGTGACAGGACAAGGGGGAATGTTTTTAACCTAAACGAGGGGAGATTTAGGTTAGGCGTTAGGAGGAACTTTTTTACCGAGAGGGTTGTGTGATGCTGAAACAGGCTTCCCAGAGAAGTTGTGGATGCCCCATCCCTGGAGGTGTTCAAGGCCAGGCTGGATGGCTGCTCTGAGCAGCCTGATTCAGTTCTTGATCTAGTAATTGCCAGCCATGCCCAAAGGAAGGAGGTTGGAACTGGATGATCAGTGTCCCTTCCCTAACTGAAGCCATTCAAAGGGATAATACAGGTTGAGTGGTTTTGTTTTGTTCTGTTTTTTAATGTCAGAAAAATACAAAATTAGATTGATAACGGACCTGTTTTTTTTTTTTTCCCTAAGATTTTTTTCTACAGTGAATGCCAACACAACTGTATTGGGAAAGTGTTTTTCAAATAACGTAATTTATTTAACAGTTGATACTGGGATTTCTCAGAGTATGAGATATATGTAGTAGGTTTTAATGGCTGAGTGTGATTGCTTCTTCCAGGCATGGGAAGTGGTTAGTCTTCTCATAGTAGATCTTTAGTACAAAAACATAATACATTTGTTTCTGTAAACACTGAGCACATACTTTCCCTACTGATTCTGGTGATTCAAGTTTCTAAATCTTACATCAGTTTGGCTGCTTAAGAGTTTATTTTAAAGTGCATCTCTGGTTGATTGATTGGTCAGATTTTTCTTCCAGATTGAAAAACATACTTTCCAAACCCGGTAAGAGTTGGGAAGATATATTTTGTGGTTCATGTTATGTATCTCCTCACACAGCATTACCTGAGGCTTGGTTTGCAACTTATTTATAAACAGTGTTATTAATGAGTTTTGTGGTTTACTGATGATTTGGAGGCGTAAATTGAACACTTTTAGGTGTGTTCTTCTATACATATCTTAAAGGTATAATGTAGCTCCTATTAAAGGCATTGCTTAAATTTTGTGCAGAGCTCAGCAATAACTGGATTAGTTTCTGTTTCACTAATCTAATATGTTGTTTTGTTGTCTTAAAAATAAATGGAATTAGGAGTAGTATAGCTAAAAGGATGGAGAATAATCAAGCCATGCAAAAAGGCCTCCTCATTACTCTTCATGAGCCAGTTGTGGGGTTGCTGAAACAAAAGGTACTGAAAAACTCTCGCACGCTCCTGTGATACATGTCCTTTTCTGATGTAGCACAGGGAAGAGACAGTAACCTGTTGCAGATAAAAAGACTGGAGGGAAATGTGAGCATTTGAAAATGGAGGGGAAAAGAAAGGTACTAATAATTAACTGTTATTGTATGTACTAATTAAGCTGTTCTTATTTTTCTAAGTAGATTGGTGTCTTGTTTTCTGATGCACCTATCCTCATGAAATTGTTTTTTTTTTTGTTCATCTGTTTCGTTTTTGTTCTATTTATTTATGTGATCCCTCAGGTTAAAGGAAAAACTGTGCTTCAGAGACAGATTAAATTAGTTCTCTTACAAGGTAGAAAGAGGTCTGATTGCAAATAGCCAATTTAAATGAATGCCTATTCTTTTTAAAGGAAAAAAAGTGCTAATGAGTTGTGTAAAAACATGTCATTGCAAATATGAAATGTGACAAATAATAATACAATTATTGGTAGATGTTCCTAGGAACAGAGAATTGCTGTCTGCCTATCAGTTATGGATAGCTTATTAAAGTTAAAAAAAAATGTGGATATTAATCTTTATGACACACTGATACAAATTTTACGTGGTTCTATGGCCCAAACAAGAACAAGAAGTGACCATGTTTTTTTTGCTACTGTAATGTAGTTTTTATTTGGTGTCAGTAAATCTTCCTCAGCTTAACAGTAGCAAAAACAAACAGAAAAAAAAAAATTCCCTTGTCTTTTTTGCAAAAGCTTGGGTTTAAGAATGTATAGTTTACTGTGAAAATGCAAGACCAGTAAATATGCAATTTCATTTCTTTACTCACACTGTCCCTTAAGGTCTGAAGTCTATGCTGTTAAATGCAGTTTTTACAATTAATAGCAATCTTTAATAGTTGATTAGGAATCAGGATGTTGTATGAAATTTATTAACAGAAAATTGCAACAGGCACAAAATTGCAAAACAGGAGAGTAGAATGAAAGAATAAAAGATTGTAGAAGAAAACTCTTCATTATGTAATCAAACATCTTGCACAGGGCAGGACAAACTTCAAATTAGATCAGCTTGCTTGGGTCTTGTTGAGAGAATGCTTAAAGGTCTCCAGGAACAGAAACTCCCTGTCTGCCCTAGGCAAGGTGAAAAATAGTTTTGTCTGATTTTCCTTTTTGCATCTAATTGTAGAATAATTTGTGTTGAAATAAACTATGTAGTTCCAAACCCCCTGCCATGGAGGGAGGGGGGAGAGGAGGGACGAGAGGGGCAGGAACACATCTCACTAGACCAGTTGAATACTTCCATGTACGTTTCTTCCACAACATCTCTGGTTGGCCTGTTCCAGTGCCTTTCTGAGTAAAGCACTGTTTCCTTATACCTAATCTGAGTCTCCCTTCTTTTAGTTTAAAGCTATTAATCATTGTTTTGTTTCTACATTCCCTGATAAAGAATCTGTCCTCAATGTTCCTGTAGACACCCTTTATGTTCTGAAAGACCATTATGAGGTTTTTCTGGAGCCTTCTCCAGCCTAAACAAGCCCAACATTCTCAGCCTTGTTTCATAGGAGAATTGCTCCAGCCCTCTGTTCATAGAATCTTAAAATGGTTTGGATTGGAAGGGGCCTTTAAGATCATCCAGTTCCAATCCCCTATTATAGGCAGGGCCACCTCTCACTAGACCAGGTTGCTTGAAGTTCCATCCAGTCTGGTCCTGGACAGCCTGTTCCAGTGTCTCACCACTCTCACAGGAAGAATTTCTTCTTAGTATCTAGTCTAAATCTACCCTTTTCCAGTTTAAAACCATTTCCCTTTGTCCTGTCACTACCCTTCTAAAGTCCTTCCCCAGCTTTCCTGTAGGCCCCTCTCAGGCATTGGAAGGCTGCTGCAGTGTTCCCCCAGAGTTTTCTCTGGGCTGAAGAGCCCTAGTATTTTTAGCCTGTCCTCATAGGGGAGGTGCTCCAGTCTTCTCATTGTCTTTGTAGCGCTCTGGATCCACTCCAAGAGCTCCGTGTCCTTGTGTTGGAGGCCCCAGAACTGGACACAGTACTCCAGCTGATGTCTCAAGAAAGCAGAGTAGAGGGGCAGAATCACCTCCCTTGACATGGTGGTTACACATCTCTTCATCTCTTGATGCAACCCAGAGTATGGTTGGCCTTCTGGGCTGCAGGAGCACCTTGCTGTTTCATGTTGAGTCTTCCATGGACTCACATCCCCAAATCCTTCTCCTCAGAGCTGCTCTCAAGCCTTTCTCTGCCCAACCTGTATCTGTGCTTGGAATTACCTGACCCAGATGCAGGACAACGCACTTGGCCCTGTTGAACTTCATGAGGCTGGCCTGGGCACACCTCTCAAGCCTGTCCAGGTCCCTCTGGATGGTGTCCCTTCCTTCTAGTGTGTCAGCTGTACCACTCAGCTTGGTGTCGTCTGCAAAGTTGCTGAGGGTCCACTTGATCCCACTGTCCGTGTTGCCTACCAGGACAGTAGATATTAACACCGGTCCTAGCACCAATCTCTAGGAAACGCCTCTCGTTACCAGTTTCCACTTGGACATTGAGCCATTGACTGCAATTTTTTCAGTGATCTTCTAAACTTTCTTTCAAAATTAATTCTAAATTTTTATCACATAAAGTAAATATATTTGTCAAACTCATATTTGACGGAGGTGTGCTTTATGCAAGTACAGGAAACATGTCCTGCTTGGAGATTTATGAGATTTCAGAAGTTTTGTTTGGAATACATGTGAGGTGAAGGAAGTCAGTTGTTGCTGGGTAGTTGGTTTCTCTTTTCACAGTAGTCTTTTTCTTCTAGTGTCTATAGATGCTATGCCAAGCTGAGCTTCCCTGACTCCCTGCAGGAGTGCATCTCTTCCCAGTTGTGTTTGAAGGATCTCCTGTGCTCAAACAAATTACTCTGTTACAGATTGCTAAAGCAAGAACATTACATTTTGCTTAGATTTCAAGGTGAGTTGGACAAATAAAATTCCACTGGTTAACAGTCTTCCTCCCTGTCAACTTCCAGCACAATTACTTTCTTTCATGTTTCTGTCATTGCTATTCTAATTTTTCCAGCTATGTAGGTTGCTCCAAAAGTAATGGTTCCTACTCATTTCCATGGGGAACTACAACAGATACAAAGAGCACAATGACACTATTTGATAGAAAAAATTCTAATTAAATTCCTAGCTGTTTTTCAACATAGTTACCACCATTAGCTCTGTACTTTGGCCAGCAAGGAGCAAGGGCCTGCCTGTCTTACCTGTAAAAATCTGCACCAGCAGAGGTGACTTACTCTTGCTGTTATCACAGCTGAAACATACTAGCCACCACCTCATTGTGGTGACATGCACTAGTTGGTCTCCATAAATTCAAGATTTGTGGATTTTTGCTTTTTTTTTTTGTTGTTGTTGTTCAATGCCAGTACATTGCTAATTTTTTAATAGTTTTTTAATAAAACCATACTCCCATGTCTCTGCTGTTGGCTATTCTGCTGTTGAATCAGCATTCAACATTGTTCAGCATCACACTGTTTGAAGGAATTCTCAAGAAACACTTTCTATATGTTTCCTAGAAAAAGCCGATTTATTTATTTATTTGGTATAAAACCCTTTTACTTTCGTTGGTTAAAACCAACCAAATGGGTATTTTATGAATGCAGATGATACTCATCAACATTGGTGAGATTTTTTTCTATTATATATGGTTCCTTTTTTTTTTTTTTGTTTACACCTAAAGGAAAACAAAACTGAGCTGTTCATATAATGCAAGTTTTTTTTTTTTTTTTAATGTATATCATAGAAAGCATGTAGTGTGTTTGTGCCTTAGCAAATGTACTATGTGAATATGTTTGTCGTTAGTTCAAACTATAGCAAACTGTGTCTTGGTACAGATAGCTTTATGTAGCTATGGTGTTGGAGCATCAGAGGTGTTTCTGTTAATGGGTATGTTCAGGATTGGCATCAACTTTCTTTCACCAGAGGCTGCATACATCAACGTACTGCTGGAACATGTATGCATCACTTAAATGTTGTGTGTAGGATTTCTTTTTAAAACTTGTGCAACTGGTAATAATATTTAGATACCACTTAACTAAGCTAGATGTCTTTTTGTATGTTTCAGAATTTAATTCATAAGAATGAGATGTATAGTTATAGGTCTGTGGTTTTGTTTACATGGAAAGTCCTCCCTTGTTCCTGACCATTCCTGTTGCTGGAGAATGTGGAAAGCACTCAAGCCTTTGTAGAAAGGCCTTTTCCCAGATGAGTTAGTGGTGCATTGTAGCTTCAGGTTTTAGTGCCCATTTTGTAGGTAAGCATAGAAATTTTTTGTGCAGTACCTCCTATATGCTATTTTGTTTATATGATTGGAATCATAGCGGATAGACAGGCTTTTTTTTTTTTTTTTTTTTTTTTTTTTTTCTGGAGGAAGGAGAAACTCTTGTTTTGGTAACTGTTGTGTAAACTGCAATCATGGTAACTTTTGTCATATCAAGAAACTGAAAAAGCTATCTGAATTTTCTTAAGAAATTTACTTTTTTGAGGAGAGAGAGGAGTTCTTTTTATTGTCTGCAAAGCAAACATTTATAATGCCCATTTCTTGGATTCTGAAAAGTTCTCATTCAATCAGGACTCCAGATTAAGTGATCTAAGGTGTCTGTGGTTTTGTTTGTTGCAAAACTTGTTATTACCTTTCTTTTAACTCTGTGACCCTGTTACAACTTCTATTATGTTAAAAAAAAAAAACACAAACAAACAAAAATAAACCCCAAAACAAACAAACAAAAAACCCGCTTGCTTAATAGTGCTCAAAATGCAATGAATTGCAATGCCAAGATTCAACCTGCGAGTACCCTTAGCATTGAATTTTTGATCTTGATCAGACTCATGTTTCAAATTACTTCGGTAGTCATTAAGATAACAAGCTAGGCTGTTGAAGTTGCTCAAACTGCAAAAACGTACAACATATTCTTGGACCAGGAGTAATGGAATAATGAATTAGATTTCTGGCGTGCTTATCTCTCGTGATATAATTAGTTTTCCATCAACAGTTCAAAGTTCTGGTTCACTGTAGTACTATGTTGCAAGTTCATAGATCGATGCATTGCAAAAATTACTAATTATAGATTTACGGACAGCATGTCAATGGAGATAAAAATAAAAAATTAAAATGCTGTTCAGACACTTAGGCCTAAATATAATGTTTTCATGGTGACGACTTGGCATTTTTGTGCTGTCGTCTTGGCGTCTGCCCTAGCAAAATACTATGCTGTGCCATGAAACAGTAAGCCTGTAAGAAATCTGTGTAGAGATATATGAACAGTGAAGAGAAACACAGAGGAACAGTGCTGAAACAGAAGGTAGATTGTGCAATTTGTTTCAATTTCATTTCTCTCAAGTTTGTTTGACCTGACTGTAAAGTGCTTGAAGGGAGATAAGAATTACCTATGCTAAAGCATACGTGCTCCCTGTTCACAGTACCAGTTTGCCCAATCAAGACATATGAAGATTTCTCCTTCCCCTGCTCCCTACCAAGCACTTTAAAAGATGGTGTTATCAACATTGATAGAAATTAATACTACAACTTGTAGTTCAACTATTTGTATTTAAATTTCCTTAGAAATCTTGGATTAATATATTGTTCCTGGTAGCTTGTTGCTACTCACTGTATCCATTTTGTTTTAATTGAAAGTTTAGTGTTACTTTCTACCTCCCTTTGGTGTACAAAAGCTCAATCTAAAAGTAATGCTTCTATTTATTTCCATAGAAACTACAACATATACAAGGAGTACAGTAACACTCTCTGATAGAGAAAGTTCTCAGTCTTAAAACAGTTTTCAACATAGTCACCACCATTAGCTGTGCATTTTTGCCAGATGATGAATAATATAGTCTGCGTGCCACAATCATAAAACTGCGCCAGTTGAGCTGATCCATTATTGGTGTCATCACTGCTGAAACATACCACCCACTGGTGGTGCACTGTGGTTCCATCCACTGTTTGATCTCCATAAATATTCATCAAACAGTGGGTGCCGTATTTTTCTGCATGAAGGAATTCAGTTCCACATCTTTGCTTCATATGCACTTCCATGTCAGATGCCATTTTGTCAGAGTGCTCCTCTGCTGCTGTCTGTCACACAGCGACAAAATGTAACTGAGTATTGGTGGGAAAGTTCATCCTCTTCTGCTGTACCACCAACATCCACTACTGATGTCGTGGACCAATTAAATAAAATATGAGGCACTACTTGTGGAGCAGCTCTCATGCATTTCCTTGTCCCGAAAGTAGAATACAGTTCCTAGTACTCCAACAGAAATGCAAATTACTCTTGTCACACTGATTGCTTAGATTCAAGGGCAAACAGTGTAATGATGTGGCCCATTTTAGATAATTTATGCATTAGTAGGGATCACATATTTAAGTATTCCATAACGTAGGCACCAAGCAGAATCACATCCTGATTTTAGGAACCTCTTTTGGCAAGTGTTGCACTGTGGAAGCCTGCCATGTGAAATGTGCATTTTCTAATTCAAAATTTTCTGTACTTATTGCTAATGTTATATGGACATATATGGAAGTCATGAACTTCTTGTAGCTCTTCAGAGGGCAGGAGTAAATGAGAAGATACGCAAAATTACCCAGGAAGTAGGCAGGACTAAGTGGCAAGATAGTGCAGTTCTACATTGGACTCAGTTGTTCAAATTATTTAATCTAGAAACTGAAATTCCACACTAAGTTCCTGCTCACATTTTATTGAATTTCACTGAGTTTGTGCTGAGACCAGTAGGTGTCTGCAAGATTAATTTCTTACCACAACCTCTGCCAACTGCCAGAATTTTGAGGTATGATGCATTTGGAATTAAATTCATGTTTGATCTGTCCAAATTTGGATTTTCAGGCAGTCTTTGGAGCATGGTGTAAAATGGGTTGAATCTGATACAATTTGAGATTAATTTTTTGTATGCTTATTTCCTAACAAGTTGGTTGTCATGAATGATTTGTACAATGGCATCCATAGTTAAGTCCACCCCTCGGTCTCTAGCCCATTTGTATGTTGCGTCTCTCCCTTGATGACCTGAGGTCTCATGGGCCCACCGAGCCAGAAATAATTCACCCTTGTTCTGCCAGTCCAGGTCTATTTGAGCCACCTCAATTCTGGCAGCTCGGTCTACCTGATGGTTATTTCGCTGATCTTCTGTAGCTCTACTCTTGGGCACATGAGCATCTACATGACGCACCTTTATAACCATATTTTTTGTTCGGGTAGCAATATCTTTCCACAGTTCAGCAGCCCAAATAGGCTTGCCCTTTCTTTGCCAATTATTTTGCTCCCACTGCTGTAACCACCCCCATAAGGCATTTGCTACCATCCATGAGTCAGTGTAAAGATAGAGCATTGGCCACCTCTCCCGTTCAGTGACATCTGAGGCCAGTTGGACAGCCTTTACCTCTGCAAATTGGCTTGATTCTCCTTTCCCTTCGGTGGCCTCTGCAACTTGTCGTGTGGGGCTCCACACAGCAGATTTCCATCTGCGATGCTTTCCCACAATACGACACGATCCATCTGTGAACAGGGCATATTTCTTTTCATTCTCTGGTAGTTCATTGTATGGTGGGGCTTCTTTAGCACGTGATACTTCTTCTGCTGGTGGTGTTCCAAACTTTTTACCTTCAGGCCAGTCCGTGATGACTTCTAGGATTCCTGGACGGCTGAGGTTCCCCATCCGTGCTCGTTGTGTAATCAACGCAACCCACTTACTCCAAGTGGCATCAGTAGCATGATGGGTTGAAGGAACCTTTCCCTTGAACATCCAGTTCAACACTGGCAGTCGAGGTGCCAGAAGGAGCTGTGTTTCAGTACCGACTACTTCGGAAGCAGCCCGAACCCCCTCATATGCAGCTAAGATCTCCTTTTCAGTTGGGGTGTAGCCCTCCTCCGACCCCCTGTAGGCTTGACTCCAGAATCCCAAGGGTCGGCCTCGGGTCTCTCCTGAGGCTCTTTGCCACAAACTCCAAGTGGGGCCTTTCTCTCCAGCAGCAGTGTAGAGGATGTTCTTCACATCCTGTTCCATCCGTACTGGCCCCAGGGCCACAGCACAGGCTATCTCTTGTTTAATCTGCTCAAAAGCCTGCTGCTGCTCAGGACCCCACACAAAATCATTCTTCTTCCGTGTCACCTGATAAAGTGGGCTTACAATGAGGCTGTAGTTTGGAACATGCATTCTCCAAAAACCCACTACGCCCAGAAACGATTGTGTCTCTTTCTTATTAGTGGGGGGAGACATGGCAGTGATTTTGTCGATCACATCTGTTGGGATGTGATGACGGCCATCTTGCCACTTTATGCCTAGGAACTGAATTTCCTGGGCAGGTCCTTTCACTTTGCTTCGCTTAATAGCAAAACCAGCACGGAGAAGGATCTGGATTATTTGCTCTCCTTTCTCAAAAACTTCCTTTGCTGTGTTGCCCCACACAATGATGTCATCAATGTACTGTAAGTGCTCAGAGGCACCTCCCTGTTCCAGTGCAGCTTGGATCAACCCATGGCAAATGGTTGGACTATGTTTCCACCCCTGGGGCAAACGGTTCCAGGTATACTGAATGCCCCTCCATGTGAAAGCAAACTGTGCTTTCTCTAGCAAACTACATTCTTTGGTCAAAGGAATGGAGAAAAAGGCGTTAGCAATGTCAATGGTGGCATATCACTTAGCTGCTTTTGACTCCAATTCGTATTGGAGTTCTAACATATCTGGCACAGCAGCACTCAGTGGGGGTGTGACTTCATTCAGGCCACGGTAGTCCACCGTCAGCCTCCATTCTCCACTGGCTTTACGCACTGGCCATATGGGACTGTTAAAAGGTGAGTGAGTTTTGCTGATCACTCCCTGACTCTCCAGTTGACGAATCAACTTATGAATGGGGAGCAAGGAATCCCTGTTGGTGCGGTACTGCCGCCTGTGCACCGTTTTTGTAGCTATCGGTACCTGTTGCTCTTCCACTCGTAGCAACCCCACAACAGACGGATCTTCTGACAGGCCAGGTAAAACAGACAGCTGCTTAACACCTTCTGTGTCTACAGCAGCTATTCCAAAGGCCCATCGATACCCTTTGGGATCCTTAAAATATCCCCTTCTGAGGTAATCAATACCAAGTATACATGGAGCCCCTGGGCCCGTCACAATAGGGTGCTTTTGCCAGTCTTTACCAGTGAGGCTGATTTAATTATGGAACGCTTCACGAATTTGCGTGTCATCCTTGCGCAGGGGCCTTGCTAATCTTCTCTGTATCGTTCCAATTTTAGTATATGTGCTGCCGAAGCGAGCTAACACCTCTTGAGTTGGAACTGTGACAGTAGCTTTTAATGTTTCTATGCAGTTTTGAAGGAAGATGCTTTTTTTTTTTTTTTTTTTTTTTTTTTTTTTTAATATTTTTTTTTTTTTTTTTTTTTTTTTTTTTTTTTGTTAAATGGGATCTATGAATTTGAAGTGATGGTGCTACAGTGATTCACAATACCAGACTTTCTTGTTTCCAGGACATAATAAAAAATCTTTTATCTAAGAGATAGTAGATCTCAGGTCGTAGTAATGTTATAGTTCTGAAACTTATGAGCTGCACCTTTGCTACTGAAAGACAGTTAGCTAGGCTAGTGTGTAGCATATCAAACCTCTGGCTATTTCTTTTTTGTTGTTTTTCAAAAAGAAACTTTACAAAACACATACAGAAGTGCACAAACTAATTACAAATGTATTGCTGAATAGGATGCTCTCCGCTAAGGCTCCCTTTAATAACAAGCAGTAAGATACTAATGAGTTTTTCTTTGTTGACTAGAGGGAGAGCATGCTCTTTAGAATGTCCAGCAACTGGATAAGACATGCTTTTATTTTTCTTAAAGCTGGGAAACCTTAGCATGTCATGGGAAAAAACAAAACAATCCTGAGTGCAAAACAAACAGAAGTCCCCAGTTGAATTTGTAGATTGCATGAAGTCTGACTTGCGTGTCCAAACTTTTGTTGTTAGTGAGTGTAAAAGATGTTTTTTAATTTAGTCCCAGACAGTGACACATGATATCGTAAGAACAGACAGAAAAAAACCAACCTGTTTCCCTTCCAAAAAACAAACGAACAAAACCCCCCTCCCACGCACAAAAAAACCCAAACCAAAACAAAAAAAAAACATCAACAAGAAAAGGATTTTTTTTTTTTTTTAACAGAAATCACAAAATGAAAACTAGGGAGAAATAACAAACAACATGGCCCTCTTTTGTGTGTAATGTATTGAGCTACTGATTACATTACTTTGGAACAAGACTGCAGTAGTGAGACACAAAGACTGTTCCTCCTCAGTGCGCTGACATTTCTGCATTTTCTCTAAAATCACAATACAGTAACAGACAAATCTGTTTTACAGTTTTCTTGGCCTTATTTCTGTCTGCTGTCTTACTGTAAGTGTAGAAATTGTGTTCTTGAATAGTTGGAATGCCAGGATAAATTTTTAATGCATGCGTGCACATAGTAACACTTTTTGACGGTGCACATCTTTGAGCAACAGCCATCATGATCTCTTTGTGTATGTGCTTCCAAAATACGGCCTTTTCCAGATGTAAAATATTTTTTTCGTCCAGTTCTCTTTTTTTTTTATATATTGTACATCATGCTCCCCTACCCTGAAAAGGAAAGAAAATAAAAGAAAAATAACAAAATGAGAAACCCTAAACAGCACCATCGAGAACAGGTATCACGGTTATATACTGGATGCGGTGGGATGTTAGTGTCCCTAAGAAATGCTAGTAATTAGAAAAGAAATGGCCAGGTCAGGATTCATAAAAGTTGCACTGAAAAATGTAAACGCTCAGTATTACATGGCATAAATATCTCAATACAATTTAAACTTCATTTATGGAAGGTAATATATTAACCTGAGATTTGCTATTCAGAATAATTTAGCTAGAGGGATATGATTCAAGGAAAAGAAGGAAGGAAGAGCAAAGAGGCAAAAGTAGATCTCTATTGCAGATTTCTTTTGGTTATTATATTTCATGTGGCCACCAGTAAACTGATACCTGATAGATTTTTCTGTTGTATATTGATCAACCAGTTCTCTGAGCCATGTTCACAGGTGTGTTGATAAATGATGGTGGTGGGGAATTTGATAAAATACATAAGGCATTACCATTGAATTGATTTTCATTTTATGCGAACGTTCACATGAAATATCAGAAAGCCTCTTCATACTGTTGATTACTAAAAATTGAATTTGTTTTTGATGATATGCTTAGATTGTATGACAGAGGAGGTTTTATAGAATAAGTAGAATAAGTTGATAGGCCAGGAAGACTTTTCTTACTCTTTTAAAATTTCTCATGAATTTCTTTGGAGTGACAAATCTGGTGCTAAGGACACTTTGGGTACTTGCTTGTATTTCTGATCTGCCAGTTACTGGACACTGTGAAAGACAAAAAGCGTTAACCCGTTCCAGTTTTTAAAATTCTGAATTACTAGCCTTTTTAAATGTTTTATTTCTCTTTGTCAGTTAGTTTTGTTGCTTCACAATTTGAAACCATTTGCAAGTATCACTTTGTTATCCTTTTTTTTTTTTTTTTAACCCTTTAATTTGCTGTACAGCCTTACACAGAGAGCCTGTATGTACTCCTGTGGCTTATGCCATTAGAGAAAGGAAAAGTGTGCTACAGTAATTGAATTGTGTGGTAGATTTTCCTTAAGCTTATATTTCAGGGAACTAGCTGATTTAGTGACAAGCTAGCTTTTCTTTTTTTGCAGGTTTGGTACTTGGAAAGTTAGTAACTAATGGACAAGGCTACAGTCAGAAAATGAATATGCATTAATGCTGCCATCAGGAAAAAAAGTACAAATTTGTGAAAGCTGAGAGTTACTTATTTATGCAGGGACATTTAGGACTTTTGTACCCCAGTTCATACCTCGCCATTTAATTATTTTACCTCTGTTAAAATTTATTATGTGTGTTGGCTATTATGTAAAACAAATTAATACATGTTTGCCTAATGTTCAGTGCAGCAGAAAAAAAGCTGCTACAGGAGATTATTGTTGTTTTCACCTGAATCATTATCAAAAAGTGACAGGTTGCCATTAACATAAAAATATTTTATTGGCATAACTGAAATAGTTGCCATTTAGCATAACATAGTCTGCTATGTTACACACATTGTAAAGCAGGCAGCACCAAAGTCTCCTGGCAAAACAAAATGAGTGCTACATTTTCACATTAGATTTTTTTTTTCCCCACAAGGGAAATTTATTCTTTCTGGTGGTGATAAATTGACCAAATCCTCCAGTTGATTCAAAGAGTAACTTTGAGTATTCCTTAATAAATGCAGATTTCCTTTAAAGCTATTTGCTCCAAACTAAAAAGATTGCCAATTGTTTATCTGTGGCATTTGCACTGAAATTATTAACTAGGGTATTGGCTGTGCAGTGATTTGTAACATCTCTGCTTTGAACTGTTTATCTGTGATCTAGCTAGTTGACTGTTCAAAAGACAGTATCTGTAAGAATGGAGCTGAATGAAAAACTGTAATTCTTGGCACAAATTAGATCTTTCACACAAGCTAATATTCAGAAAACATTGCTTTGGGCACTTTTTAGACTTAAGGATTCTTTGATTTATTAAAAGCTTGCTTGTTTTAAGAGAGTTTTTCATGAAGTTACATAATATTTTAGCTATATTTGGATTTTGGATGTGGAATTTAGAAAGAAAACAATAAATGTTCTATTTCCTAGCCATAGAAGGGCAGAAAACAGGTTTATTTATGCCCTGTTTAGGGCCAAGTCATATTTCAGCTAAGGGAATAAAACTGCAGACTTCAGCTCTTCTCTTTTGGCAAAGCAAGTGGTAAGGAAAATTGAATTTCCTCTTTTCTAGCATTGAAAATATTTTTTTTTTCTTGGTAGTTTCTATCTGCTTTAATTCATCAACTTTCTAAGCAGCTCTGTCTTCAGAAGGTGCAAATAGGTTACAAAAGACTGAGCAAAGGCTTGTGGGGATTGTATTGTGTGACATTCTCTTTTACTGAAGGAGAATCCTCTCTTGTATTTAAGAACTCTTACCCAGACTGTTGTTACCGACTGCTGAAAAACTAGTAAGAATAAATGGTGGGGAAAACAACAAACCACGTACTGGCCCTCACTTCACCCCACCAAAGAAAAAGCAGATGTGGAGAAGTCTCAATTTTCCCTTCCCCTTTTGTAGCCCATTTGATGGAAAAAGAAGCCTCCTTGAATTTTAGCCTGAGGAATGTAATGATAGCAAAAAGGGAAGCTGTTGTACATTTTTTGAGAAGGGAATGTTATGAAGAAAGTAATAAATGTTTTGGATGTTCACTGCCATTTAAGAGACGAGACCCAGAATGAAGATAAAGAAAATGATTGTTGTGTGTATTTCGTCCAAGGAATGATACATACTAATTAAAGTAAAAGCTGATTTTTGAAGGCGAGTTATTCCTCATTATGCAGTATTTAAAAAAATGTGTGAAAAGTAGTTATTATGTTTAAGATAACTGAGAAGAAAAAAAAATAAGCTGACAGGTGGTAGCAAATGTTCTGATGAATTTTATGACCAAATCTGTAAAAAGAACTTGATGATACTGATAGCTCTGTTTCAGAAATTTATAGAGCCCAGATATGTCATGTTTAGCCCTTGCCCTTTTTGGGTGAAAGTTCCTCCTGTATTTTCTCTGTATCGCATTATCAGAAAGTGATTCAGGATGGATGGAACATGAGGGTCTAGTTCAACCTCCTACTTATAGCTGGGGCATAAGGGCAGAGATTTCATGGCCTTTCTGAGCATCTGTTCGTTGTTCTTGTGGACCTCATTATTTTCACAGTTTTGTTAGTTTTTTTTTTCTCTTTTTCTGATCTTCTCCTGTTTCATTTCAGCTATTATGCCATTCATTAGCCTTACATCTCAGTAAAGATGGGAAAGACCAGAGTCAGTTAATCTATTAATGCCAACGTACTTTCCTGACTAGAATTTCTAATTAGCATAGGAGATGAGGCATGTATGCTTATTTAATAATTTTTTCTCAGGATCTGCTGGAGAATGTTGTGTCAGGTATAAATGTAGCTGGTGCTATTTGGGGTAGTTAGTTCTGCAGTATAAGTCAAAGTGCTACTTGCTATAGAGGAGGAAATGGGGGATATTTATCAGTCACCATATTTGTGATCAGATATAAGAAATAGAAATGTACCGTAAGAATTGTGTTGTATCATAACATTAGCAGAAAAGTCCTTCTATGTGACTGAGACAAAAAGAAAGGAAAAGGTGTTACAGTTCAGTGCTACCTAATATAGATGAGATGGCCTTATAGGCAGTGTTTTCAGGACTTGCCACGATTTAGAAGTCAAAGATTGAAGGGGTTTATTCTGTTGCTCTTTGAGAAGCTGGGGTTTCTGATGATGTTTTCTTGGGAAGGGAAATTACAGCTTTAGTTAATTTTTATTGAATGTTCATTATAGTTATTTTGATGAAAACAAACCATTTTAAGAGAGAGAGATTATTAATGTAGTTACCCAGGTTAATAGTCTGAATAAAAGAGGCTGTTTACTTGCTTGAGTGCTAGATTTCTTTTACTACCTTACTCCTTCTGCTTTCATGTTCTGCTACAGTTTTCAATTCATTTTTCTGTCTTGTCCTAGAAAATCAACATCATATTATAGTGTACTAACACATGAAAAATGTTCTCTTTCCCCCTGTATTGTCGTGAATAATTGGAGTATGAAACATTTCCTTTAAGTTTTAGAATCAAAATTGATCTAAGTATTTTCAGCCACTTTTATAGCTAAAGGAGGGAGAAGAGCACTTCTGAGACCTATTTCAACTGAACAAATTTATAAAAAAAGATGAGGTGAATTGCCCCTTGAATATATCTTTTCTCTCAGATGACCTATGAAAGGTGTATTTAAGATGAGAAGGCCAAATGATGATGTGGGGAAAGAGTTATATTGAGTTCATTTCAGCACTGCATGTTTCTTCAGAGAAGTTTCCTTGATCTTGTAGACCTAGGGAAAAGAGGACTGTGTGGTTAAAGAAATGACCCCTACCCAGCTGTGAATGCTTACGTTTTGTTGGTTTTTTTTTTTTTTTTTTTAGCTCTCTTTATTTCTTGCCTATCCAGATGTCTATGCTTTTTATCTACTTTTTATATGTCTTTTCTTTATTGATTTTTTGTTTTTCCCTATGCATACAGGCTGTATGCTTTTGCAATGTACTTCTTGGCTTCAGAGACCCTGGAGCCTGATTCATGGAAGGCTGTAGGAAGGCAGAAGCTAATGTGCTGAGATTTTGACAGTTCTTCCTTTATTTCCAGGATATTTTGGAATAAATCAGGATGCTGAGTGGGAAACTAACCATCCAGGAATTTCTCTGTAGGCTGAATTTTGTGCCCAGAAAGTGAGAATAAAAACTGAAATATAAGCTGTTAGCATCTTAAACCATCTGCATCTTACTGAGATGATGTTAAAATGAAAGATGTAAAGAAAGAAAACTCTGGAAAGCATTAATGTTGTTGTAAGATTCTCACTCGTACAGAGTGAGAAGTTTTTGGTAATATGAAACCTTCTTTAGTCAATCAAGCTGATCGCTTAGTATGCCAGCTCTTTAATTAATAGGCACAGTCTTTAAGAAATATTTTTATTTTTAAGGATTTTCTTCTGGGTTTTTTGCTTTTTAGTTTGTTTGTTTGATTTTGTTTGTTTGTTTTGTTTTTAGTTTTCCAGAGTTTATAAGCTAGTGATTTGGAATCATTTTATGCATATGTGAATGAAAGCAAACTTCAATGAGAGGCTGCCAACTCAATCAATATTTTGCTCACCCTAAGGTAAAATCTGGAAAAAGAAAAGCAAATTTAAGTTAGTATTTCCTCTGAACAAAAATGAAGATAATGTGTCATACTACCTGATGAAGTATCTGAAAATGTACAAAGTAAAAGGACTCGGTGTAAAATTATTACTCCCTCCCTTCAAAGGTCATCTGCAGTGACTCATGCATATAATGACAGATCCTGAAGAACTTTCAGTAACTTTGAGGGGAGCCATCTACTCTTTCGTCTGCCCACATTCATCTTCATGTTCCATCACTGAGTTTAGTCAGTCCAGTCATGCTTAGATTGCCCTTCATAAGTCAATACTGTTTGTTCCTAATCATCTTCTGTCCTTCACTGGCCTGGAAATGCCTTCCATGAGGCTTTTTTGTTTTCCCAGGAACTGAGGTGGGTGCCTCAGGAAACTACCTAGATCTTCCTTCTCCCTTTTCTTTTTTTTTTTTTTTTTTTTTTGAAGTTGTATGTAACAATTTACCTTTATTTACATTTGAGATTTCAGCTGTGGGGGTTTTAGATGTGCCGTGCATTTTTTTAATGCATGAGTAAATTGGACTTGTGCAGCATGTTTCTCAGTATGACTCTTGGTCTGAGGCAGAATGAATGTTGACAGCTAGATTAGCAACAAATAATGTCAAAAAATATCATGTAGTTTTAATTTTAGCAGGTAGAATATATTTAGTGAATACAGTCAGAGAAGAGAATACATTTTTCCCCCTTTTTTTGAGTAATTTTTCTACACTCTTATTTGTTTTAAATTCCTTCATTGGAGTTGGCAGGGACTTGCAACATTAGGTGGTGACGGGTGATCTCATTTGAACAATGACTAGAATATAGATACTGTGTTAAAACTTTTAGAAGAAGTCCAAGTGCCAAGAAAATTTGTTAAATAAAATTGCAGATGAGGTCGTAGTGTTTTCTCTGGATGTCTGTGTGTAGGAAAGTGGTGGGAATTAAAAGAAACAGCTTTGTTTTTATGCAAATACAAGAAGAATAGGAATGCCCTGAACTGAATTATATTTTTCTGTTTGAAGTTTCTTTGCTTGCTATTTTCTTATGGCAGCAGTTGGTAAAAGATAGGGATCTTTTTGTTTGGGTTTAAGTATCACTTATTAGTTTATACATCCAATTTTATTGTTTAGGCCTTGCAGCCTGTATATGTACTGTTTCCCATCTTTTCTTTTCTTCAAGAGACAAAACAGAGTCGTTAAGAATATGCACAGACAGAACAAGCAGGGCTGACAAAGTTACTACAACTGAACTTTTCTTTTTGTACTGATCTTAAAGAATGGGGAGATGTTTCTGAATCAGTTTGGAGAGTTCCATATTCACAGAAGCATTCTGTGATGCAGCAGTTTCATAAACTGAACTAGAGTTTGTGATTTTGTTAGAGACAGAATCCCAAGATACACGTCTGATGCAGTTTGTAATTCAGGATTACCTGTTGGTATGTTTTGTCTGTTTGCTATCATAGTTTAGCAATTTATTTTGTAAAGTAAAATGCAATTCAGTGCTAATAATACAAAATAGTAATAATCTGAGTTTACAATAAATTTATGTATTCTGAATTATGTTTTATGGTTTAATGCAAGAGAAGTTTCATAGTGGTGCTTCTGAAGATATGATATGACTAATACCTTCCATCTTGTCTTTCTAATGTACAGAAGTCTCTGAGAGACAACAGTTCTTAGGTTTAAGTAGAAAGGGAAATTCAATAACAAAACCAATACAGAAACTTTCAAGTGTTTAAGCTTTAAATCTGCAAACATATTCTGATTTTGTATTTTATCCTTTATACTGTAAGTTTTATTTTATGTTTATATTACTTTGTCCATCCCCTAAAAATAGAATATGCCCTTTGCTGATACAAACTGGAATTGTAGCATAGTACATACTCATTCTTTCTGTAACCCATGATGCTCCTGCTAATGTTCTCCAGCTTGATCAGCATTCCTCCTCAGGTCTATTACCCTTTGGGTTTTATGGCCTGTTTTTCTTATTTTAATGCCTGTTTGTTTTTATTTTTCTTCATCTGTTGTCCTTCCTGCTGATGTTCATTTTTTTTCCCCCATTGCTATATATTTATCAAAAACTAATTTGTTGATCAGAAATACAACTTTACTGTTGCTACTGGAAAAGCTGATGTTTGGCAAAGCAGAAGCATTGTAATCTCTTCTAGAAAAGAAGTTGTATAACTTTTCAAATATAAACAACATTGTTTGCTTGGCACCCTTCTGAATTAATCTGCGCTTTTGTTTTCAGCTGTGTGAACCCACTGCTTGCTTCTATCAGCTTTTAAGAAGCTATTTCCTAGTTCTGCTCCCTCTGGTCAAGTTTTTATTCATTTTAAAGTGCTCACATTATGCATGGGTAACTTGGAAATGCTAGTATGTCATGCTCCTGTTGTATTTATGTGCATTCTAACAATTTTTCTGGCTGATGTATATTGACATCAAATTCCCTCCTGTCAGGTCATAATGTTGCATAGACCTGAGTCAAATAGCAAAGACAAGTTCAAGATAAGTGTCCCTTCTGAGCATTCCACAGTTTTCAAAGTGTGTCAAAAAGCTTGATTTGATTTTGTCTCGGCATATGGCAACTAAATCCACTAAAAAAAAAGAAGTCAAAAAGAACACAGTGAAAACAGCTTTGCAGTTCTGAAATGCCTCTGTAGGAGGTGATTGCCAGATGGAAATGTTTGATTTCTAAGGAAGATGGAATCAGCTTGCTTCAACCCCTATCCATTGCAAAGACACTGCTGGATACCTCTTTGTTTAACTACGTAACTAATACTTCTTCAGCTCCCATTTGCAAGTTTGTATTACGTAATCAAATGTTGATGAGGCTCTGTAAACATTAAATATTTATTATACTCAGAAGATAGTAATTGCTCTGATATATGTTGTTTTCTTACAGTCTTATGAAAAAATGATGTTTTATTGCATCTTTAATCCCTTTTATGGGGTAATTTGAGGATGCTTATCTTTTTGTGTAAGATTTTTACTAAGAACATCATCTTTAAATCCTCTAGTGTCTCATACAGGAACTGGCACCTAAAAGCAGGGATTTCGTGACTTTCTTAAGTTCTATGTCATACATATATTTTACATTGGTTAACATCTCCCTGTCCTTAAAAATCATGTTTAGCTTTATACTAGTATACTAGGAGTGTAGTATTTAGAATGTATAGGTATTTACACAGGAGGAAAAGCACTGTAATGTGTATATAATTTGATTATTAAGGTAAAAATTAATAGCTTATAGCTATGCTGTGTCAAATCATTTAGATCGAGTTGGCAATAAACCAGTTGCCACAGTGTACAAAAGATGAAGAAAAAGACATTTCTTCATTTTTTATATGTGGTTTATGTTTGTGAAGTGACAATAAATTCTAATGAGGGAAATTCTAGTAAGAGAGTTTTGTAGGAATGAAAGCTTAATATGGGAATGACAGAGTTGGTTGAAGAGAGGATACTGTGAGGCGAGAGAACTTAATGAAATAATGTAGATGTACAGGCAGGCTGGTGATGCTATCTGTTGATAACTGATTAATTAAGAAGCATATTTGTACACTAATATTATATAAAATATTCATAGTAACACAGTAAGTCACAAGAAGTATTGGTATAAAAATGTACTACAACCTGTTACAGCAAATAACCAGCGTGCATTTTATAATAACGTAGCATATTGCACTAATCCAACATACGATTTTAATACTAGCCAAACATATTTCTCTATTAACGTAAGATTTATCATAAAGATCCTAACATGCAGGTTTAAAGAAATTACTTGTTGGGGTTATTATTTTTTGCCAGTGATTAATCTTTTATAGAACCTTTTATCACCATAGTTTTGAGAGAGTCAGTAATAAGTAACAGTGATAATCCCTTTCAAATTTTAATTCATACTACAAATATTCATGATTTATGTAAGACTTTGTGGGCTTGATGTATTTTAACATTTCATAACTGAGTATATTTTATTGTTGTCCATAGGATAGTATGAGTGTACCTCCAATTTCCATCAATCATTATGTTTAAGGATTTCAGAGAGTTCAGTTTAGGTGTCATGTTTTAAGTTTGTTATCCAAGCCTGTGTTGGCCGATGTGTTTCCACTGGAAGAAAAATAAAACACAGTTCAATGTCTAGAATGTGTCCAATGGTGTAAAAGACATGCAATCTAAAAATGAATGTTGTTTCATTTGCAGAAAGCCATATTCTTGAGGACGTAAACAAGTGTATCATTGCATTGAGAGAGCAAAATGCTGATGACTTAGATCGTGCAGCAGGTGCGATCCGAGGGCGTGCTTCAAGAGTAGCCCATATTGTTTCGGGTGAGATGGACAATTATGAGCCAGGGGCTTACACTGAAAGAGTGATGAAGAATGTTCAGTATTTAACCAAGAGTGGTAAGTCCCATTTCTAAACTGTGTTTCCAATTTCTTAAGTAGTATAAGCATTCTTTTGTACACTACATTTAAAAGAAACTCTGTGATTTTCTCATCTAAGCATTAATTATGCATTTATGTTTCATTGTGTGGTGTGTTATCTCCTTTCAGAATGATGTCCAGTTAAGATGATACCATACAGTTTGAAAATATGTTTTAAAAAAGAAACTACTTTTTTTATATAAGGATTTCAACATTCGGAAGATCTGCACTAGAGATTTTACATCAACACAATTAGCAATATCTGGAAACTTTCAAGTGATGAGGCAGCAGCTTTCTGCTGTGTTTTATTGGCCTCACGGCTTCTGCTTTAGGTAGATAAAAGGCAAGCTTACAGGGAAGGAGAATTTTTGTATTTGTGTAAGCCTACCACTTTAAAGATTATTGAATTAAACATCATCAGATATTTTCACATTTGATATGCAAATATGGAATTTTGGGAAATGTTTAGCAGTGTCCACTTCCTTTTTTATATTTAAATGAGAATATTCTACATTGGAATATCTTCATGTTGGGGGCAGGGTTGTAAATGTCTCAGTCTGTAAATAATTTCTGGTGTTCATGTAAACATTGTAAGTCTGAGTATGATACAGAGGCTGGAAAAAGATCAGTTGAGATGGAATATATATCAGTTGTGTCTGTATATATGCTACTTTTTGTGAAAGACCATCTAGCCAGTCTGAAATGTAATTTCTCTCAAGGAGAAAATAAGAGGAACTGTCAGCCATTTCTAATTAATGGTTTTTCTACTTGGCCTTCAAAGGGCATTTCAAAGCCATGAGGCTGTGTGGGTGTGAATGGGATTGGTATTAATACTATTTGTGTATTTGAACACTAAATTTTTGGCCTTCCGTAGTGTATATACTCAATAAAAAAAAAAAATGTATCTATTCAGGTCCCAGTTTTCTTTAGTTGAAAGTCTTAACAGTGAGGCAGTTATTGCCATTAAAATTCCATTAAGAAGTTTTCTTGCAAGTGTGTGCATCTCTAGAATGTGGGATCCAGCTTCATGAACTCAGATGTTTAAATCTTCTGTCAATCTAAATGGGTTTCTAATGTGTTATGTTTGATTGATAATTATTTTGCCTCAACATCTTTCATGATGAGTTCAAATAGCTCTGGGACAGAAGCACCTTTATGTGAAACGGGTGAACCTGACGTACCGAATAAGATACAAAAGCAACAGAATAGTGAAAATATTTTGAAACAGAATTGTCTGGTTTCATCTCCTCCTTCAACCATTTCCTAAGAGAATCTGGAACTGGGCATGACATTCTTCTTTCATAACTCGTGAAAGTACTGTAACACATAATAGGGGAAGCTGCAATTACATGAAAGCATGGTTTTGATTCCCATGTAAGAGCTAAGCACTTCTTTTGGAACTGGTAATGTTTAAACACGTTAGCAATTGATACTGGTTTCTATTCTGTTACATTGCTGTGACAGTACTATGTAATATGCCTAAACTCACATGCTTAGAAGAGACAAGACAGAACTGGTTTGGGTTGGAATGTCTGGCTGTGTCAAGGGATGTCAAGCATGGTGCCACTTTAAGAAATGTCTTCAAAGCTACAAATCTAATATTAGATTATTCAGTGAGAGTTGTAAAAAAGAATATGTATTTTTCATTCTTATCCTTACTTACATAATCTGCCATGATAAACATCAAATAATGTGAGGATTTTTATTTGGCTTTATTTTTGTACTTTTTTAAAATATATGGAAAATGCAACTGAATTGCAGCCCTCAAGTTTACCTGTGTCACTGACAGGTCTTTCAGGAGCTTGCTAGAAGCAAGGTGAGATTTCACCAGGAGAACTTCGTATTTTTTGTGCCATTATCTCTTTAGTTAGCTTATATGAGTAACCCATTGCAGTGAAGTGCATCCTTTATGGATAATGAAAAGGTAATACGCTACTGAAGAAAAATTATGGGATTATACAATTAGTGAAAATATAATTACAGAATAATAGTGTACTACTTATCAATTGGAAAGGAACAAAAATGCACGTGAAAGTACAAGAATCTGTCTGAATCTGTCTCATCTCTTGGAACACTTTGCACATATTTTGAGATGGCAAAGTTGTCTGTTCCCCACATTATATTGTAATAGCTGTACAATGAGTGTTAAAGGTTGATGTCTAGGTTCCCAGCTCAAGGGATATAATCCTGTTCAGATACCAGTTGTTTTTAACAGCCAAATAGATCTTAAAGCACTGTATAATGGAGTGCCTGCTTTTTTAAGTTTAGTTTATGCCTCTCATCTGCTCTGTGCCTTCTCAGTCATGCAACAAGAAGAAAAGCCAATCAATCACACAACAAAGCTCTGTAGAACACCAGTTAAGTTGTAGAGTCCAGTACTATAAGTTTGGTAATATCAAAATAAAAGTTGTCTTTGCGCGCTTTACATGCATTATGACTTTATATTTATGTGATCATAAGCAGTTGTTTTAGAACATGATTGCTTAACTCAATTCGCTGGATGGACTTTTTTCAGATATATATCAGTGTCACATTTTGAAGGGAACCATTGTCTGTTGGATCAACTTAAAAAGTAATGGGGAAGAAGAATGAAGGAAGACAATTCAGTAGCTTAATTTGTACTTTCCCTGTCTGTACAGAGTCCTTGTGTGATGCTGTAAGTTCTCATGGCTAAAGATAAATTTAGGGTGCAGGACTGAGTAGTTTGAGCTCCTTGTTTGAGCAAGCATTCCGACTACACCCTAGTTCTACATTGAGACGAGATAGACTGTCTCATTTTATTCCCAGGTTTCAGTGGGAAGGACAGGAGAGTGTGGGTTGGAAAGAAACTACAGAACATTTCATCAGCCCTTACTCCAGAGATTGGACGTCAGCATTGAGTATTGTGTCCTGGAAATGCATGCTCCAGTGTTTATGTAAAACTTTCACTGACTACTGGAGAAAAGAGTATTCAGCTGTATGTATGCATACTCAATGCAGGCAGTAGTTTAAACAAGCATTGTGTATCTTAATTTTGTAAATGCAAAGGTGGTAGAGATGCAAGCTGGATTTTGACATGTTTAGTGTTGGACGTGTTAATATTGGCACCTCTCCATCATTCCTAATTGCTGGCAGTGATTAGAGTGAAATATGCAGATCCTTGAATTTTCATAGGATTTGTGTACTGCTGCTTGAAAGCAAAATGAAACTTTTAAGAAAGAGTGATTATAAAAACATAGGTTATTTCCATCTTAGCGTGAGAATAATTGTTTAAAATATTTAGTGTATTTCTTTTACTACTTTCCAGATAGTAATTAATAATAAATAATTTATCTTATGACATCTATCCGATGATATAGTAAAAAGGCCCATATTTTTTTTTTTGAAAGTAATGCCTACAGCTTTCTTTCATTGCAAAGTATAATGATGTATGTGCATATTCTTTCTACACATATATGTCTGTGTTCATACATTTATGAAGTATTCTGGTTATTTAGATCTAAGATTCATGTGAATAAAGGGAAAAGAGTAAAGAGAAATACTTTAACAATCTTAAGGAACTAGTGGAAGTATCACACTCTGAATCACTGGAGCTTTGAGTCCACTTGTTTTTATGCCACCAGTGCTGAGGGCTGCCCACTTTCCACAGCTTATTTTAGACAGAACTATGAAATACCTTGTGTAATTCACTTATGTATAGAGCTTAACTTTAAGTTTAGGAATACTTATGAAACTACTTCTGAAATAAAAAACAAATGTTACCATTCTCACACAGTAGGTCAGCTGTAGGCATTGTTCTGAAACATCCATCATTTGTTTTACCACTCAAAAACACTGTTTTGTGTGCTGAGACACAAAATACTGAGCTGCTCCATCTGAAGTGTGACTGAACATGAATCAAGACAGTTTAATATGTGAGACAGAACAATAATAGATGCCAAATGTGAAGCTATACGTGGATTTGAAGATTTCTTCCTGCCTCAGAAAATATGTATGTCATTCCAAAAGCAAGGCCTCTTATTTATTTCTGGTGAAACTACAACAGGTACAAAGAGCAAAGTAACAGTTTGATAGAGAAAATTCTCAGCTATAAAATGCTGTTTTTTAACATAAATACCACCATTAGCTGTTTTCACTACAGATGTTTTTTATGTGGTTCATCATCTGGTTAAGTACAAGTGTACAAGTTTTTAGACATTTCTTAATCAGGGAAGACCTCGTGTCTTACAGTTCTGTGACATACTTTATGAGGCTTGAGGAGCTTTCAGTTGAGTATTACTTATTCACAATTATTTGAGATAACACTTGGGTACTAAGGAAAGGAAATTTTTGGCCCCATTGTCTTCTGCACAAGACTGTTACTTCTATTGAAAGACCGTCTCAAATTCCTAGCATTTATACAGTTTTTTTCTTTTCTTGGTGTGAACAGCTACACCAGGATTAGAAAATATTTGGCCACAGAGGACCAAAAATGTTTACCTTTGGGTCCTGTTTTGGACACTTTTAATTTGTGTTTAAAATCCTTTAGAAGTCCTGTTACCTTCTTTGAAATATTTTTCTATAGTTTTGTCCCAAAATTCATTCAGTTCTTCCTGACCCAGTTTCCCTGCTCTATTGGTAGTGTTTGCCAGTGTCAGTAAAGAATGTATTTATATTTTACATCTTGACCCCAAGGTAGATATTTTGGCTGCTTTGCTGTGTCTCATCTCGCTTTGCGAGTGACCAGTTGTACAGCCTCTGTACTTACACTAATGTACTCCACCCAAAACAGGAATTTCTTGTGTGGCACTATATTAAATGGTTCTGCTTGGTGGATTTAATCTACTGCATTGCTTTTCTCCAGGAAAAGATCATTTATCTTAGCAAGAAAAGTGTTATTGACTAGATCTTCCTTGCATCTGTGTCCATGCCTTGCATGCTTATGTGTGCCAGCTAGTAACATTGTGTTTTCTAGATGGTTCACTTCATTTTTTTTTTTTTTCAAATATGGTTTCTGGGCTTGGAGCAACAGCTTACCTTATGTAACTGACAGTTTCCTTTGTCTGCTGTCAGCATCATTTGCAGTAGAGGGATTCTGTATTTTATCCAGTTAAAAAATGTTACTCTTCCTTAACTGAAAGACACCAGCCAAGGAGGAAGCAGATGGAGGCTTTGTGATGGGTTTTGTCTTGCCCATACATTATTTTATTCTTTTTTGCCTCCTAAGCCAAAATGGGGAGAGGAGTATCTCCAGTGATTTCACTGAGTTGCTTAAAAACACATCAGCAGATTACATGTGATGAGTCAGCTCTTCTGAAGGTCCATATCTCTTGTATTGTAAAAGGTAACAATATGACTGGATGACTTTGATGTGGCTACAATTAGTTGGATGAACCTCTCTCATTTTGTATAACTTAAATTGCATTTGAGCTATAATTTAAAAAGATAAAGAAGTATTATATATATAAAAAAAAAAAAAAAAACAACAAACATACAACACGTTTTTCACTGCTTATTCATTACACTCGGAATGAGGTTTGAAGATAATATTGTGCTCTGTTATACGACTCTGTTTAGCATTCAAAGGTTTTTACCCTGGCTTGCGAAGCTCAGACTGCTAAGTGTTTGGAAATGATTGAGAAGAAAATTGATTCAAAACAAAAAGAACAAAACCCACCAAAACCTGTAGTGAGGCTTCCCCTGTAGGGGAAGTGAAGTTGTTAATGTATATTAAGTGCTTTTGCCTCCTACAATTAGTATAATGAATTTGCATCCAACTGTGTTCCAGGGTACAATTTTTGTGGTTCCCACATTCCTCCCCATGGAATTGCCTTTGTATGTTCAGTCCGTGCAATATGATAAATTCTTCACTGCTTCTCTTTGCTTGAGGCTACTTGAAGAAATGGGTTGTCATTTTCCAATCCGAGAGCTTGGCTTATGTAGTTATACTAAAGCAGAAAAGAAAGACGCTCACCCTATCCTGGGCTCACGTGGTAAACTCTGGTGGAGTGCATCTCCAGAAGAGAGCCTTTCCTACTGGCAGTCAGCTCTTAAATGGGTCTAGGAGAGGTGCAGCCAGGCTCCCCCCTTTCCAGCAGCACAGGCGGATTGCCTTCACCTGTGCTCCCGTGGCTGATTCATTGCTCACCTCAGGTGATCAATCAGGTTCAGGCAGTGATTCAGCAGTCCTCATATAATGAGATATACAAACAGAGTGTAAAATATTCCCAGTGCTTGCAGTAAATACAGCTAAATCAGTTTAACACAAAGGGACAGGCTGGTTCTATCCGAATGTGTGTGAAATCTTTTTGAAATGTTGCTCAGAGAGGTTCTAGTCCAAGCATATTGGACAAAGTCCTGCACGACTGGCACTGAGTTCAGTTTTAACCTTGCTTTGAGCAGGAGGCAGATCTGTCATGTTCTTCGATTGGTTTGGTGTTTAATACACATGGTAACAATCCAGGCAGAACTACCTGAGGTTTTTTGTTTGTTTTGTTTTTTAAATCTTGAGCACAAACAGGCTACGCGGTGAAATTTCAATTTCTGCAACTAATAGGATTCTGACTTTCAAGTGGTTACATACTGCAACATACTGAGCATGCTTGCTGCATATAACAACATACCTTCAACAATTTTTGTTTAAAACAATTCTAGTAATAGCATGTTTTAACAAAGAAAGTTTTTGTGTAGCTGCTGGTGCTACAGATTCAGCATTTAAGACCTAGTTTCAAACGCACTAAAATGAGTGGAGTGATTGCTGCAGCTCTGCTGCATTATGTCTCAAAAGCCTTGTCTTGGTTCTGTTTATTAAGCATTCATTATTAATGTAGACCAAAAAAAAAAAAAAAAATAGGCAGAGTACCAGTGCAAAGTACAGTAAGGTGTTGAAGACAGGAATTAGACGCACAGTTTGTCATGAAACAGATTTTTCTGAATCATTTTGAGACTTGCTCTTGATTCCAAGTCTAGACACAATATTTGTCTGGCAGTATTTGGAGAAGAGAGAAAAAAAAAAAAAAAAAAAAAAAAAAAAAGTCTTGTAGTTGACCATAAGGAATGTTCATTGATATTTTACTGTAATTAAGAGCTTCAGGTTTTAGTGTTTAATGAGTTGTATTTTACTTGTGTTTGACTTTTAAATGTCATCAGTCTGCCATGAAGTGTAATTATTCCTGATGAAATTATTGCAGATACTCTGTTATAACAGACATTGTACTAAAAAATAATGACCTTTTTTCCCTGAGTGTGTTTTGGCAAAGGCAGTTTTTTCTGTGTTTCTGTTGCTTACTAACATATATCTGAAAAACAAAGAATTGGGTTCTGCAGAAAATATACAGTTCATTTCTTATGTTTGTCACTGTATTTTCTAATGTTTTTTCTTTGTGCCAAAGAAAGTTGGGAATTTTGTGTAAGAGTATCCCTTTTGGCTCATTCAGTTATTTTCAGTTTTTGTAAGATGATAATATACACACGGGAACCAGATTTCTTTTTAGAAAAGACTATTTCTATCTATCTAAAAAGACTATTTCTAGTTCAGTACCAAAATAAATGGCAACATTTCAAAAATAAAATGTTTAGATTGTTGTCTGCTGTTAGTATTTTGTTGACCAAGTTCTTGTCAGCAGGATTAGAATGTTGGGAAAATGGCCCAGCTGCATGTGCTCGGTTTCTAAAACGACAGCCTTATATTCTGACTTCACAGTATCATCACAGTGCATAAGAACTCCTTGTACAAAGTGTCCAAGTGTGATTAGATTTTGTTGGAGGCTGAATTTATTGCAAAATAAGGCATCTTACAATGAGGAAAAGAAACTATATAAATTCTGGAACCACTGTATTTTCATTGAATTAATACAGTTGATTAACACTGCTGTTTTACTACTTAAAAACTTGTGTAAAATATTGGAAGGATAATATATATTTTTCCTTGCATTTTTACATGGTTTATCATGTAATGCATACATTTCATGCTTCATTAAATTTTTTTTAAAATCTAATCTCACACAAAGCCCTTTATCAACACTCAGAAAACAGCTGTCTGTCCCTAACTTTTATGGAAGGATTGTTTCATTTAATTCCAATACAAATAGCTATGTGTTATGGCCCACTAAAACAGTAACTTTTTCCCTCCTTTATTCTTTAAGTATCTTATAGATACAAAATCATCTCAATCACCGTTGAGAAGTAATAATTCATATGTAAAAGATTGATGATTTTACAGGTTGGTATTTCTTAGTGCCCAAGGCAAACAAATGTGTCAGTCTTGTCTTCTGATTTCCAGGGGAGTCAAACAGAAAGGTCAGTGATTCCATTTGGGTTCACGTGCACCTTCACATGTGTCTTTCTAAGTTTTATCCTCCTAGCAGAGTTGAGCAGAAAGGTTGTTGGTCAGCCAGCTGCTCACAAGTTGGTCTGGCCTCAAGTTGTGCCAGGGGGAGATTCAGGTTGGATGTTTGGTAAAATTTATTCTCTGAAAGATTGGGTGGGCATTAGAATGAGCTGCCCAGGGAGGTGGTGGAATCGCTGTCCCTAAGGCTTTCAAGAAACATTTAGATGTTGTACTGAGGGACATGGTTTAGTGGGGATATGTTGGCAATAGCTGGACAGTTGGACTGGATGATCTTGGAGGTCTTTTCCAATCTTGATGATCCTATAATTCTGAGATTTCTATGATTCTATTTTTTTTTTTTTCCAATAACTGGTGCATGTAGTCTACTGCTGAAGGTATATATCTTGGCTCAAGGCCTGTTATGTTTGGTACTCTAGAGGATATGCATTTACTTTTTAAAGCTTCTGTGTAGACAAATTTATTATTGAGAAGTCTGGTAAAATACAGTCTCTACTCTTAAAATGTTATTTATTAAACCAGTGTTTTACACTTTTTGCCATTGCAGTGTCTCAAAATGATATGAGTTGTATGAAATAAAGGTAGAAATAAAAATCAGATTTTTGGGTAGAAGGCTTGGCTTTTAGTATTTTTGTATTTTATCTTTATGAATTGCATATAGTAGGATTTTGCACACTTTAGAAAATCAACAGTGTGTTTCTTTTTCCTCCCTTAAATATATATATAAAAATAGCAATCTTGCAGGTTTTAGAACCTGCAAAGAAAAGTGACTGGCTAATGAAAAATGTTGAGGATCGTTGAGGATCAAACAAACAGGAACAAACAGGGCTAATGCTAAGGTAGAGTAAGGGTTCCTTTGCAAATTTGTGTTCTGGACTTGTTGCCCTTAAAATAAAACTTCTGCCGTCTTT
>NW_024962255.1:9374891-9586187 GCF_019238085.1 Lagopus leucura | reverse complement strand
TGTTGAAAACTACAGAACTGCAGGATTGGATTGGCAGTTCTACGTTGTAAATCAAACTGAAATAAGATGTGAAAGACAATGGTATGAACCACTAGTCAAAACACTGCATATTTGGTTTATTGTTTTACCGAAAGCATACATGCCAGTCTTTTATCTACTACAGGCTTAAGTAACATCTTACTTTAGACACAGAGGGTCCTTGTGGTAGTGAGGCAGGATTACATGATTTCTTCCTATTTTTCTTTCTTACACTTGCAGTTTAGAGATTTTTGTGAGCAGAAGTGCCCAGTTCCCTGCTGTAAAGTAGAGCTTGAAAAGTGTCAGTAGTTACATCTCAGAGAAAATACAGTGAGATGGAGAAAATTAGGCAAAGCTGTTACCAGTCAGCATTTACGTTAGTTGGTATAATCAACTTTGCAGCTGCTGAAAGTGATGTGCTCCTTGAATGTAGTAATTAACAAAGGCCACCTTGAGATGCAGGGTTCTTGAACAAAAATCCTGACACTTTTATTAGAAGTTTAACAGATTTCAGTAAAAGTCTAGAGAAGACCGATGTGAACATCAGATATGGTTTGTTTGTTTTTCCAAAATGTTGCAATTCAGTTTAAATTATGTCTGCAGATTTATAACATGATGAAAGTAGATCAGGAATTTCTTTGCCACTGTGGTGTAAGTGACAAAAGGTGTTCTGTTCTGAAGAACCTTCCTTTTTGTTCCTTTTTGTTCCTTTTTGTTACCAGAACTTCCATTCCATTAACACTGCTCACTATAGAGTGAAAAGTCTGGCCCCATGTACAAAAAATTAGATGGTTCTCTGCTTTTTGGTCCTCTTCAGGTCTTTGTTTTTATTTCTGTCATTAAGAGCCTTTTCTGAACCATTTCATTCACTATCACTATTTTGTGGAATGGTAGGGAACTATTTCAAAAGATGTATAATCACTGTGTTACCTTATATCTGAGTGAGATATCAAATACTAAATCCCATTCTGCATGTTTTTTTTTCTGCATGCGCCTACAGCAGCTCAGCATCTTGAGACCTTTTGGGGAAATTTGAGCAAAGGCAGTATGCAGAAGGCAGCACATCCCATACTTTTCTTTTTGAGCCTAATGTAAGGGCCTGCTCCCTTTCCCATCTTTGCATTTATCTGTTTGGAGGCTGTTAGAGTTTGAAAAGTATTTAATTGGTTGGAGGAACACTAGTACTGGCTTTCTCTCTTTATAAATGTGTCTGTGTTAGCAACAGTCATAATTTAAAACTACATGAATCTTACTGTATGTGCTAGCAGAGATGTGTTGTTGTCCAATGATCTGTATAAGGAGCAATAAGGGAATGAAGGATGCCAACACCGTATCATACTTAGATAACTCTTCAAGGTATGTGAACGTGAAAGTACCTGTGAATAGCAGTCTTTGACCCTGCTGATCTTTTGAGACACTGCATGCTTAACTACCTGCTGCTCAGAGCAGCTGCCTTTCACTTTGGATTTCTTTCCTACCACTTTCAGCTTTTAAGCTATGGGAAGCCTTTACCCTTTGCCCTGTGTTCGGTTATTTCTTCTCTAGTTTCTTAAATTTGCTGTTACCCTTACAGTATCATTTGCAAAGTATTGCAGATTCAAGACATCCACGTTTCACAAGCTAAGGAATTCAGACATTGTAGAGTTAGAGCTATCCAAACATTACCCATGTAACTTCAGTGCTAATCTCTGCATGCGTATTTCCATACCCCATAACCCATATTTTTTTTCCTCCCAACCATGCAAGGTGAAATCCATTGTGTGTTTCTCTTGGGTCTTTGTAAAATTCATATATCTGTCATTCGTAAATAATCTTCTCAACAGTAACTTCTTCACAGAATCTCTTTTCCAGGATGAATTTCCAGGTATCCATTCATGCTGGTGAATGTGTACGTTGCCTCATACACATTCTTGAGATTTACTATTACCTGAAGACCCATTTTAATTGTTTTTCCCTGTATTCACTGTATTTTCCAAAACTGTGATTATAAAAGCAATTGTCAGTTCATATTATTTTTATAAATGTATTTTTGTTAATATTTTTCCAAATAATTCATATAACAAAACTCTCTGTTTGGGAAAGATTAAGGAAGAGAATACAACTTTGTATTTAAAAATAATGTTGCTTTCCTGTGATTTTAAGTTAAGCTGACCTGAGAGATACTTAAAGAGATTTAGTGACAGATATTCAGTATTCGTTCATTGACTTTATTGTTCAAGCTAGACTTCCCCAATACTTCCGCGTGCTTAAATTCAATTAACCTTTCTTACTGTTGAAATAAAAACAGTAACTTTCCACATCTGACCCACTATAATAGCTTTTAATTGGAAAAGAAATTAGATCCTAGGTATTAAAAGTCAGAGTCTGCTTTACTATGACAAAAGTAGAGAAAAACCAGTAAGAGCAGTCTCCTGTCATAATGGGAACAAGTGCTGGAAACAGATTAGTCAGAGTTCTTTGCATCCCTACAGATTATTTTCCTTACTGTAGACCGCTAATTCTCTTTCTACTGCTTTAGAATAGATTTCTTTTTTGCTAGTTGTAATCAGTAAGAGAGATTGTACTACCTCTCAAATCTTTTTATTTCTCTTGTCTTCCATGTATATGGGAGTGTGGATGTGTGCATACAGTGTTTATGCAGCTTAATAGAAAGGTAAAGTTGTATGGGAAGCATTACTGTTGTACTCAAGAAAATAAATGGTGCTATCTTTGAAGACTCAAAAATTGTAAAATATCAGATAAAAGGTGAAATAATAATTCTGCACAGCTTTTTTCTTTGTTTAAAATCATGGATTTTATACAGCGGTCACAGGGAATGTGACTGGAATGTTGCAATAGATATAATTCAGGACAAATCCACCATGACCCAGGAACAGGCTGTTATGTTTTGTGGAATTCCTTTTTTTACTGGGCAGGGCCTGAGTGCTGTGGGGGATCTTCTGAAGAGAAGATGCTCTAAAGAGGTGCCTGCTCAGGGCACTGTAGGCCAGGGTAATGCCGGACATTGTTTCCTGGGGATGGCAGTAAATGTGGAATGAGCTGACTGTCAGTCTCAGCATATATAAGTCTTTATAATCTCAGGATTTGTAAGCAAGTATGTGAGCAAATCTACTCTCTATTCATAGTAATGTTAATGTGTAAAACTTCAAGCAAAACTTGGGAATATATTACATATTCCAGGTTGTCTGTTTCTCAGAATCATGTGTCCTAGTGTAGTAGTGAATTCACTGTGTGAAGTGAATTCTGTCTTTTTTCCAGTACTCCTAACCAGATCAGCTTTTGTTTTTGAGCTGATACATGGCAGAGATCTTAATACGTTTCTTCAGCTCGGTTTGCTTAAATACAAGTTCTGTTTTAGGTCAAAAAGGTAATTCTTTTTGAATGCTTCTAAATTTTTACATATCTTCCAAGTGACCTCTTAAAATGTCAGCCTTTGAAAGACAAAAATAATCCTACTTACCTTAATATATATACCTTCATATGCTCCCCTTTAAGTGTTTTCTAATGATTTTGAAGTCAATAGAGATTATTATATTAAACCTATAATAATAAACAGCATGTTATGATATGCCTAGAAGTGTGGCAGTTTCAGAGTTGGTTGTTTTCTTAGTTAATGTCAGTCCGTGGCTTAAGCAATATGTAGTATAATGCTTATTTACTGAAAGTTCCATTGAGATTTAAAAGATCAAGATTTCTTTTCCCCTCCTAAGTTAAGGAAAAACTGTTTTCTGTTAAGATAACATTTCTAAAATATAATAAAGGGACTCCCCCATAGCACTTCTTCTTTTCTCTTAGTGATTTGCCCTACTTTGTACATTTGAACAGTCCCAGTTTGGAAATATTTGTTCAGCCTTTCAAATTTGCCTCACGTTAGTAGGCTCCCTGCTGGCAGAGCCTGGACCTTGAATGTAACAAAGCGGGGAAAAACTTCATTGGAAAACAGTGGTAACAATTGTAGTCATAGAAATAGAGGCTTTAATTCACGGTCATTTTAAACAGTGCTTAGTGGGGCTTTTGTTATAGCAGTTATGCCTGATACGTTAATGTGCCTTTTCTGACTGCCTTGGTTGTACCAGTGCTAGCTTTTTGCCTTTCCTGCCTGGTAGCATGTTGAACTGGAGCACTGAACCAGCTCAAAACTAGTGTGACAAAAAAAAAATGTTTTCATGTGTTTCAGCTCACTGATCTTTGTCGTGCTGCTTCATGACTACCAGCTTCAAGGCAAGGACGTGCGCGGGGAGATTTCATGGTAGTTCAAATTGGATTGAATTAAAGTTAAACAGAAACCTCTATGTGTCCCATGAAATAAACTTAGGAATTATGTATACAGATATAGGGTTCATATGTACGTGTTTGTGTACATATATGTATACGTATGTATATTTGCAGACTTAGTAAGACTTACAGACTTATTCACTAGTTTTGGCTTCTGTGTACAACAGGACATTCTGTTTAGGGCAGACACCTGAAAATTAAGCCCTGCAACTTCAGTTAGATTAAAGCAGGTCATGCTATTGTGTACTGTGAACTGAGTTTTGGAGGAATGGGTAGCATCTGGATGCCTTGCAGTGATAAGGAGCTGATCAGATGCACAAGAACTGGACTGTCTCCTAAGGAATGGAAAACTAATTAAATTCTGAAGTTTGTCACTAGTATGTCCTGGGGGTAAATGTCGTCTTCATCTGAGATCTCATGATCGGCCTGTCCATAAGCGTGACAAGCAAAATGAAGTAGGTAGAGAGCTTTTGGAAAGGTAGGTTATTGATGTCATCACAGAGTATTTTTCTGCTCTTCTAGATGCTTTGATCTACTACTAATACATTTCCTCTTCAGTATGAAGCCTCTGCCCGTGTTTTGTTTGGACATCTGTGGAGTGGGGGCATAAGGAGCCCCTGAAGTTACTAGCTAAAGCATAGAACTGTGGGGTTTAATTGCAGGCATTGCCTTAAATGTGAGTTGCAGCGCTTCATGCAACTGCCAGGCTGTACAAGAACGGTAAAGAGAAGTTGAATAGGGGAAGGTGCACAGGCTAACAGATTTGAAAGGCACAAGGAGTTATCCATACTCATCCAGCGTAGCCTACCTCTATTATTTCCTCAGGAACTTTGGTATTCCTATTGATATTTCCTGCCTAGCCCCCCTAACCTCAAACTTTTAAAATATATTTTATTTTTTAACAAGTATTAAGGTTTGTCATTGTCTCATTTTATGATCTCTTCAAATTGGACTGTCCATATATGCATGATATTTTGGTGTGATATTTTCTCACTTTTCCTAATTTCCATATGCACAAGTATTCATAGGAAATAAGTCAGGAGAGAAATTCAACTGTAGAGAAGTGAATAGGATTAAGATAATCAAACAGCCTCATTTCGAAAGTCTCCAGGGATGGGGCATCAACCACATCTCTAGGCAACCTGCTCCTGTGTCTCACCACCCTCACTGTGAAAGGCTTTTTTCTTATGTCGGAACGTAAGTCTGCCTTCTTTAAGCTTGAAGCCATTTCCCCTTGTTTTATCACCACAGACCCTGCTACAGAGTTTGTCCCCTTCTTTCCTGTAGCTCCCCTTTAGATAATGAAAGGCCGCTCTCAAGTCACCTTGCAGCCTTCTCTTCTCCAGCTGAACAGTCCCAGCTCTTTCTGCCTCTTCTCATAGGAGAGGTGTCCATTCCATGCACCATTTTTGTGGCCCTCTTCTAGCTGTGCTCCAACTGCTCTATGTCTCTCTTGTACTGAGGACTCCACATCTGGGCACAGTGCTGGTGAGGACTCACCAGTGCATAGCAGATGGGCAGGATCCACCTCCCTCGCCGCACTGGTCATGCTTCTTTTGATACAGCCTAGGGTATGGTTGGCTTTCTGGGCTGCAAGGGCACACTGCTGGCTCATGTCCTGCTTTCCATCCACCAGTACTCCCAGGTCTTTTTCATCAGGGTTGCTCTCAGTCCTTCAATTCTCCAGTTTGTATTGGTAGCGAGGTTTACCTCGACCCAGGTGCAAGGTATTGTATGTGGATTTACTGCACCTCATGAGGATCACCTGGGTCCACTGCTCAAGCCAGTCCAGGTCCTTCTGAATGGCATCCCATCTCTCTGGTGTGCTGATCGCACCCCACAGCCTGGTATCATCAATAAACTTGCTGAGGGTGCATCTCAATGTCAGTGTCACTGGTGAAGATATTAAAGAGTATTGGTCCCAGCACTGATACCATTCATAACCGGTCTCCATCCAGACATTGAGCCATTGACAACCACTCTCTGGACTTTATCCTGCAAGCCATTGAGCAGTCAACCCATCAAATCCTTATCTTTTCAATTTGGAGAGAAGTGTGTTGTGAGAAATTTTGCCAAAAGTTTTGCTAAGGTCATGGTAGATGACATCAGTGACTCTTTCCTTGTCTGTTGATGAATTACACAATAATTTCTTGTCATATTATCTTAGAAAGTCAGTTTTGGACTTGGAAAAGTTTTGTTGAAGTTCTGATAGCGTTTTAGAAGCTTTAGACAGCTGTGTTCTCTTCTTTTACTGACTCTTGTGCCTTAACTCTATGAAGCGTAGTGTGTGGTTCAAGTTTGCTCAGTTACAGAGTAATAATGACTACTTATATGTCTAAGCCATTTAATTGTCTTTGTACTTATGTTTTCCAGATAGGAAAAAGCATCACTGTTAATGTGTGTGTTTAAAAGAGGGATAAATTACAACATTTTCCTACTTCAAACTGTGATTTTGTGAGTAGACATTCATTAGTAATTCACATTGCCAGTGATTGTTTCTCACTTATTTTTGATTATTTCACTTTTATATTTAAAAATTCTGTTCCTAAAAAATCTAGCCCTTAGTAGCTGTAAGCATGTAAAACCATGAGAATGCTGCCTTAAATTCAGCAGTGGTGACAGCAGTTCTTAATGGTGTTGGTCACTAAGGTGATCAAGAAGTCTTTGGCAGGGAACATGGAATAGGATCTGGTGGCTTCCCTGTCTTCCCATTTTTGCTGTGATACTTTTATGCTTTTTCACCCTTTCTACACAGAACACCAAAGGGAGTGATCTCATATGCTGTTTACCTACTTCATTTCATTTTTGGGAGCTCTATTTTAAAGATGTAATTCTAGTGTGCTTATCTCTGGGTTAAAATAGAAGCAAGTACTAACTATACCATGCTTTATTATGCAACTTCTTCTGTGCAGCAGACCTCTGTTTTGAGTAATTCTTGATTCAGTACACTTTTAACATGCAAAAACTGTAGTGTGAACGCTATAGTCATTGTTCTCTATTCTTCATGCTCTAAATAATTGGGCTGGGGGAGACAGTATGACAATGGGTTGTGATTCAGAGATCTTTTATCCAATATATTGGCTTGGGATTGAGAGTGGTAGGGGAGCATAGATTAAATATGTAATATCTTCTCAAGTTCAGAAAAAGTTATTAATACCTTTTCCAATGTGTAAACTACAAGCTTGTTAAAAACTTGAAATGTGAACACTATTTGAAAAAGCAAAAGAGATGTATGAAAAGCACGTTCATAAAACTTCCATGCTGTCTTTATATATGTGTATACATATCTCTGCAAGTCTTTCGGCACAGTGTTAACAATAAAATGTTTAATGTCACCAATTTGGCATTATATCACAGAAATATTAGTAGCCTTGAAACTGTCTGTACAATAATAGAATAAAATTTAGAAAAAGCTTAATCTAATCCATATTAGCATTGTATTATGTTGATTTGTAATAAAACCATAGATGACTGGAGTTTCAATAGACAATGTCACTCAGTTCAACCCTTTGCAGTGAGTGCAGAATCATCTTTGTATAGAGTAATTCCATTATTACTTTAATGTATTTTTGAACACATGTAATGAAGGTGTCTTCACCATTCATTAAAGTTTATTTTATTCCAAATAGTGTAGCTTGGGTATTATAACTCAAGCTTATGTCAGAATAAGCCCATGTATTTCAAATGATGTGCCTTGGCCAGCGCATCTGCATTAGTTCAGATGGATTTTATTTGATAATTTATTTATTTTAATAGTCCTCCACATATCACTGTAGATTAAAATGACATTAAGTGTAGTTATAATACATAGCATTCAAATTGAGTTACCAGACTATACAGGTCTGTTCTTACAAACTGAAATTCTTAGGTACCACTCTAGAAGAAATTGTAGATGCTTATTTTTAAATCACAAGCTGTGAGAAATATTACTTGGTCTCAAAGAGTGAGATGAAATAAAGAAGTACTGAATGAGGACTATATGGTTAAGTAGCTAGATTATAAAATTCATTCTGTATAGCTGTATTGTCCTACATTGAAGTGGTAGCTATTTCTAACCGTTCTGGCCACACTTCACTTAAACTTCTGATGTCCATTATGTCTTTGAATTTAGGTGAATTCCTGCAATTGGGGAACCACTAAAATCTGAGAGCAAATTGTCTATACGCAACAAAGTGACTTTCATGGTAGATGATCAGATTATGGGGGATAATAAAAAATTCAAGACACACACCACTTGCCATAACTCTGTGATTATTCTGCCATGGTAGTACTTACCTTCTCTTCTTGCTGAAGATGAAGGGCATCTTTAGAACAAAAATTTTCAATCCTGGCAGTACATTTCATTCTCACTAGTAAAAATGAACCAGCCTGGAGGCTCGTTCAGATTAGCATAGGGTTTCTGGATACCTGATTATCATGTTGAGAAGTATCCTTATGAGGGTCAAGTTGAAGTTCCTTTGCTTTGTGACTTTCTCGGTTTTAATCAAACCTAGATGAACCTGATCAAACTCAAGCTCAGGCTACGTTGACAGGCATTGAGTAAATGTGAAAGGCAGAAAGAGAAAATTTATAAATTATGCTACTGTACAATTTTTTTTCTTTGCTAGAAAGGTAATTGTTGCTTTGCTGATTTGCTTTTTCATTTTGTTTCTGTTTAATTTTTTTACTTTAATGATGTTCCTTTTTTTTGAACATTAACCTAAGATATGAAAGGTATGCTTATGCCTTTGCTGCTTGACTTGTAGCACTTAATATGGTCATGACTGAAATGTATGCTGTAATTCCTTTCTTTGTATAACCTTACTTTGAATAGGGACATCAGGAGACTACCGAAAATTAATCATTTACTATCTATTAAAACATCAGTGTCCAATCTTTGGGCTTTCCTGGACTATATTGGAGCACAATTAAAAATTTCAAGTATATAAGTAAAAAAACTTATTTTATTTTTTAGTACTAGTTATTAAAACATTAAAAGAAAGCATCAAAAACTAGCAGTTTGGAAATGTGTGTTTTAAAGGGATCAGGTTTTTTTTTTTTTGTTTGTTTGTTTCTCTTAATCAATATCTCCTTAGAGTTTTTACCTACAAAAATCAGAAGAATCAACAGTTTTTTGGTTTTTTTTTTGAAATTGAAATAATAACTTTTTACCGTTAGAACATAAGTGGAATTTCATATATACTTGGTGGGCCATGTCATTCCTGTGTTTAAGAAAACAAGTCAGTTAATACGTTACATGTGGTCTAATAAAAAACCCAAATCCATCTTGCTGTATTTTCAGATCTACTGAAATCAAAGCAAGACCCCCCCAGTGGTGTAAGTAGATTAGATAAGGTTCTTAAAGTTCAGGAGATGTTTCGGAAGAGGTTAGTGGAATAGTGAACTCAGCTTTTTGGAGTATTTTATAAAGAGAAGAAACAGTTTTTTAAAGATTCTGCCTTCTACTATTCTATTGCCCTGAGTTTTCCTCACAATGAAAAAAGTGCTTTCGTGAAAGGAACCAATGAGCCAAGAATGTGATTAAATGTTAGGAGGATGCTAAGTAATTGGATCTGTAGTAACTGGTTTTTTATAGAAAACGAAAGTATTTTTTATCATTAGATATGCTCTTATTAATAGAAACTATAATATTGTAAGTATATTTTAAAAATAGGATTAGTGTCAAGGATCAGTGGATTTTTTTATATGGGCTATGAAAATTTCATGTCGTGTGTTACAGATTGACTTTGTTAAGGCATTTTTTAGAAGAACTCTGCATATATGTTGATGTTTCTAACTATAGAGGCTGTTACTTTTTTAATATTGAGCCATCTTGGTTGCTGATGAAGTGATCTTAATCATTTAATACAAGTATGTTAAAAGGTGCTGGTAGAATGGCTCATTTTTTCATAGGATCATAGAATCTTTTGAGTTGGAAGGGACCATTAAAGATCATCTGGTCCAACCCCTGCAATGAACAGGAACACTTATTGCTAGATCAGGTTGCTCAGAGCCTGGTCCAGCCTGGTCTTGAATGTTGCCAGGGATGGGAAAACCAGCACATCTCTGGACAACGTGTTCAGTGCTTCACCACCTTACAGGGTACTTCTTCCTTATATCCAATCTGAATTTCCTCGTTTTCAGTTTGAAGCCATCTCCTCTTGTCCTGTCGTAACAGACCCTGCTAAGGAGTCTGTCCCCTTCCTTCTTATAGCCCTCCTTTAGATACTGAAAGGCTCCTTCTCTGGATGGGCTCCACAGACCCATGTCTCTGTCAAAGGCTTTACTGAAGTCCAGATAGAAGACATTAATGACTCTTCCCTTATCCACTGGTGTGACCTCCATTACCAATTACGATTACAAACAAGGGGATGAAAGGATTAATAGCAGCCCTGCTGAAAAAGACCTGGGAGTACTGTTGTACCTCAGCATTCTCCTTATCTGTTGCCAGTCTGCCCTTATTACTCACTGAGGGGGGATACTGTGGACTTTCCTTTTCTGGTTCTTCTACTCATAAAAGCCTTTCTCTGTAAAACCAGTTCTCCTGATTTTGTTGCTAAAAATAGCAGGCACAGTGCTGCTAATGGGAATTAATTGATTAATAATATTTACTTTTCCAGGTTACCTTTTGTGATCATGGCATACTGATGTGTTAACTTCTGAATCAAAAGTTTGGTCATGACTTCTATTAAAATATAATTAGTTCATCAGTTATTTTTTATTGGAGATGGCAAGGTTCAGAGAGGTCTAGGAGGAAAGTACAGCAAGAAAAGGCCAAGATAATTGTTTATTTAAACAAGACAGGAATTAGCAAAATAAAAAAGTGCAATTTCAAGAAGTGTGCAGGTGTCGAGAAGTCTGTAAGTTAATTTGGGGACATTTAGAGTTGCTGATGAACTGTAGTAGTATTTCTTGAAACACTTTCTTTCTAAGTCTTCCGCCTTAGGAAAGGCAGGATTACAAGTATTTTCCCATAATTGTTGTTGAGAATAAAGAAAAATTGTAGCAAAACCTAAACAAAATATATAATGCGCTCTTATGTTGCTCTGAAAGCAATACCTCCTATTTATTTCCATGAAAACTACAAAAGGTTCAAAGAGCACAATGATACTATTCAATACAGAAAATTCTCAGCTACAAAACATTATTTTCAATACAGTCACCACCTTTAGGTATGCATTTTTGCCAGCCATGAACAAGAGCCTGCTGGCCATGCTTGTTAAAATCTGCACCAGTGCAGGTGAGAGCTGTTACTGTTGCCACTGCACCACCCACTGCATCGCTGTGCTCATATCCGCTGTTCGATCTCTAAATGTTCAGCAAGTGGTGAATGTCAGTGGGTGCCTTTTCTTTTTTTTTTTTTTTTTCCTGCATAAAGGAATTCATTTCCACACCTTTGCTTCATCTATGCTTCCATATCTGACACCACTCTGTCAGACTGCCCCTTTACTGCCATCTGTCACACAGCAACAAAATACAAGGGAATACTGTCAGGAAGGTTCAACCTCTACTGCCGTACCACCAGCAACCACCTGTGACATCATGGGCCACCATAATATAGGAGGCATTGCTTCCAGGGCAGCACTCATAAAGAATACTTAAATGTTGAAATCACAAAAGTGTTAGTTCTCATGTTTATGGTACTTGAAATTTTTAAGGTTGCTTACAATTTTTCAGATTTTCATTTTCATTCTCAACAATTGAAAAAATAAAACTAGTTCAACCCATTTTTATCTTGTATTTCCTTTTTGCCTCTATTTAGGTTGCTTAGAATAATAAACCAGAATATATGAAATATGCTCATTATTATTGCAGTTCTAGTCAATGTAATGCAGAATATGTTTCAGAGAGGTGCCTAACCCATTTAGGAATGTATGATGTAAACAGTTTTTGATGGCACTGAGCCGTGAATAAGTAATGGGCCCAAGAAAACATCTTTTTGTAGTCTTCTGCTTCAGAACTCTAGATCCAACAAGGCTGGAGTCATGGATTTGAGGGAATTATCAAGTCAGGTACAGGAAAAATGTCAAAACAATAAGAATTGTTTGAGTTATCAACTGAAACAATTGAGTTATCAACTGAGTTATCAGTTATCTGACAGCGTTAGTGAAATATCAGAACATGATTATACTTTACTGGGAGATTGTTATTTATATATTTTAGAATTTGAGTTTTGTCTTTTTGTATCGTCTATGTGTGCAAATGATGCCGATGATAAGCAACTGTCTTAAAAATGGATACCTGTTTCTTCTGAAAGGGAGGCTTCTGAGGTCTTATATCTGTAATCAACTGTACCCCTGGATTTGCTTGTAGTTGTGAAGGAAGGGATGAAAAGCATAATATGCTCTTAGTTGAAACCAACATTGAGCCTGAAAAAAGCGTCTGTTTCTCAAGGTATATGCTATTCCTATTGAATATTACATAAGTTAATACCTATCTCTTTCCTTCCTGTTTCTTCTGTATCTCTAGTCTCTAAGTGATAGGCAGAAGTATTTGAAGTTTTACTGTAAATGAGTGTGAACTGTACTTGTTTGAGGATATGTGTATGATGGATTTTCAGGCTGCACTCTCTCATTACTCATTGTATTCTCTGGGTTTGGTATCCTTTGCTTTGATTTTGTTTAAAGGGTGAAGGGAGATGCAGTGGTACCAGTGTGTTAAGCAAAGTTATGCCAACTAACTGAAAATTCACATTTTCTGCTTGATTCGAGAAAACAAGGCTCAGCTCCCATGGTATGTCCAAGTGACACTTGATATTTTTTATTTTAAAGATCTTTAAGTAGTTATGTTTCGGTTCAGACTGAAAGCAGATTGTGAAATAGGTGAGCAGTACTTTCAACTTTGAGTGAGGTCCTTGGGTGATATTGCTGTTGAAATCAGTGGCAAGATTTTAGAAGTATTGCCATTTACACCTTTTTACAGCTCTTCAGTAGCCTTGCTCTTGTTCTTCAGTATTAACTATTGACAGCTTACATGCATGCCAAGTGCATTTTTATCACTCTGATGTGCTCCTGCTTACAGCTAGCCACATTACTATGATAATGCTTTTATAAATAGCATTTTAATCAATGTTACTGGCAGCTCACAAGAAAGAAAAAATAGAGGTTTTATCCCTTTTGGCCTCACTGAATTTTGTTTTTATCTGTTGTGAGTTTTTTATTTTGTTTGTTTGTTTGTTTTTAATAGTGATTCCGGAGTTCATTAGTCAAGTAAATATTGCACTGGAGAGCTTAAGCAAGAATACAGTACATCTATTTGATGATAACCAATTTGTGGATGTTTCTAAGAAGGTTTATGATACTATTCACAACATCAGATGCTCAGTCATGATGATTCGGGTAAGTTTTTGATTTGTTCATTTAAAGTTCGTCTATAAGATAATTCAGGACATAAGGGCATTTTCAGGAGAGCTTAGAACAATGAATATCAACTAAGCCCCTCAACTCATATTCAGATTTAACTGATTTGGGGATTTTGTGTTGTGAGGGGGTACGATTGTGACTCGGGGAGATTGAATCCTCTTGTGTGGAAAACAAGGTTACCAAATCAGAATGTTGTAGAAAAATGTGTTTCATTCTTTAAAAATATTTGTGTGTAATTGAGTTGATAAGAAATCTCCATTAATGATAAACTTGTTGCTACAAACTGATTGTAGCTCTGCCCTTAATCTTATTCGATGGAACGTAGGAGCAGAGGGTATCATCCTGTTAATCTCTTGGAGTTCTGCCGGTTGCATACATGAACACTGAACAGCCCGACTTCTGTAAAATGGGTACAGTCAATGTAGTTATCCTAGCTTTTATTCTGTACTTCAAGAATTTTACCCAAATACTTTCAGTCTGCAAATATAATTTCAAGATGATTCAATGCAAAAAAAAAAAAAAAAAAAAAAAAAAAAAAAGTAATTTTTTTGAATAAAATTAATAGTAAAAGCACAGACACATTTTCCAAGAAATACTGATAAATTTGGAAGAAATAAATACACTGTTATTTGTTTTAAATATAAAAATATATTACGGGGTAGAATGTGTGGAAAAAATTAATTATGGAGGCTCTTCTTACCATGTTGGAATGCCTAAGTTAGTTTTAGTGGGAATTCAAATGTGCAAAATCAAATTTTAAGTTTATCATCCTTGCTGCAGTTGTCACGTAGGAAATTATTTATGTACTGAAGATCCTGAAGCACTGACATATGGCTTACTGTGCTCTCACTTCACCTACAGTGATTTTTGATAACTTTCCAACAGCTTAGTATTAATTCTTGGAATGATCATCAGTGGTTTGTTTTTTTTTTTTTTTTTTTTTTTTGCTCATTGTACATATAACCAGGATTAAAAAACTGTGTAACTGTTTAGTGATTTGGTTATCTGTCAGGTTATCTAAAGCTTGGTCTGTTTGTTTTATTAGCACCTAACTTTGTGAAGCAAAATGCAACCAGTACTATTTAATTTTGTTACAACTGCTTGTAAAAGTTTTATCACTGTCCTTCTAGTTTTCAGTTCAGCAGCATTTTTTCATTACGTTTCCTAGTCCTATTTGAATTTAACTTCTTCAACGTGTGCTCAAGAAACTTTCATATATCTTCTTGCCTTCTGTTTCTCCCTGTCACTATTACTTTTGAGGAGGCTTCTGCTGTTACATCTCCCAGATGTTCACTTCTTATGCCATTGTGTCTTGATGATGGAAGCAACAACTCAATTTGCTGCTCCTTTAAACTGTGTATGTTTTGATATTAGTTCAAGCTGGAAATGTTTCTGTTCCAAAGGACCTTTTTTGTGATGTGTTTTCTCAATCAGATGCTTTAAAGGATGAAATTTATCAGCCAATTGGGGAACTAATAACCTTTCTTCAGGAAAGGAGGTTTACAACAGATACTTTCAGAATCAAACAGGGAAGATGAACATCTGCAAGTCACTTTTAAGCAGTGAGAACCTGCTATTACAATATGCTTCATTGATAGAGTTTTAAATGTTTTCCTCTTCCCTGTAAGGGAGCAGTCAGTCTTTGGAAATGGAAGAGCAGGCTCAAGTCACTAAAGGGCTGACATTTGCCTCCTTCACACTTCAGATACTCTGGTAGATGGTCTCAGTTACTTCCTGTGGTCAGACTGTGAATGATAGCAGTATGCAGATGTTACTTGTTGGCTTTAATTCTAGTCCAGTCAGGATTTGGATTAATTCTAGGATGAAGCTCGGTGCCTCAGGCACAGGAAAGAAGTGTATATAATAATAATAATAATAGTTATATGTAATATTCTTTCCTTGCAAACTAGACAAAAATGCAAATGTTTGGGACAACAGGACAGTCATTGTATTATTTCCCTCTGCCTCCTTTAATTCTGTGCATCCTACTCAGGGAAAACAAAATGCTGGTATATATGATACGAAAGGTTCTTGTTGAAGTTTGATGAGTCTGCTTTCCTTATTTGCTGGTGGTGATCTCTGTGCTTGTCTCAAGCTCAGGATATCTCAGCTCACAGGATTGTTCTTGCTCACTGTGTTCCTGCACTTTGTAGAAGGTTCTTGCTCATAGCAGTGATTCATGTGGGTTGGATTTATTTGGCAAAAAAAAACCAGACTGAAACAGATACTCTATTAGGTAGCACAATCTGTTCCTGTTTCAGTGAACCTCATCTCCCTCCTATAAATTGGAGCGAGACACCATAGAAACTTTGTTGTAGCATGACATTTTTCTAGATCAGTTAATCTTTGTTTAATACCCATGCTGTTCAGGCCATCCTAACTATATGACTTGCACTGTCATTTCATTTTTAAATTTTATTTCATTTTGAATGTTATAACTTCTTCTTGAGTTTGAACTGCTTGTAATCTGATCATGACTGAGTCCTCCTTTACAGAGTTTTTCATTTGGAAGGAAATGAACTGAGGAGTGTAACAAATTTCACAGCCTCTGTGAAGGCACAGACACTCCTCTGGAGGTTACTCTGAGCTATATTCTCACAGTCCTCCATGATGTGTATATCTGTCTGTACAGCCACTCAAAAAAGAAAAGTATGTTACATCCCCGCTATTTCTTTCTGGGCATGAGGGGAAAATAATTTGCTCTGAGAAGACTGTATATATGCATAATACATAAAAGCATGTGGAAGTGTGCTTTGTAGATGCATACTACATTTATAAAATCATAAATCACTGCACAGCACCTAAACGTACAGCATTAGTATGAAGATTTCTTAGCAGGTCTGTCTTCCACTTCTGCTTTGCAATTGTAATTTGACAAGGCAAAAAATTTCCAAAGTATCAGAAATTATGATGTTGGCTGAACTTGGAGCCATAGATAGCAAAGAGCAGATACTTCTGCTATGTGAGGCACTTATGGCCAATTGGATAACAACATGCCTACACCTTTATTGAAATTCCCATCATCCTAAACAAAAGATGTGTATGGGTTTGAAAGCAATGTGGCTTGAAGTGTATTCAACTGTATTTGGATGGATTCAGCATTGACAATTGCAAACTCATGACAAAAGCTCAGGAGATGGAAACAAAAGGAGTTTAATTCATTAAAAAGGACATGTGCAGCTTTCTACTTAATGAGTGCCATTTTTCAGAGACTGTCATGGGAGGATTTTTTTGAGGTTTGGTGAAATGATAGTCAGCTACTCCACCGTCCCTTGGAGATACTGACTGCCAGCACGGGAAGAAGAGAGCTGAAAAAACCCTGGCATTCATTTTTTTGAGCACAGATTTATTTGCATTCCTTATTAGATACGTTCCAGGCAATGTCAGTTTCATTTCAGTCTGCTTATAAGAAGCTTTAGTAAATCTGATGGTTATTCAGACCTATGCTGCAAGCACAGCAGCCAAGGTGACGAAATAAAAGCATTCTGGGGCCAAATTTTATAGGGCCTCATTGATACTGTGCCAAAGAACAATGTGTGGCTGATCACAGGGGATTTCAAGACTAAATCAAGGAAAGAAATTGTTGATCAAAATATAATTTGAAAATGTAAATTAACGAGGATGCTGATTCACGGGGGGGGATTTTTCAGCATCAAAGTAAAAGTGGAAACTCACCAGATTGGTTCCTCAGGAAGCATTTCAAGCATGTAATTACACTGAGTATGAATGTTTTTTATAATACTGTCCCTAACTGTCAAATGCTGCCAAATACTGTTATTACTGCAGATTATCAGATATGCTTTTCAAGGTCCAAGCCTAACCGTAGATACATAAAATATTAATTCCTGTCCTACAGGTATAATGTGCATAACTCTTGAGAGCAACTAAATACTTAGATGGTGTGCTGCACAGATGAGCTCTAACAGAAATGCTTCTGGAACTGCAGGATGTGTCCTTTAAGATGCTTTCTGTCATTTCACTTGCAAGGATGAATTCCTCCATTGGTAGCTGTTAATTTGGCTGTTTGATCCAGGGTGTATTAGCTGCATCTGCTTATTAGTATCACGCATACTTTGTTTTTTTTTCTTTATTCCTTGATTCTTTAAGTGTTGGATTTTTGTTGAATTGTAAAGGCACAGGTAGCTTGATTTTGCACACTAACTTCTAGATAGTGAATTAATCAGTATATTGCTTTTATGGCAATAGATTGGGGTAGATAAGAGACAGAATTTAGCTATTTGAAATAAATGTGGGAAAGGCAGAAGAAACAGGTGGACAGTCTTTGAGATAGTAATTATGAAATGTTGCTTAATGTTAAAAATGTTGCTTAATGTTAAAAAAAAAAAAAACAAAAACAAACAAACAAAAAAAAACCCCAAACAACAAAACAGCGAGCTGCTATGTGAAATGTAGTTAGTTGAATAATATGAGACAGCTGGATTGAAGTAACAGCTGATAATATCCCATTAAGATATTGGCTACAATAGAGAGGTAGTAACTGCAAATATACAATAAGTGCAAATAGTTGAACTGGTGATGAAGTCATCCTAACATAAATACATAAACAGGAGTGGAAAAGAATTCTCCAAGTTCTGAGTTTCCTGGAATTCTTTGATATTATCAAAAAGTGTCTGCTGGGAGTTTTCCCAGCAGATAAAAAGAGGAAGGCAAAATGTTCATATACACTATTATATATACACTACTATATGCCTTTAATAATCTTGGAAACAGTGAATGAGTGAACTTGTATTGCCAGATTTTATGAGAGAGTAGGAAATTTTTTTTGAGATTGCAGTTCTTGTCTAATGCAGTATTCCCCTCATTTTAACACATTTCTTATAGATCTCTTCTGCTGTATATGTATTCTATGTGCTGTTTCCTTCAAAATTCTAGTATAGTGATTACAGATTCCCTCAGAGTTTATGGTGTTAGGCTTTTTGAGTGTTTCTTTTGCAGACTGTATCTTCACTACCATTGAGGAGCTATTTTTTGTGCCGTACTCATTCTCATAGTTCCTCTCACCCCAAGAACAGGCATTTTGTGGTTTTGCATCATACCTACATAATTTTATTTCAAACGGATTCTCACTGTATTCCCAGTGTACTCCTTATCTTATTGTTTCTTTGGCTAATCAGTCTTTCACTGTAGATTTTAATGCCCTTTGTAAAATCAAATGCAGTTTAACTACACGTTCATGTATTTACAGTATTGCCTTTTTAAATGTTTTGGCTACATCAGAATACCCTTGACGTGGTTTCCATTTTTCTTCATCCTTTGATTGCAAAAGCTGGGTAGTATTCCACCCATTTTTAAAGAAATGTGAGAGAGTTCTTCGATAACAGAGATTATAAGCTCTTCAGTCCAGTTGATTTCTCTCATCATGGCGGAATTTGGTCTTATGTATCCAGCAGAGCTGCAAGAATATTCAGAACATACACTTTTTGGAAAGGAAGATGGCAAGTGATGAAAACCTTCCTATCATCCTTTTTCTCTTTCAGCCAGTTAATGTCTCTATTAAATTGTACCTTTGCTTTTATTAATGGTTGGATTATCCTCCGCATGCAGGATTTTCTCCCCTTTTTTACTTCCATAGTTGGGATGAATTAGATCCTGCCATGTGCAGGCAATAGCACATATGAATTGAACCTCTATTTAAAAGGTAGAGAAAATAAAGCTTGGAAACTAATTAGAAAAACATGTTTACTGCAGTCCCACTGCTGTTTGTTTTTCAAAGAGAGCTGTGAAATCTCATAGTGAGAAAAGACAAAGAGCTTATATTAACCTGATAAACTTCATTATTAGTTGTCTGAAATTTATGAATCATGCTGACTCATTACAAATAAATATTGGGAAACTAGTTAAATACGTTTTTTTTTTTTTTGTTTTTGTTTTTGTTTTTGTTTTTTTTACTATCCTACATCAGCTGCTGAAGAGGAAGAGTTTGTACAATAGCAATTAGCAAGGCAGGCAGACCTGCAACTCTCATCACCTTCTGCCATTCCTGACCTAATTAGGTTGGAGCTGACCTTTCTTTCCCTCAGCTCCTTGTCACTTTACGTGGCTGAAAGAGATTTTTCCTGTATGTTTTTGCTTGTTCTCCTTTACACACTATGCTTCTGATATAGATGTAGTCAGTACTTGTTATCTTGTCATCCTTTTTTTTTTTTCTTTTTTTTTTTTTGTATCTGTACCAATAAAAGGATTTTCTACCCTCGTCATTTAAGAAAATATGTACTTTGCACTGGGTGTAACCAAGCAGATGTTTCCATGTGCTATTTTGTTCAAATGGTGCTTTTCTAGCTTATTCTATCGGTCCTGTCATCCAAAGATTGGTGTATCTTGATGCACTGTGACTGAAGAAGGATGTAATATCTGGTGTCGTTTAAAAATGATCCCAGAAATGCCATTCATCTGATAATAACTGTTAATACAGACTGTTCAGTCTAGCAGAGGGCCTCCTCAATGTTCTTCAGCTTCTGCTTTAAGGCTTGATCAATTCGCTGAGCTTGCCAGTGGGAATATTCAGATCAGTGAAGGAAGTATTTGTGGACATGCTTGGAGTCATTGCCCTTCCCTCCCACATACAATTATGTGCAGAGTCACCAAAAATGGGCTGACACAATTGTAGCACATCTATTGCTCTTTCCAACACATTGTCTGTCAAAAATAGTGCACATCTCTACACCAGATTGTAACCCTTACTCCACTCTTGGTTCAGTAACCTGGACCTGCTTGGAAACCATCTATATCAAAGCAAAGAGTGGCACTGGTAATGTAAACTTGCTTAAGATGTATCTGTGTGTGATCTATAAATCATTCTTTCAATCCAGGAATCAATACTGGGCATTTTTCAGTATGTATTTGAATAATTCTGTTGCTGTAGAGTTCAGGCTGTAAGTATGTTGTGTAGAACAGAAAATAAATTCAGCCTAGGAAGTCTACTTAACATGTCGCATACATACTGCTTTTTTCAGTTGTGTATTAGTAATTAGTCCTGATTAATTACTATTGCTGAAGGAGTGGAACTGAGGCAGAACTGTGACAATTCCACTTTTTATATTTTTCGAGAGTATCTGAAGATGATGTGTGCACTGTTGTGAAAGCTACTATTCTTGCAAACTTTCTAATTGCGGTGCACTGTAAGCGGGACGGAATGAGACATCCATAGCATATCTTCAAAATAAGGTACAGATCTACATTAGTGGTGAATTGTGATCTTGATTGGTTTTGCTTATTTATTTACTTTTTATTTCATGTGTAAACAGTCTGTGAAGCTACCTGAAAAGACATCTATTCTGTTACTGATTTAACTGTTTTAGTTCCACACTTTTGTCTTGTGGAAGACAGGATGGACTGGAAGATTATGCCATAAGAAAGTACTAGCTGATGTTATGATTAATTTCTCAGGGAAGTGGTTTTTATAGGTTTGCATTGTTTTTTAGCTTTTTTTGGTCCTGTTTATGTTAAACATTTTTGGGTGCTTTTTGTGCATTGTAGGAACCACTTTGTTATTAGGGATTCAGCTATTCTAACACTTTCAGAGCAGCAAGTTCCCATCTGATATGTCTGAGAACTAATCCTACAAAAAGAGTTGCTAAGGTCTTCATTTAATTTTTCTGGTATTTAGTATCCTTTGTTCGTTTTTTCCCCCCATTTTTAAATGTTTTATTTGTGTGTTTTTTAATATAATTTTAAGCCTTTCTTTCCATACAGAAAAAGCAAAAAGGTAGTGTTCTATTCTCATCTCTGATTCACTATAAATTTGTTTAGCTACCCCCTCATTTTGTTTGCCTGTATTTAATTTTGTTTGTCTGAATTTAATCTGCTTGCCTATTGCTTGTGTATCTAAAAGCAAAGTGTGTAGCATTGTTATGCTTTGTTCTTCAAGATTCACAAAACATGCAGCAGTATGTAGTTGTCAGACTGCTCTGTGAGGTAGAATGGATTGGCTAAAGCTTGGTAATTGATAGGTTGACTAAGGCTATGTGGACACCTGCTTTACTGTGGGGTTTGTATTCTGAGTCACATAAAAAGTGTTACTGGGGAATGTTACAATTATGTTGCAGAAACCTTGTTTATTTGGTTTCATTATCAGGAAAATGTGGTGAGTTTAAACCACCAGATCAAATATGCATACTGTTAAATAAAACCTGCTTGCAGCTTGTTCTCCCTGCCCCATTATTTGGTTTGCTGGCATCTCTAGATAGGATCCCCAACCATCGTGGGGAAAAGTAACTCCAGACTCCTTCCCATATAGGTTCCATTCTGTGTGTTACATTATCTACAAATGCATTATCGAGAAACTTATGTTATGTGCCCCAGAGTATACTTGGGAAGTCATCTGATATTGTAGAAATACTTTCTTGTTTATATTATACATCTTTATTAGCACCATAAACTCAGTCATAGTTACTTTGACTTTACCTTGCATATATCCTATGAAAATGCTCTGTACTGCAACAGTTTTGGGACATAGTCTGCATACATTTCAATTTAACATGCTGTCATTCTATTAAATGCTAATCTCCATTTAGGACCAGGTCAGTTTGTATTTCCAAATAAATAAGGCTGATTTGTGTTTTCTGGAAAGCTACTACAAACAGCATTTTGCCTGTATTTCAGGTTTATGTACCACATAAAATACACTCAAGGGTCTGATTTTCTGCCACCTTCATTAGTTTAAAGCCTTTAGTATCTTCCACAAATCAAGTGACCATTACAGTTCTTTGTACAATAGTATTGGTGTTCTTGATGCTTAATAGAGCAAAACAGGTGCACAGCAGTGAATCTGTAAATAAATACCACTCTGTCTTTTCTTGAAAGTTTCATCCCATTGTCTTCAACCTGTGAGCAAGCTGCTCCCCTGGGAAATGTCTTCAGTTTGGAGTAGTTGCAAATTGCTATGAATATCTGTTCTTAAGAATTGATGTGATTTCACAGTTATTTTCAAAATTTTGTTTGTTAGTAGAAAAAAAAAAAAAAGAAAAAAACTACAACAGATTAAATTATTGATTTTAGAAACAGGTGGTGTGTTTTCATCTCGGATAGGAGGAAGGATGTATAAGAAAAAAAAAGTAGATGCTCAACCTTTTAATCTCAAACGTTAAAATGAAAGCCAAAGCACAAATACATTTTTATTTCACTCGAGGCAGGATGGTCCTTCTCCTCCCCATTTTTAGGTCCCTTTGCTTAAACCATTGAGATATAGTGAGCAGGATTGTTGAGGATTTATAGATTTTTTTTGAACAAATAAATTGAATAGAAACTTCTATTTCTTCTATATTCCCACACTTTCAAACTACCGAGTTTTAACCTTTCAGCTTGTTGTACATCCTTCAACTGCTGTCCCTGCATCCATGTTCCAGCCACTTGCATAGTTTTGCTGCCTTCTGATTTCAAAAAGGTTTTTGTTACTTAAAGAATTAGAATATGTAATGACTTATCAGACAAATAATAGAAAATACAAAATCCAGTTTTTCAGTTAAAAAAAAAAATCAACAATTAGAACAACTAGAATAGGAATGATGCTCATTTTCAGTATTTTCTGTCTTGGATCATCTTTCTCAATTTTTTTTTTTTTTTTTTTTTTTAACTTTCTGGTTTTAGATTTTGGTTCTTATTGGGTATAAAAATGAGTAGTGGGTGGAAAAATTAACCCTGTCAACCCTGTATGTTCAATTCGTACATTTTCCAGTACTTTCCATCACATAGTAGTGTTACACGTAACTATGTGTTACTACATATAGTAATGTTATCACAGAGTCACAGTATCATAGGAGTTGGAAGGGAACTCGGAGGATCATCTAGTCCACTGTACTTGCTAAAGCAGATTCCCTACAGTAGTTTGCACAGGAAAGTGTCCAGGCATCTTTTGAATATCTCTAGAAAAGGAGACCCTACAAACCTCTCTGGGCAGCCTGTTCCAGTGCTCTGTCACCACCACAGTACAGTTCTTCCTCATATATGTATGGAATTTCCTGTGTTCCGGTTTTTTGCTCATTGCCATTCATCCTATCACTGCATACCACTGAAAAGAGTCTGGTCTCATCCATGTGACTCCCACACTTTTGATATTTATAAACCCAGCTCTCTCAGCCTTTCCCCATACAAGAGATGCTCCAGGCCCCTATTCAACTTTGCAGCCTTCACTAGATGCCATCTAGAATATTTCTGTCTTCTTGAACTGAGGAGCTCAGAAATGGACACAGTATTCCAGATGTGGCCTGACCACAGCAGAGTAGAAGAGGAGAATAATTTCCCTCAAAGTGTTGACTATGCTCTTTTTAATGCACCCTGGGATACCACTGGCCTTCTTGGAGATAGGAGCACAGTTCATATCACTGTTCTCGATCATGGCCAGAAGTTATTACTCAATATTATTATTCTTTTTTTTTTTTTCCCCCAAAATACTGTGATTAACTGGCCTCTTTCTAACCAGAAAATGCTATCAAGATAACAGTATGTTGAGCAGAATGTTACTTTGCACTCTGCCAGACACTTCACTCATCTCGCACTCTTGTCAGTGAGAGAAAAGAGATGAGAGAAACATAGACAGTGGATCATATAAGTGTCAAAGTTTTTATAGGTCCTGAGGAGATAATCTGCCCAACCTCCCGTGAAAAGCAATGTTATTCAGTGCCTTGTCAAGCCAAGTTTTGAATATCTGGAGATTTCACCTCTTCCCTGGACAAGGTTTTCCAATGTTCAGTTGTTTTCAGTCTTGCCTCTAGGTGGACTTTTCCCTGAAGCAAATTCTGTTGATTGCCTCTTGTCCTGTTGCCAGGCATTCCCATAAAGAGATTGCCTCCATCTTCTCTGTAACTACCTTTTAGGCAGTGAAACACTGTCATTAGATCCTCACTGAGCTGCCTCTCAGTTGAAGTGCAGTTCTTTCAACTTGTCTTCATGTTTATAGTTCTCTAGTCCTCTCATTATCAGGCAGTCTTCTGCTGGACACTGCCCACTTTTTTTAATGTCTTTCTTGGATTGAGGGGCTGCAAAATTGGGAAAAAATTGGGTGTGGCTTTACAGGTGATGAGTAGAATGGCATGATCACATCCATTGACCTGCCAGCTATTTTTTCTTGTTGGAGCAAAAGATAAGGCTGAATGAATGCAGGATTAGTCCTTTTTACTGCTTGGTTTTAGTGTTTCACTACCATTTGTTCCTGCCAAGAGGTCAGAAAGAAATGTTTCTTCCAAAGTGACAAAACTGATAGTTCTTGAACTTAAATACTGGGAAACGATATTGGAAGGAAATGACAGAATCTCAGAAACTCATCTCCAATATATGCTTTTTTTCCTTCCTGTCACTTCCCCTTTCTTCATTCTCTTTAGCAGGTTTTTATCCATTCTTCTCAGTTGCATTGCTTGTCCTCATTTTTTGACTCTTCCTGCTGGATGGAATCCTCCTTTACCCTTTATGTGATAAATGTTGCATCTTTCTTCTTCAATTGTGTACTTCCCAGATGTAATTCCTCTCTTTACTTGCCTTGGTTGATTCCAGCTCTTGGCATCCAGCTCTTCATTCTGCTGAAAATTCTCAAAGCTCTTGGTTACTTCTCTCTGGGCAGAGCCTTGGTCTATTATCTACTCTATATGTATAGATATTATCTATGGTATACTATTATCCATTGTCTGATAAACTAGTCATTTTCAGCACAGTTGCTTCTGCAATGCTCTTCTGTCTAGAATTAATCTCTACCATATGTGGCTTGGCTGTCCTAGGGAAGAGATTAGTCAACACCTCTTCCAGCTTTCTGTGGCTATTGTGTAGGGGATATGCACCTTATTTCTGAATATTTGTATTTAATATCCACTTGACAGTACTTAACAGAACTGCTCCTTAATTGCTTAATGTTACCTGTAAACATCACCACATCTACTATATCTTCATTAAGCTTTCACCTCTAAACACTCTTCTCTCAATTTTTTTTATATTCCATGACAATGGCAACATCACTGCTGTTTTGAAATCAGCATTCATCATGCAGTTAACAGTGGTTCCTTAAGTTACCTCTGTGTTTATTTGCCGCTGTGCATCTACTTTCAATCTGTTTGTTAGTTTTTTTGTTTTTTTGGTTTTTTTTTTCCAGTCTCCTACTTAGTTTGCCAGGTGGTCTTTCTTTGGGGGAACAGAATCACCTTGCTCTGTGTTTATACAGCATGCAACAAAACATTGATTCAGAATTAAAACTTTCTAGAAAGTATTACAGTAAAATAATTTGCTACGAACAGATGTTTTAGCCAAAGTGATGGCTGAAATGCCTCCTTTTGTTAGATTCTCTTACTTTGCTACGGAGTTTCTAGTTCTCTGGAAGGCTGACAGTGTCTTTTATGTATTTTGGGCCTCCCTAGAGAGCCCACGTTTTTACTATATGGAGAACAAAATATAATATAAAAAGCTGCTTTCATAAAAAAAGAAATTACATGTATTTCAGCTACTTGAAACTAGTTGAACTAATTGACTTAGTAGACTTAGTTGGAACAGAGTGGCTTCTCTTATTTGGCTCTTATTTATGAAAGCAAGCTTCTTGCTACAATGCATACAACTCCTAGACTTCTACACTTTGCCATTCTTTGTTGTGTTTATACCTGATTGTTTCCAGTCAGCAAATGACTATTTGACCCATCTACTATTTTATACTTTTTTCAGTTAAAAATGTTACTTTTTCAAATCTACCTTACGTTTCCAGTTTTTAAAGTGTCAGATAGTGGGAAAGACGTGCTGTTTGCTACTTATTTGTTTGTTTTTAAAAGTATTTTATGAGTGTTTTTAGAAAGCATAATGAATGACTTCAGAAATGCTGATTAAGGACTAGTGCTGAAGAATCAGCTGCATACTGTATCCATTACAGTATTTGCAATTTGCAATTATACATCCTGGCAAATCTGCATCGTCTTCCACCTAAGATCTACGGCCTTAGGTATCATGCAAGACTGTAAATCTAGAGTTTCTCAGCAGCAGGTTGCAATGTGGCTTACCATCGAGTTTCTTAGTACTGGGTTTACTGGTTTCAGATTGTGAAGCCAATATGTTTTATACAGGAATGGATGGCATGAACAATTTTGAGTTGCATACTATTTTAAGCTTCAATTTTTCCTGTTTTAAGAGCTTGAATTCTATTGCAAGTATGTCACATATATTTATGTATTTAATTGTTCAAAATAATATCCCTCTCCTTCAGGATAATAGAGCTTTCCAGAATGGTTTTAGTAGCTCTAGTTTAGCTGCTCATTGAAAATTTATGCATAATGCAATGTATTTTCTGGAACATGAAAATCTTTGCTAAGGGCTTTTTTGTAACAAAGAAGAGCATTGTTGTATTCCTTCCTTGCCATTTAGTGCTTACTGTCTAATGTAAATATATTCCTACAGAAATAGAATGAATGTTATTCCCTTAAAAGCACTAAATTTCTAAAACTAAAGCTAGAAGACACAGAAGAAGTGTTACAAATTACATGTGTTTCAGTAAAACATTATTAAAATATGTGTCTTATCACCTGGTTTATAGGAATTTGAGAGATGCAAGACTGGAAATGGAGACAGTAGATAGAGTTAATAGCTCAGGCAGTAGTTCTGACTCTGAAATCTGCTCTGTCAGTGTTTCCAGTTCTGATATCGAGATCTTCATTACTCAGTAGTAATTTGGCTATAGACTTCTATTGATCAGCATAGTCCTTGGATTGATTAAAATTTCTCAGTTCCCATTCTTTTCATTGTTGAATCATTTGACATTTAGGATGGACTCTTTTCAGCATGAAGCAGAAAGTGAAGGGATGCATTGCGAATGTATTCAGTGTTCAACTGGGATGCAGTTATATTTCAAAAATAGAAATTAACTGTGTTCTAGCTCGTGATCTCAGATTTTCTATCATAGGAAAGGAGAAGCAGTGCTGCAATCTGCTCTGACATTGAGTTAATAGAGTTTAAGGCCTGGTCCAGTTGTCAGCATACGATACAGCTATGTGAGAGTGAAAAAGATTTGGGAAGAATTTATTTATTTCTTTTTACTACTGATAGTTCTTTTGCTTTACTTTCTTTATAATATCTTATAATCCATAAGTATACTTCAGTTCATTTTTTTCCATTAATGATACATTCCTGATGTTTATTCTTTTCTTTCCTCCAATTTGCACCACCGGATTATTTTCTTGAATGCATGGTCATAAAGCTGAAATGCAAAGTTATTGAAGGCAAGCAGGCCTTACCAAGGAAGGAGGCATAGTTATAGCAGGGAGACTGACTCAGTAAAAAACAGGAACTGCGGAAGGAAATTAATCTGAGAATTTTAAAAAATAATAATCCTCCATTGAACTTGATAAGTGGAAGACTGGTTACCTGAAAAAATTCTGTAGAGGCTGACAAACCAGATGCTACCTAATTGTCTGAGAACCTCAGGGACTTACATCCTGTTCTAAAGAAGAAAGAAAAGAGATGCTCTGTTATATTCAGTACCAACAAAGTCAGTATATATTGACACTGAAGTGAGGTGTGTTGCAGCAAGGGAGTACTGTGCATCATCTAGCAAATGGATTATGTGGAAATTGCATCTTTGGAGCACCATTCTTCCAGTAGAACTAAGCTATTAGTTTTTGAGGCTCTCTTGCTGTTCCCTATAGCAAGTGCTTTAGTTATTAGGAAAGCAGAGCAGTAACATTAACGGAAAAATCAGTTTCTTAGTCCATGTGCTCTGTTATCCCAGGCCTCCTTGAGGTAGTCCACACAAAAATTGCTATGGGAAATAAAAGGAAATCCAATTCATTTAGTTGGATTGATTACTTTTTCTGGAAGTAAAAGGAGCCTTCATAGATGTTCCTTAGCTTGAGAAATTATTATCTGTGCCATTCCTATTAGCTTAGGGAAATATCCTGGAATTTGATATGTATTACATTTTCTTACAAAAATAATAACTACTTTCATGTTAGGATAGAGGAAAGCATATCCATATAGAATACTGAGAATAAAGAGCTGCACTTAATTGCCTAGAGTGATGTTTTTGGCAGCCTGGGGATGCACATAGTTTCACTTAGGTTTCCCTAGGAATGACAGATGACAGCTTTATGAGCTCCGTTGCACTCCTGGCAGCTATATGGCCTTCGTTCCTGAAGAGACTCTTCTTGTTACAGTAGAATCAGGTTTCCTCCCTTGGAATAAAGAGCGCCATGGTTAAAGTAATGCCATTCTGTTGTCTGCTTGTAGTCTTAAAAGCACAACCACATGCTGATTAGAACCAACAATAATCAGTGTCAGAGTTGGGTAACTGACATCTATTGTTCTTCTACATATATTCATTGTATTAAGCAGGCCATTTCCTGTTCTGGGTGGATTACCTTCTTTCTAATCAGTTTGTAATTTGCTTATTGAGGAGATCAGATAAGCGGATGTGAAGTAACTACATTCTTAAATCTTAACAGATGTAAAGTGGGGCTAGGCAGAACAACAGCAAATTGTGATTTCACCTGGCTGTGTTGAGGTTTGGACTTCTGGACAATAGATTAACACTGATTTCTGAAATTGAAGCAATCCCCAGTGGAGAAAATTGTGTCTGCTTAAAACTTAAGCTGTCCTTTCTATTCTTTTACATTACTATGGTCTTAAAATTCATGCCTTACAGCTTCCATCTTCTCAGGCTTGACTGCTTCATTTAGTTTTATTGCTTATATGGAACTTACAGATCACAAAGCAGATGACTCACCCTATGTGCCCTTTAACTGCAGAAAGGATTTGAAAGAGTTATTTTTTCCTGGATTAAAAGACCTTTCTGGCAGCATTGCAGCTGGCTTTTGTTTTTGTTTATTTGTTTGTTTGTTTTAAATTATTGTGTAATCTGCTCATTTTGGTGTTTTTTTTTTTTTTTTTGGTTTTTTTGTGTTTTTTTTTTTTTGTGTGTGTGTGTGTGTGTATGAAATTGTCCCAGTCATTTGTAGAACATACTGTCTGTATAATTCATAAAACTGTTTTCTGCCCCTTAAGTTAACATTTCCCAGCTGGTGGAAGTAAACCCAGATTAAATTTTAGTCTGTGTTTAGTTTAGTTATCAGTTAACACCATCATTTTCTCCTGATATTTTCCATTCCAGAAAACTCAATAGCAAATATTAGCAGCAGTTTGGATAATAAGAGAAGGAATGATTCACTCTTACATAGTTTGTAGGATTGCCAAATAGCTCATAGGTTTGGCAAGCAGTTGCTCCTAACATAATTGGCTTTTAGGCTGTGATATATCGTATGCTTCCTTTTTGTTTATTCTTGGAAAAAATGACGAGCTCAAATATTTATCTATGGCATAGGAAAAAAAAGTTGAGAGCATCATGAGTTGCAGGAAAATAGCATCCTTCACAGAGGGAAATTATTATTGTTTCTTTAAATAAAAACATATTAGGGGCCACTCCACAACTAACATGAATATGCTACCATAAAGACAGGGTAGTTTTCCTGGAATGGAGGTAGTTCATCACAGACATACTTTTGTGTTGTCCTGCCTTGCATTAATATTGTTTATTTCTATCCTCTTCCTTTCTTTCCGTTCCTCTTCCTCTTCTTTTTTCTTTAATTCCTTTTTCATTTCTCACCTATAATCTTTCTTATATTTTGTCTCATGTAAATGCAGATTTACTTCTAATCTTGGGCACTAAGATAGTATAAGAATTGTTTATTGTAAAATATGAATGCTGGAATTCTCACCGGGTGCCGGTCTCTTTAGGAAAGGGTAACTAATGCATGAATTCTGATTTCGAACTTGGGTAAAATAAATAATGTAGTCAAGTATGATATTTAAAGATACTAAAGTATATTAAAAGACATTTAGGAGAGCTCCAGTAATCCAATTTACAAAGTCTTACTAAAAGTGAAAACAAACATAATAACTAGGTTAGAGTATTGGATGTAGGTTAGAAGATGGATGCTTAAATACAAAGCTAAAAGGCCAGGCACCTATGTTCATGTGCCTTAAAGTCGTTCTTTACTAGGAGAGTGGTTAGGCCCTGGAACGGGCTGCCCAGGGAGGTTGTGGATGCCCCGTCCTTGGACGTGTTTAAGGCCAGGTTGGACGGGGTCCTGGGCAACCTGATCTGAATGTGTATGTTTGGTGGCCCTGCTAGGCAGGGGGGTTGGAACTACATGATCCTTGGGGTCCCTTCCAACCCGGGTGATTCTGTGATTCTGTGATTCTGATTCTGTGATTTAATGGTTTTTATACACTGGGGAATTCATTTGAGCTAAACAAAAACAAAACAAACAAGCAAACAACAAAACAAATAAAACAACGACTGTTATGGTCTATTTTCCAGAGCTAAATTCACAACTCTCTGCCATGCCTTCCCATATAGGACGAGGGAATTGCTTGGTGTAGCAGGATAAAATCCACAACTGCCATCATCTAAGAAAGTAATTTAACACAGTTGGCAATTTAATGAAAATAGTGTCATCTTTATGATAAGTAGTTTTCATATGCTTTTTGGCCAGGTGACTTTGCTAAAGGCTTGGAAGATTAAAGGCAATTTCTGTAGCCCTGGACTTCTGTTATTAATAAATGAACCCTTTGAATCGCTTTTCTAAAAACTGAAACATGATTGCTTTTTGTAACAACAAAATAAAGACCATTAAAATCAGCACATGTACCATAAAGTGGTTAATAGAAATTATAGTTTTGTTGTAACCTGGCGCATGGTGTTGTGGGATTTCTACTTAATTTCCTGATTGAGCATATTACAGTATCAAAGTAGTATTGACGCAGTGATATGTATACCTTACTTTGGAAACTGCTGTACTTGACTTGAGGATGAACTCACTTGAGCTCACATTATGGTAATGTGAGTGAAAGAGGCAAGACTTTAGCTTTCTCTAGAGAGGAAAGGAATTGGAGCTAGGGCTCTAAAGATTTGCTCACGCCCTTGAACAGTTCAAGTATAATTCATACTACCTCCTGCTCAAATTACTGTTATGGTCACAGACATAATCCCTTCCTGCATTGGCAGTTGTTGTATTCTTTTTGACACATTTGTCCTGTTCATCAGATGCATTTCGTTTGTGCATCCTATTCTTGAGGAATGCAGCTTTAAGGTAAAATGTGAGCTATGAGGAAATCAGTGAATGGGCTGGTCTTATTTAGCTTAGTGAACACAGCAAAAGCGGGGAGAGAAAAGGGAAAGATATGATAGCCATTTTAAAATATGGACAATTTTTTTTGCACAATTAAGCATAAAATGTGTTTTCATGTGTTCATAATGAATAGGAGGAAAAAGATTAAGCTTTGACATCATGGGAGAAGATTCAGTTTAGACACAATTCATATATGAGACAGATTTTGTGAAACTGTCATGGTTATTAAGGATCTTGTCTTTCATAACAGTTGCTCATTTTTATCTGTTTATTTTATCTGTCTGTGTTTGTTAATATCTCTCATTCCATTTTCATTGGGCAAAAGAGACTGTTTAAGATGCCTACCATGCTGTATTGTGAAAAAAAAGGCAGAGGGGAAATATTAATAAGCTTCTCACTTGGTATATTGAAGGTGAAGATTCCTGCTGCCTTTTTTCATAAGCTTGTTGTAAAACCTTCTCAGATTAGAAAATCATCAGGTATACAAAACAAAGTATTTTCCATGCAGTAGTAAATGTATTAGTGATGGGAGTACATGTAACCTTTAGTAATTATAACCAAGTGATCTAATAAATATTATTGTGCAGGAATAACAAGGACTGAAATAGCTAATGTTTTGGATGATTTTTGATTTGTTTTTAATTCCGCTTTACTTGGAGAATCTACTTAGTAATAGCTTCTTAAATTGGAGTCAGATTGCTGATTTGTGACATGAAGACTGGTTTGCAGAATGATCTACTTAATGTGTTATTTAGTTCTTCCTCAGCTGATACAGATCACTGAGTTGAACAGTTATTGGTTACTGAGTGACTAACTGTGGCTGGATGCATGTTACAGGCATCAGAACACTTAATTGTTAACATCAGGAATGAAACTAATTAAAAAAAAAAAAAAAAACAAACTATGGGTATGATGGTATTATTTTTACCTCACTGTCTAGGATGAGAATCTGCTAATATGAAAAAATTTATAGGTGGGTCTCTTTGGAAAAGATGTTAGCGAATGGTAGCTGTGTGTTCAGAATTGGGCTATGTATTAGTCTGCATTGTTATAGTTGTGCACAAGATTTGACTGACTGGTCTGTTCCGTGCACCTTTGTTTAAGATGACACATTTTACTTGCATGTCTGATACTAGAGAGAAGGTCAGTTGACACTCAAGAGACTCCAGGAAGTCTTTAGGTCCTAGGTAATAGTTTTATCTACTCCAGTATAACAAAAACATTTCTAATGGGAAACCTTTTATTAAAGGATGCATCTATCTATCTAAAGGATTTTTTTAATTACTTCTTTAGAATGATCACCTAGCATAATTCACTTAACAGAAATGATGTATTTGACGTGTCAGGGAGAAGTCTTTGATGCCTGTTGCTCAGGCTTTTATTCATCTGATGTTTGTTGTAGAATTGAATTGTGTATTTTCTTACTTGTAGTACTTAAACAGTGAATTGTCAATCTTCACTATATTCTTCTTTACTTTTAACACACTGATTTATTTATTTATTTATTTATTTTGAAAGCAGTTTCAGTTTTCTTATCTACATTTTATTTGATAGTCTGCCTTGAAACACATTTTTAGTTTTGAATTTGGGAATGGAGTTTCTCTATGATAAATGGAGTTTCTGCAGGAAGGTCTGTTTATGAAGGTCAAAGCATGATTTCAAATCTCTTTTCATAGTGGTAGATTTATCTTCTGTATCTTGCTACTCCCCGTCAAAAGGAAGAAGCATTGTATCTTTGAAGCTAGCTACATGGATCTTCATGAAAATCAGCTCCTGTGCACTGGGGATTCACCTACCTTCCATGGGACTCCTCAGTGCTAACTCACAGTGTCAATCAGTTGTGTCTTGGAACCCTCAGAGAACAGAAATTATATGATCACTCTGGACAGCCTGCTTCACTGCTGGGCTGCCCTCATGGGGGAAAAAGGTTTTCCTTATTCCTAACCTGAACCTCTCTTTTTCAAGCTAATTCCTATTGTCCTTCATCTTCCTTCCTTGCTTTTTTATAGAGGCTAGCACCATTTTCTTTATGACTTCCTCATAGGTTTGTTGGGCTGCAGGGCTGCTGCTCTTAAATGTCCTAAAGTCACTTCTTCAGGCAGATAGAAGCTAAGAGGAAGCCAAAACTGGATTTTATGGGTTTTCTAGTAAGGGCCAAGTAAATGGAGATTATAACTTCCTTTGATCTGTTGGTTGCACAGTGATTCATACAGTTGAATGTTCTCCCAATGTTTCCTGCTGCCAGGGCACACTGCAGGCTTACATCCAGCTTGCTATCAACCAGGATCCCCAGGTCCTTTTCAGCTGATGAGATCAGCCACACAGTCCACAGCTGCTTCTGTTTGTAGCTAGGGGTTCTCACAGCTGCCAGACTTTGCCGTTTTCTTTTTGAATTTTTTTCAAGTTCCTGTCAACATATTCTTACAAACTTATAATTTTCTCTGGATGGCAGACCTACTCTTAATAATAATGACTGGTCCTCCAATCTGGTGTCATCTGTAAACTCACTGAGAGTACTCCATAACCTCCTCCAGACATAGTAAGGATGTCGTATATAGCTGATCTTGGGATAGACCCTGATAGTACTTTTTGTGTTGCCAGTCACCAGGTTGAACAAACCTATGAACTCTGTGAGCCTGATTATCTGAGCAGTTCTTAACCATCTAGTTGTACGCCCATTCAAAGTTTAATAACAAAGCTTGGTTACAAAACCTGGGAGATGGCCAAAAAAGCCTTTCTAAAGGATATTCATTGTTCTTCTCTCACCCAGAAATGTGGTCAGTTTGTTGTACAGGGCATTCAAGTTACTGAGGCTGTTCACAGGTTCACAGTCACCACTTTGTCCTTCATGTGCCCAAAAGAGTGTTTTAAGAGGAATCATTCCATCATTTTCCTTGAGACTGGAATGACAGTGTGTGTACTGTACCTCCCCAATTTGCCTTTCTGACTTTTTTTGAAAACATGAACCATTATGGCATTCTGAAGACTACACTGAAAAGCATCTCCTTTGTTGCCTCTGGAGTTTGCCAGCCCTACAGTAACAATGTTTTTGTGTACTTTTTCATATGTGTGGGACTCATAGAGAAAACAAGTTCTTTACTCATTTTCAGTTGTTGGAGTAATGTTTGGAAGTAAAGCATTCTGTTTCAAATTTTTAGGTCATGTATGATTTATAAGGTTTTACGGCAAAAATGAGGGCAACTATAAAATTGACTTTTCACTGTCTTAAGAATTATTTCCAATACAAATTAGTATATTATGAAATATTTCATTTGTAGATTAAATGTCATAATTAGCTTCCCACTAGATGGAGCAGCTGTATGTCAACCAAGTAGAGAAAAAAGAATATATTTTCAGAATGCAAAACAACGTATCTTTTATTAAAAATTAATATTCTTTGTTTCTTACTGAGTTTAAAATGGAAACTTCTAAGTAATGTGGTGAAGTTTCTACTTAGTATAATCAAGGATAGTCCTTGACTGGAGCTACATTATAACTATGCTTGATCATATTTTCTGTTATTATTTGGGATGTTACATTGTTTTGTAAAGTACTGTAGAAAACATGCTTCACTGAAAACTTTCAATCTCTTCATGAAATATCTGGAAATAGGCTTCCAAGTTCCCAAGTGAACCCTCAGGAATCTGTTGAAGAATTTAGTCTCTTGAAAAATTAGCTTCTTTGCTTGTCATGGTGTTTCATTTGTTCAAAATGGCTACCATTTCTATAAACCTCATTTTCCATGTATCATTTGACCCTAATGTGTGCAGTGCCATTCCTAGTTTTGAAGTTCATGCATATCTTGCATGAGACATTGAAATTTATTTTATATACGCAAGCAGTATACATAATAAATTGGCTATGTAAATATTGAAGGAGGTCAGTTTTCCCTAATGTCTTAGACTTCAGAAATATTTGTATGCTATTTCAATAGCATAACTAACTCAGCATTATCAGGAGAAAAGCTTGTTTCAAACTCTTCTAGGCATTATGCGAGAATGGCATACTTATTCCAAGAGTTACAACCGAACTCAGGGAAGGGAAGAACGAAACCAGAGCTGAAATGCCAGTTTTCAGCATAGAAGGTGTAACTTTGGATAGAAAATAGCGCTGAAACACTGTGTGCCAACTTCTTAAGCAGTGCCAACTTCCCAGTTTCTATTTAGAAAGGATTTTTGGAAAGCACTTATCAAAAATTCACTTTAAAAGTTTCAGTTACATTCCTGTGCTCACATCTTTCCTGTCTCTCAGGCCATTGCTGAGATAACTGTTATCTTAGAATCACAGAGTCACCAAGTTTGGGAAAGACCTTTAAGATCACCCAGTCCAACAATACTTCCTACAAAAGCATGTCCCTCAGTACAACGTCTAAATGTTTTTTGAACACCTCCAGGAACTCCGCCACCTCTCTGAGCAGCCCATTCCAGTGGCTGACCATTCTCTCAGAGAAGAATTATTTCCTACATCCAACCTGAATCTTTGCTAGTACAACATGAGGCCATTTCCTCTCATCCTATTGATGGAAGTTACACTGAAGAAGAGGCCAATCCCCAGCTCACCACAGCCTCCCTTCAGTAGTTGTAGAGAGTGATAAGGTCCCCCCTGAGCCTTCTCTTCTCCAGACTGAACAGTCTCAGCTCCCTCTACTGCTCCTCATAAAGCCTTCTCACAAGGCTCCAGCCGCCCCACAGCTTTGTAACCCTTCTCAGGACAAATACTGAGGCCTCAATGTCCTTCTTGTAGTGAGGGACCCAAAACTGTACACAGTACTTGATGTGCAGCCTCACCAGAGCTGAGTACAGAGGGATGATCATTTCCCTGCTCTTGTTGGTCATGCTGTTTCTGATACAAGCCAGGATGCCATTGGCCTTCTTGGCCACCTGGGCACACTGCTGGCTCTTGTTCAGGTGAGCACTGATGAATACGCCCAGGTCTGTTTCTTCTACACAGTCTTCCAGCCACTCTGCCCCAGTTCTGTAGCATTGCCTGGGGTTGCTGTGGCCAAAGTGCAGGACCTGGTACTTGGTCTTGAACTTCATCCCACTAGCCTCTGCCCAGCAGTCCAGCCTGTCCAGAGCCCTTTGTAGGGCCTTCCTACCAGGCAGATCGACACTTCCTCCCAACTTGGTGTCATCTGCAAACTTATTGAGGGTGCACTCAGTGCCCTCATCCAGGTCATCAGTAAAGATATTGACCAGGACAGGCAAAATCTTAATATACTCACAGTGAGAACTAAAAACACGAGGATTGTCACCTACTCAGGCTCCTGATCTATCTAGCAATTTGTAGGTGATTAATCTTACCTTTTTTGTACTAATCTCTTGGAGTCGAAAGTTGTAAACTGACTTAACACTACTAATCTTAATGGAAATTGCAGCTTAAGCCTATAAAAATTATTTGCACGGTTAGTCACAAGAACAGTTCATCACCTGCATTTGAAGATTAACTATCTGTGATGTGTACAGGATGTGGCAGGGCAATATTTTTACTGTTATTTGATGACAAATTCCTTGCCAACAAGTTGACAACACTACTATCAAAGACAAAGTCATAGTCCTTGATTTAAATGATTGTGTCAACTTTACATCCATAATATCTTAAATAATATGAGAAAGATATTTTTAATGGGAGGTTCCAAGAACAGATTCCAAATACAGATGTATTTTCATGTTTAATGATAAATAGGAGGATTTAGTAATACTGACAGTATAAGAACATTGCATTTTAATTTGCCCTAAAATGCTGTTTTTTATTTTTTCCAAAGTGACACTCAAAGTAATTTCTTTTTGCAAAAATCTGAGAAGTGCTTTTAGTGAATTAGAAATAGACATCAATGATTATGAGGTTATTAATAAATTGATTAGGAAAAATAAATTAAACTACCAGTTTATTCTTCTCCCTCAAGGGTATCAAAACTCTGGCAGCCTGTCATCTGGCAGTATTAAGTATGTAACAATAGCAGTAATGTGAATAACACGTGAAGTAGCATGCACTAGCTAAATATTTGTGAAGGGCCCATTTGTGAAACATTTGCTGTACATTGTTACCCTGAATGATGTGATTCCTGACACAATGAAATTTTCCAATATGGGCATTAGTCACATTTTCAAAGTAGTGCAGATAATCTCTTTAAAACCATTCTGTTCTCAGTGCACAATATAATGAATTAAATTCTGACCCTTGTAGAGTGCATGTAAAGCATTTCTTTTTACTGTTCTAGAATTTACATACCATATTGACTTTGTATCGTAACAGTATAAAAGTCATCAGTGCTAGACTTGACTATAATTTGGAGTTCTCAGTAGCAAAACCAGTGAGAATGCAGATTTATTAAAATCATAAATATGGAAATGCATATTTACAGTCTGTGTAACATGTAACCAGTAAATAATATGATTAGTCTTAAACATGTAGGGGTGTATTTGAATGTATTTTTGTGGGGATCGAAAAAAGGCTTTTTGCAAATGACCAGAATTTCTCAGAATTACAGGCCAGGAACATTTGGATTGTGTGGAATTCTTATTTGGTCTAATGTCAAGACAAAAGCCAAAATATTTTGTGACACTAATAATCTTTTTCTGAAAAGAAAATGTTCCTTTTTCCCGCTTTATCATTAACGTATGTGCAGGTAAATGAGTTGTGTTCACCCCAAAAAGTGACTGCCTGTCTGTTTTCTTAAGGATATCTAGGCAGTACTTTTCACCACTAGGATTACATTTCTGTCAGGCTGGGCAGCAGCTTTACATTGTTTATTTCTTGCAGTATTAGCTCATTTAAATTACCGTTATTTTGTTCAGTGAGTAAAACCAACTCCTGTGCTTTGAAATACCAGAGCGCTATTTAAACCTTGTTTCAAGGCTGATGTTGAAGTCTAGCAGCACCTATTCCATCTGCTGGCCACAGAGCTACTTTCCCAAATGACTGGAATGTGTGCAAGTGGATTTATACAGTTTAATTTAGTGTTGCTACTATATTATGGATCTAAAAATCAAATAACACAACCCTATAGTGCTTCTCTTAACAAATATTGAGTATGTATAACCTGCTAGTAAAAATGAGAAGATGAAAACACATAGCTACTCTGGATTAAATAAATGCATATTTGATTTGATTGAAAATTGGGTAAAAGTAATGATGATTTTCAGGGTGTTTTTTTTTCTGCATATCTTTCGGTACTTTTATTATCCTCTCCTTAGCCTCTCATGTTTCTCTTGGGACAAATCAGGTTTATGGGGTTCTAAGAATGGTATGGAATTCTAAAGGCCAAGCTGATAGTAGACCATCCAACAGCAGATCTTTATTCAGTCTGGCTCTAGGTGTAAATTTGTTTCTTTAAAACGTGAATCCCTTTAGCCAGAGGAAAGCTTTCTGAATATCCCATTGCATTGATAGGACCAATATTAATTTTTAAATAGTTCGTAATTCTGAATGGTGCATGCTTCGCTGTGTGCTGCTGTGTTAGTATGGTTAAACTTGCTTTGAATGTTTGTTGGGTGTCCCTTAGCCATGTTCATTGTGCTTTATTTACTAAATTACTGATGATAAAAATTTGGAACTCCTGCAGTTTTTTTTCATGGTATTTTTGTAAATGGGAATGTAGGAAATAAATTTCAAGGCTTAACTCATACAGAAAATATATCATATGGAGAACAGTGTTTTTCATTAATTTGCTCAGGGTATAGTTGAAAAAGTCACTATCAAAAAATGTTAGCAGTTCAAGTTCTTCTGATTGTACGGTACAGTATGTGCGTTGCAATAAAGTCAGAGATATACTCCAAACATGAGCAGTTTGAGTCTTTCACATATTAGTATATTACAGTGAGCATGTTAGTGTTTCTGTACAGGGAAGAGAAGGTAGAACAAACCTATGCATTCTGGTCACATAAATGTTTGTTTGTAGTATGCCTTTGCTAGCAGCAGTAATGTGAGATGTAAATATAAAATAAATTCCATAAGTGCTAATTTTAAGAGTCAGCTTTAATGTTATCATGGCTATTTTGATCTAGATCAAAGCTGCCTGACAGAATGTGGTTTTAATTAGCATTTAGTAGTTGTTCTACAGCAAGACTTCTTTTTGTTTGTTTGTCAGACATTCTCTTAGACCAAGTTATGTTTGACATCAATGCCAAATTTAATAACCATAAGAGAGAATAATACTTCAACAACTTTTTCCTAGACACCTGAAGAGCTTGAAGATGTATCTGACCTTGAAGAAGACCATGATGCACGTAGTCGCACGAGTATTCAGACAGAAGGGAAGACTGACAGGGTATGTATTACACTAGGATTTTTTAAAAAGCAGTTTGATGAGGTAAAAAATGCTACTGGATTACTTCTGCTATGAAGCCACTTAAAGTCATACAGTGAATTATTAAGATCTTGTCTGACTTTTAATAGATACCTGAAAATCTACAGAGGGCACCTGACTGATATGTATGACCTGAGTAAGAAAAACACTGTGTGATTTATAAATACACACTGAAGGTGTAAATTAGAAAAATTCTTACACTTCTGGACAAAGCTCTAACAGGTTATAGTCTTGTCAATATAGCTTGAACTACTAAAAGTTAGGACATTTGTAATTTTTATGTCTAAGTCTTTCTGAAGCCTTCAGTGCATATTAACAAAACAAACTCTATATATCTGTATATAGAGATATATCTGTAATCTTAGCTACTGCTGTGCATGAGTTACAGATGTATAATTCTGAAAGTCTGGGTGAATCAATTCTATAGATTTCTATAGAAAATTCTATATTACTCATGAGGAAGTATGCATAACTTAACATTTGACAATTAGGTTAAGTATTTCTGGAAGTTCTGAGTGATGTTTTGCTGCTTGTATCATTATTTAACCTGAGAACTTCACTATATTACTGATTATTGTTTACATTCAGACATTTTTAAGAGCCTCTGAACATTTTGGAGTACCACAAAGCATTTTGTAACAAAAGTGGTGCATTTAGCAAGCATTACTTTTATCTACATTTCTGTCTTAAATACTGTTTCAGCAAAACTGTTCATGACTTTAAGTTGAAAGACCCCTGGGGCCAGAAACATCAATTTCACTAACTGTTTTTAGACTACCTAAAGCAATAACAGATTTCTCACATTTGGTTTAATCTACTATTATTGTGATAATAGATGTTATAAGCAATACAGGTAGTTGAAAAATAGCAAACTTTTAATACAAAAGGGATGTCAATAAAACGTCACTTTTCATAGAATGACTTGGGTTGGGAAATACCTTGAATATCATCCTATCATCCCATTCCACTCCTTGTCATAGGCAGGATTGCTACCCACCAGATAAGGCTGTCCAAGGCTCCATCCAACCTGGCCTCCAGGGATTGGAGCATCTACAAATTCTCTGGGGAACCTGTGTCACTGCTTCAGCCCTCTCTGAGTCAACACTTTCCTCCCAATATCTCATGTAAATCTCCCCTCTTTCAGATTAAAACCATTCTCCGTTGTCCTGTTACTATCTCCTGTGTACAGTCAGTCCCCCTCCTGTTTGTAAGCTCCCTTCAAGTACTGGAAGGCTGCAGTGAGGTCTCCCAGAGCCTTCTCTTCTTCAGAGTGCACAATCCCATCTCCTTCAGACGTTCATAGAAGAGCTGCTCCAGCCCTCTGATTGTCTCTGTGGTCTCCCCTGGATCCATGCCAACAGCTCTATGTCTTTCTTGTCTTGGGGGCCTCAGGCCTGGACATGGTATTTCAAGTGGGGTCTCATAAAGACAGAACAGAAGGAGACAATCTTCTCCCTCTCCCAGCTGGCCACCCTTCTTTTGGTGCAGCCCAGGATACTTTTGGTCTTCTGAGCTGCAGGAGCTCACTGCTGGCTCACGTCCGGCTCTTTGTCCATCAGGACCTCCAAGGCCTTCTCCGCATTGCTGCTCTCAGTGAGTTCTTCTCCCAGTCTGTACTCATATCGGGGATTTTCCTGTCCCAGCTGCAACACCTTGCACTTAGCCTTATTGAATCTCACTAAGTTCAACATTACATTTGTTTTTAAGCAAGCACTCACAAAAAAATGTTTTCTTTATTAAGTCCCTAAAATCATATCCAAAATACTAACTAAAATGAAAGTTGTTGATTTGTGTTCCATTTTTTTTCTTCTAACGTGAATTCTGAAAAAAAACACCCAGTGTAAACTATGAAGAAAACTGTGGTATTAGAATGGTACCTGGCTACTCTTTCAGAAACTACTGGCAGTTTATATTTAAGTCTTATGTATACACAACGAGTAAAATTTAGTTAGTATTTTATTAAAAAACAAACAAAACAAAAAAAAAAAAAGAAAAAAAAAAGAGTTAAGGATTGGGTTTTGTTTTTTTTTTTTGTTTGCTTTTTATTGGCTATATTCTGTTCTCAAGAAGAATTCTGTGATACCTTTTGTACTTCTCATGCCGCATCAACAAATCTAAGCAAAAAAGGCTTATTCTTGGCAATGGGATTTGTTGAGAGACAATGTATTTAGTATGACTGGAATTTTAATCTCTTTTTCTTTGGGAAACAAGTGAAAACTTCTTTACTTTTGTACATATCAATCACATGTTAATTAACTGTCAATTATTTCTTATAGTATGGTGTACAGTGTAACATTTATAAAAGATTTTTCCTCACCTTACAGGATAAAATTTTTTCTGCAGTTAAGAAAAGCAAAATTTTCCTTCAAAATGTTATTCTTTAAGATGATATGGATTCATTTGGAATGTAATACATAGATGGTATACTGAATAGTTTTGTAGATGTTCCTTAAAGAAAGCAAATGAAGGTTTTTCTCTCACTAAGAAAATATGAAAGTAATTTGTAGATGTTTGCTATCCAAATAATAAAAAGAGATCCAGAAAAAGATCCAGAAAAGCTTTGAAAGATCTCTTTTACACACCTGTGTTCACATCTCAGATAAAACAAAGTACTTCTTTAAAGGGAATTTTCTTTGAAACAAACCTCATCGTAAATAGCTCATACCAAACTGTGGCTGGGTCAAATGTATGAAAAAACAGTTGCTTATTAGTAATGGAAATAAACTTCTTCTTTTTCTTCAGTTTTTCCCCCAGATAGTACAATTGCCATAAATTTCACTGCTTTAAGGATCTATTTAGTAGTCATTATTTAATAACTGATTCTGATCCTTTAATTGGGAACAATTTTCTTATATTTCACATTATGATATAAGGGTTGTAAATGGCACATTATAAAAAAATTTAATAGAAAATGACTACATAAGATGCATATTCTCTCAAACCACGTCAAGATGTTGACAAACTTTCAAATGTAGTTTTTCTTTAAGTAAATGTCTGATGAAATCTACTGTCTGCTGAAGCAAATTTGAATGATGTTAGGCCTCTTTGGTCAGCTTTTTGATGCTTTTTATCTGAAGATTTATTCCTGGAATATATTATGCAGTATGGAGACTTTGTATAGGGAAGATCGATTTTAAGGTTTAGACTGGGTTCGATTGATTTTTGTTTGTTTATTTATTTATTGGTCAAGGCAGCGAGTTCTTGTGCAATAGTAAGTCTTTCTGGTGCAGTGGTAAAACCAATGTCTGTAATCCAGAAGTAGTATGGCAAGATTGCAAAGTAGCTTTTTTTTCCCTCCTTATGTTCTTTCTATTGGATGTTTCCAGCATAGTAAAGTCAATTTTATTTACACATTTCATTCTCAATATTAGTTCTGGATAACAGCACTCTTGATTTCACTTGCTTTGTCAAGAGTGTTTCCATCCTCTCGTGTGTCTGATTTCTCAGTGCTCCCAATAGGAAGCTGGTGCTTTTGAAAGAGACTTCTTTCTTTCTCTCATCACACATACAGCATGTAAAACCAAATTGGATATGCATTCACTGATGGTAACAAAGGCTACATCTTAACTCAGAAATCTCATTTTTTTTCGTGTAGATAAAATTGACAGATTATTAATTATAACTTCTCTAGAATATCTCTCTAGAGAGAGGATGTAATAGATCGAGACTTAACCTCATGCTGATATTCCTGACTGCATCTGTATAGGTAAACTTGGAAATGTTACTGACTTGTCTTTCCCTCAGGTAATTCCCAGTCTCTAAGAATAATATGACAGTGCTTATGGCACCTTTCCACATGATGGGATACGGATTAACCTCTGCTGTACGCTGTGAGATCTGTCAGTAATTAAACTGGATAGCAATACTAATTATTTGTAGCACAATTTTATAGCCCTGAAGAAGATCTTTAGGAGCAAATTCTCAGCTTCTGCAAAAACATGTGCTGCTCGCAGATCCGAGGAACAATGCAGTTTTTGTACTGTGAAATTTGGATCTACCATATGCCAAGTGTTCTTCCTCTGATGCCTGTGTCTAACATGTGTAATTATTTTGTAAATTTATCACACAAATGTTGTTTGGAAATTTATGACATTGTAATCAGAGAGAGGTAGTTTGTGACCTGATTACATCAGGTTTTGAGTTGAAGAGAACATTAAGTATTTGCCCAGTAAATTTTTTTACTTAGAAGACAATGTGCATTTGAGGGCAAGAGAAAGTATAAGGGCTTGAAGTTATTAAATTACTAAAGAGAATAGCTTAGCTTAATTTTAAAGCTATTGGTGTGAGTTACATGATCATACTGAAGAATGTACAAAATATTTTAATGTGTGCAGATGAGAAAAGCAAAACAGTTCTCAGACAACCAACCGCCCACACTGTTTTTCAGTTTCTCAGGCTGTTACATGAATACGTAGATAAAAATATCTGAGAGTAAGATCTACATTTGTAGATTTGTTGCATGTTATGTTTGCAGAACAGTTTGGTGCTGATGAAGAGTTGGTTCAGTGTGTGTAATAGTGTGAATGAGAAAATCCAAAATGAATTATTTTCCTGTTTTATTTGTGTTATGCCTTACATACAGTGATTGTTATTTCTTACCTAAAAATATATTCAGCCTTGAAAAGACATCCAAAACAGTCTTACCTCTCCTCACAGGACATGCATTGCAGCCCAGCAACCAGCTTTTTTGCTCTCTGGATGCTTTCAGGTACTTTAACATCCTCGTTATATTGTGAATCCCTGGAAACAGTATTCAAGGTGAGGTTGCATCAGTACTAACTATGGTAGGAATCATCTCTTTTGACTGGCTATCTGTGCTTTCCACTGGCACCTTATAACAGGGCTTGCTTCCATGGCTGACAGGGCTACTGACAGAAGGGAATACTTGGAAGGGAAATGAGACAGCTACTCTTATTCAAGTTTGAAAGACTTTGCATCTAAAGTCACTTTGTTAATATAAATGCTGGCATACATTAACAGCAAGCTTTTGCTATTTGGATAATGAAAAGGCAAATTTAAAATCATATGCAAGATTAATTCTTAGCAAAGCTGCATAGAGTCTGGAAATGTCAATGACAAAAATTCAAGCATAGTACCAATTCAGTGATTTTTGAGCAGGTGTTGCTAATAGTAATTTTGATGCTTAATACATGGATAAAGATTCTTTGTCAGGTGTCATGATCTGTCAAAAGTATTTTATTTCCTCTCTAACTTGCTACATTTTTTCCCTTTATTGAAATAATGATAATTTAAGAATAAGCAAGGAGTAGGAAACACTCTGGATTGTAAATCACGTCTTTTACATGTCGAAGTAGACTGTTTATGCCATACGTGTGTGGTGTGTGCTCTTTGTTCTTTCATACATACTCTTAGTAAAAATACTGAATAACTCTAGAGTTGGAGCAGATCCCTTCAGTATTTCACTTAATAGGATCTAGGAAGGATCTATTCCCTTAATAGCATCTGGAAGGATCTTGTGATTCTAGAATCCTTAAAGTTGGAAGAGAACTCTGAGGGCCATCTAGTCGAACTCTCCTGTAATGAAAGGTACACCACTGCTAGATCCCCAGCCTCACCTTGAAAGTCTCCAGGAATGGAGTATCAGCTACATCTCTGGATAACCTGTTCTGGTGCCTCACCACCCTCACTGTACAAGATGTTTTCCTTCTATCTAACCTAAATCTACCCTCCCTGAGCTTATAGCCATTTCCCTTCTTTCTGTCGCCAGAGATCTTGCTAAAGAGTTTGTCCCCTTCTTTTTTATGGCCCCCTGTTAGAGACTGAAAGATTGGTAGCAGGTCACCTTGCAGCCTTCTCTTATCCAGACTGACTATCCCCAGTTCTCTCAGCCTGTCCTCATAGGAGAGGTGTTCCATTATGTGGATCATTTTTGTGGCCCTTTCCTAGATGTGCTCCAACAGGTCTGTGTCACTCCTGTACTGAGGACTCCACATCTGGACAACTTTGATCCCTTCAACTTTGACATGATTTCTTGGAAAGTATTCTGTGAACAGTTTTTCAGTGAGTGACGCATCCACTCAATGCCAATTATGTAGAGATTATGTTTCCCTAGATTGTTTAGAAAGGGACATGAGAACCAATGACACAATCCAATGCAGCCCATATTCATGGCGTATTTCTTCTTCATCTACAAGCCTGTTTCCCTGGCACAGAGAGGAGTTAGATTAATAACATGCATTGCCTTTTTTGTGAAGGTTCACAAAATCGACGTTACGAATTTGTGTTTTTGAAATTATCTGCTGATAGCTTTATCTCTTCATTCAGTTTTGCTGTATGTAAAAAATACACAGGAGCTGACATGGCAGCAAAAACGAGGCACCAAAGTTGATGAAAGCAGGCTGGACTTCAAGAATTATGTTACAGACCTTAATTCCAGGAAAAGGCAATTGGTGACCTCAGGGAAGAAATGCAGCTTCTTCCAGCTTCTGGTATCACTCCCATACATTTAATCTCTAGGGAATGTTCTTTATATTCACTTTGCCATGGCTTGTTAATATCCAGTATTTGCTGTTTCACCTCTTTATCCAAATCTGAGTGATTATTCACTCAGTAGAGAATGTAGGATATGATTTAAAAGGCAGTGGACACATCAATGTTAACAGAATCACTCCAGACACTGAATTTCTTCAAATTTCTATAAAAGCAGTTTTCCTCTTCTCTAGTTACAATCTCACAATGCTTTGCACCTTACAAATAGAGGAAATGTTAAATAGTTTTCAAAGGGAAGCTCTTCCCTTTCAGAGAGATATCTGGCTTGTTTCTGTCTCAGGAAATTTTTGATAATGTAAACATTTGTTTGGAGGCATGGTGCTTCATTCTGCTGTTTCTCTTCCCTCCCTTTCTCCCTCTCTCCCTCCACACCTCCATGTTAGGTGTCATAAGTATTCTGACATTATGGCTCTAGCCAGTAATTTGTTTTAGGGGATCAGGAAAACAAAAAGCATGTCAGTTTAAGAATTCAAGAGAATACCGTAGGTCTATACGGAAGTCATCCTTGGAGAGTGAAGTCAGGCAGAAAGGCCGATTTTTGAGGTTGGAATTTCACTGGCAAATGATGCAGCAGTGGGACAAGAGTCAAAATCTTCACTAAGTAGCTGCTTCTTATGGATCGTCTGTTTTAGTCATTGTGTGGATAATTTGTAAAATCTTTTACGTTGTCTCAATCTGTAACAATAAACTGACTGAAACTTAAAAGGGTTTGAAGTAAAAAGATTGTCTAATCTTATTCTATAGCATCAAGTTGCAAACAAGGCAATGTACGTAACTCCTCAAGAGTTAAAGGAAATTAAAGAAAAAAAAAAATACATATTGCAGGTATTTTTCTTTCTTAAGGAAAAAAGAAAAGTAAGAAAAAACAGATTTTCTCTCTCCTAATTTTAAGTTTTCCTGTACCATCTCGTAGAAGTAATGAAAAAATTGCTTTTCCTAGTGGGCAAAATAATCCAGCACTTCTGTAATATCACATGATTAATTTAGGTCTTTACTTTATATGTACTTGTTGCCTATTTCAAGGGGAAGTCATATCTACACTTACACTGTGCATACATTTGTTTTATTTTGTTAGTGGCCTTCCAGTATTTGAAGGGATCTTATAAACAAGAGGGAGATCAACTTTGTACACGAGTAGATAGAGACAGGACAAAGGGAAATGATTTTAAACTAAAAGAGGGGAGGTTTAGGTTAGATGTTAGGAGGAAATTCTGTACTTTAGAGAGTGGTGAGGGGCTGGCACAGGCTGCCCAGAGAAGCTGTGAATGGCCCATCCCTGGAGGTGTTCAAGGCCATGTTGAATGGGGCCCTGGGCAGCCAGGTCTGGTGGTTGGCAGCTCTGCCCATGACCAGGAGGTTAGAAATGGTTGTGCTTATGTTGCTTTACATCCCAAGTCATTCTGCAATTTATGATCCTATGTTAATAAAGCACTATGAGGGAAATGAGATAAAAATTCAGAATTGCGAGGTCAGAACTGTGGTTTCCTTTGTGCCTTTGTTTGGCTGATGTGTCTTATTCCAGCTGAAAGTTATTCTTATTGACATGTAACAGGATACTTTGTCAGATTTCCCTCATTAAGATGTCATCTTTCTTGTGGTTTGTGTATCAAACCATACGTTCTTCAACTCAAAATAGCATGGAAAGGGGTACTTGAGTTCTTTAGATTCTGTAGCCCAGATCTTTATTTTTGTCTGTTTCATATCTTTCTTAGGAAGCTCTTGTAACCATGAGGTGAATGTGTTTTGATTTTATGTGGCTTGTTTTAGGTCTTTTTTTCTCTCTCTCTCTCTCTCTTTTTTTTATTTTTTTTATTTTTTATTTTTATTTTTTTTTAACAAAACAGGTATAGTATTCCTTTAATTATTAGTTACACTTTATAATTTAGTGATTGCAATTACAACATACTTTGGGAGGCCTATAATTTCCAGTAATTGATATAAATGGGAAAATTAACCTTGTGACACAGCAATTCAAGCATAAATAAAAACTCTTAAATCACATGGCTTGAAAACCATATGCATTGCGTATAAAGCTGATTACCTGTTATATAAATTATAACTGATAATTCGGTCACTGCTGTAACTTCCTGTTTTAACTTTGGAAGATGATGTTTTATAAACAAGAATACCACAAAATATTTGCAAAATAATTGTATGTCTTAATAGTTGCTTTATATAATACATGAGGTGGACCGCTTCATAGAGAAAGCAGTAGATATAAAACACAGCAGTGACATAAAGATGAACAAGACTAAAGATCTTGGCCTCCCCATCCTGGTGGGACATACGGTATCTGCATAGAATACCAATGAAGTCAATTTCAAGTATCTATGTGCAGTTTTTTATTTTCTTTTCTGTAGACATGCATTTAATCATTTACATAATTATACTCCAAAGATGAGTGTTTCTTAAATTATAGTAAAACTTGAGGCAGTTGGGATTCTGCTGAGATAAGGCTTTATTGGGAGGAAGAAGAAAAATGAATAAATTCATATAGAAAAGCCAGCAAGAGCAAAAAGCCTCCAGTCATCCTGGCATTAGTCCATATATAATTGATGTCCATGAGGCTGTTCTTCAGCTCCTCTGAGAGACCGTCTGGTAGGCAGGATCACACAGGTGTAGAAATTACTGGTCAGAGTCAGGAGAGGGCATGTGAGAGAAAGTGTTGTGTCACAAGTTCATTGCCTGTAGTCAGTTACTCATGCCGAGTTGTTTAGTGCTCCTGTACCAAAGCCAGTATGACCCAGATGACCATTTCTAGCAGCAAAAATGAAAGAAAATCCAGTGTAAACTTTCAAATACTGATTTTTTACTTGAGTTCCAGATACAAATCTGAAAGGAAGAATTTACTACGGGATTTGCATTAATGTTTTCACAGCTGTTTTCATAATACGCTTTTCTGTGTCCTTCCACTCTTTCCTTTATTTAACCAAAAATTCAATGCACAAAACACTCTTTAAAATGTCAGGTTATTCATTAAATACGTAAAGTATTTTGAATAAATAGAACTGCCTTTTCTTAATCTTGATGTGGTTGTCATGCTTTCAAATCCAATATTCTGTATCCTGTGATTTGAATATTTTCCAACTGTGGGTATGATAACTTCTACGTGACTTACTGGATTCAGCCTATGAACTTGAATGTTATTTAAGAATCATGTGGATAGTAAGCAAAGACTTGATGCAATTCTGCTTTTCCTTTTCTAGGGAGATTTCAGGTTTGTCTTTCACTGACTTCTAGCAATTATTTCCTGAATGGTTTTGATATACTGAGTCAACAGAGAAGCCTGAGCTTTGTTTCAAATCACCTCTCAGGCCTTCAAGTTTTGGGGAAGAGATAGCAAAGAGAATGTACCCTTAGAACATAGTTCCTACTGTTCAATTACAACTGATGTAGAAGCAGGCAAGCTCTGTTCTGGAGAGGCAGGAACAGCCATTTAGGAATTTAAGCTTCTGATTCAGTGTCTGCAGAGCTAAGGAAGAACATGAACTTCCTGAACGTCTCTATGCAGGGAATCTGTTTTGCATTAAATTTGATTTGGCTGATGCTGGTTAGAAGATTGGCAAAGGGAACTTTTGGTTCTAGCTAAATTAATGCTGCAATTTAAAATCATTTCCTCCACATAACTACACATTTTAGTTTACTGGGAGCTGAAGCACAGCTACGCTTCTGTTTGATTCCACCTTAAATAAAAGACTTACTTAAAATCAGTTCATGTGTGTGATCTTTTATTTCCATCCAGAAGTTTAATACGTAGTACTTAAAAAAACAACCAAACAAACAAATTGGCAGTTACACAATCCCAAGCAATGACTGTTTTTTTTTTATTGCAAACTGTAGTTTTGTTGTATTTCTGCTCTCAGAGTAAATTTACTCAACTTATCAGATCAGTAATATAAAAATAGTTTGTTCTGCATTGTCAAAGAAGTTAAAGCTCTAATTTTTTTCTGGCCAGACCTCATGCATCAGGTACCTTTTTGCCTTATCTCTGCTGTTTTTTGCTAAGCCTGGTTTGTTTTTGTTTAGTTTCTGGCCTGTTTCTGGTAAAAGAAGTCCTGTCCCTTGTCTGTAGCAAACTGATAATCTTGCTCATAAATAAGAGTTCTAAGGAAAGTATTTCTCTTCTCACCATGCTGCATTTTCAGCAGTTACATCAGTCTTGATATATTGCACTTACATTAACATTAAAAACAAACAAAAAAAGGCATCATGCTTAAATGTAGAAAGAATACATGCGTATAGTGTAGACTGAATGTTCTGACTCCAGAACCGGAATGTGCATGGAATGTACCATATCTCTTGCTGTACTAAATCTTCATTTGAAACAGTTTTATCTTGTGGAATATTTGCAAACAATTCAGTCCAGAACTGTAGCCAAGTATAGAGCTGTGTCCTCAAACTTGAGCCCAGTTTGGCTGTGGCTTCATTTGAATGTTATTTTCTGTTAGCATTTAAGGTTTGATAACTTCAGTCACATACTGATTTTCTACGGCTTTAATCAGCATCTTCTTCAAAGACAGAAGATGCAGGTTTGAACTATCAGATCTTTCCCAGTTCTTGAAATAATCCCGAGGAGCCTTCTCAGCAGAGGACAAGCACATTCAAATGTTTTAGAACAACTAAACCTTTCCCTTCATTCTTGTGTACCTGAAAGATTATTGCAGTTTGTCACCTGCATCGCTCTTAACAAAACCTAGAATCCTTTACTTGAAGAAAAAAGGAAAATATGTCAGTCATATTTTATACGGGCTGTTTGGAAGAATTTTCTTTTGTTTCTCTTACTACATTAATAGTAATAGTTTCATGGACAGTGCTGTTTGCATTATGCCAACCTAACTTATTTGCCTCAACCCAGTGATTGCGTACTGATACTGAAATTCAGAAGTACCCAGGCTGGAACAGTTGGCTCAGGTTGCTCTACATTTAAGTTACGTATTTTGTAATATCTAGTTAAAAACAAAAGAAAACCAAAACAAATACCCAAAATCACAATACCAAAAAGACCCCTCTCTGACATAGACAGGTATTAAGCAAGTAACGTTCTTTTGTTTGCAGCCCAGCCTACAGCAAGGGGGCTGCAATTAGATGATCTTAGATGTCCCTTCCAACCAAGCCATTCTATGACTCTATTTTATGTTTCAGGCCAAGATGACTCAACTGCCAGAGGCTGAAAAAGAAAAGATAGCTGAGCAAGTGGCTGACTTCAAAAAAGTCAAGAGTAAGCTTGATGCAGAGATTGAAATATGGGATGATACCAGCAATGACATAATTGTTTTGGCCAAGAGAATGTGTGTGATTATGATGGAGATGACTGACTTTACAAGGTAATTATGCAAAAAATTGCTTTTCAATTTTTATAAATGTCGGAAGCCATTGTCATATCATTATGACAGGAAATAGTGATTTTTTTTATTGTCCAGTGGCAGTGTCTTCACAAGGCTGAATGGCTAAGCTAATGTAATTAGCTTGACAACTAGCTAGCAATACTGAAATGTTGGAGGGAGGACTTTTAAGTTTTGAACTCTGTTTCTCCTTCTCCACTCAATGAAAGGAAAAAAAGAAGCAACGTCATCTTGATTCTGAGTTGTAGTTCTGTCTCATCTGTTACTCTTCTGCTTGTACCATACCATGCTATCAAGCATTTACTATATTTTAGTTGTGCATAAAACCTACTGTACAGAGCATATGTTCAGTCATGCATATTTTATATAACATTACCTGCCATTCCTTGTGTCGTGCTGCTATGTATAGTTTTGAAAAGCAAAATGTTCTATAGTAGATAGTTTTCAAAGCTCGCATTTCTCTCTGCTGACAGTATATGCTCTGCAATAATTATACATATGAAACTGTCTTGGGCAAGAGAAGACTGAAAGGAGGTCTTAGAAATGCTTATACATACCTAAAGTGTGGGTGCTGAGAGGATGGGGCCAAGCATTTCTCAGCGGTGCCTAGTGATAGGACAAAGGGCATTGGGCACAAACTGCAACACAGGAAGTTTCATATGAACATGTGGAAGAACTTCTTCACTGTGAGAGTGGCAGAGCTCAGGAACAGACTGCCTGGAGAGTCTGTGGCTGTGGCGTCTCTTTCTCCGGGGATATTCAAAACCCCTCAAAAACCCTAGCATACCCTAGGGAATCTGCTTTAGCAGGGGGTTGGATGAGATGATCTCCAGAGATCCCTTCCAACTGCTACAGTTCTGAGATCTTAAGTTCAGGAGCTTTTTTTGTCATGCACTGAATACGTGGTCAGTAAATTTCATCAGATGAATTGTACCAGACGTAAATACTGGTTTGTCTTCTTTCTTGTATGTGTGGTTGTTTTTTGTGTGTTTTTTTTTTTTCCCCCACTTTGTTATGAATAAAATAGTTGTTGATACATAAGGCCTTAAAACACAACCACTCTTGCAAGACATTTTGTATCTTTTCATGTAAATTCATATAAGTTATTTCATAAAGGATAAGAAGAAAAACCTCAATCTTTTGCACAGAGATGTGAATTAAGAGGGTTCCATAGAGCTGAAACAGCTACTAAAACTGAGATTTGGCTAAGGCTTGTTAAAGGGAAGACAGTTACAGCATTTAATTGTGCTACACCTTTTCAAATTCTCCTTCATGTGAGAGAGACTTAAAGAATTGTGTGTTGAACTCTGTAATCCTTGCATTCTTACTAAGGGCATAAAATCTGTATTGAGAACTTTTGTAAAAGAAAATATTCTGTCATAAGGTCAAATTTTACATTTGAGGTAACCTCTCTCATTCATTAATTCTTTAAATTATTAGCTTTAGATTAATTGAGGTTAAAAAGGCCAGTTCACGCTCTTAGTTTTATGTTTGTTGAAGACAGCTTAACTGACAGTATTGAGTTCAAGACCAGCTTCTATTCAGTGTTGCTGACTGCCAGGGAGTCCACTGGGACCTGTGGAGAGACTCTGATAGAAAAACTTAAGGGAAAAATAATATCTTTTGGAAACAGAGAGGAGAAATCTTACTCTTTATTTCAGTGTACAGTAGGGAACTCTGCGATATTGTAACATGGATTTTGTTGGTTCTACTCCTAATTTAGTAAGTGCATTTATGCAGTTTTCCTGCATAAATGTAGTTTGAGATAAGCAAGTATATGTAAAACTCTCCTGTACCATATGCTTGATGCTAAAGTTGTATGTTCTTGGTGGAAAGAATGTCCTATCAAGATTTCTGTTAATTTTAAAGGACTTTTTAGTAAGAGAAAATAAGGTGTCCTTACTATATTATGTACATAGTTGTGTCTTAAGTAACATTGGTGGTGTTGAAGTAGAGGTTGAACCTTCCTGACAGTATTCTGTTACATGTTGCTGCCGTGTGACAGATGGCAGCAAAGGGGCAGTCTGACAAATGGCATCTGACATGGAAGTGCGTATGAAGCAAAAGATGTACTGCATCCACTGACACTCACTGTTGTGTACTGAATGTTTATGGAGACCAACCAATGGATGCAAGCACAGTGAGGCAGTGGGTAATGTGTTTCTGCTGTGGTGACAGTGGGTCACTTCCACTGGTGCAGATTTTGACGAGCAGAGCATGCGGGCTCTTGCTCATCACTGGCAAAAACGCATAGCTGATGGTGGTGACTATGTTGTAAAACAGCTGAGAATTTGCTCCATCAAATAGTGTTAATTGTGTCTGTTGTAGTTTACATGGAAATAAATAGGAGGCATTACTTTCTGAGCTATCTGTTTACTTCTGTATCTTATATATAACTCCTCTAGGATGCTATATGTGAGTATATCCTTGGGTGTTTTGAAATCACTTCTCTTATTGTTTAATGTTGCCAGACAGTCTTGTAAAATGAAGGCTTTTATGTAGCCAAAGAACAGGTGAACTAGTGTGGATCTGCCCCTCTAATTACTGTATGAAAAGTGGCTGATGACATCAAGGAACACAGCTGACTTTCTTACTCCCTTGAAAATCCAGGAATGAGGACTTTCTGAGATCACAGCAAGCAGCAGTGTGTCTTGGGAACTGAGCACTCCAAGCTGTAATTTCAAGGTCTTAGGCATAGAATGCATGAAATGACATTTTGTGTTTATTACATCAGAATTTACTCAGGTAGATAGTGACTTTCAATGTTTGTGTCACATATTTACCTAAATGTATGTCTGTTTTCTTTCAAATGCATTCATTTTTAATCTAATGAGTGTCTTCTGGAGTTTTAGGTTTTGGAGATTAGGGAATGTTGATCAGTTGTATTATGGGGAAAAGAATGCAGCAGTTGCTTCGGCTTTTGCAAGAATTCTGTTTCCTGGGTGGGGATGAGATATAATGGATTCTTTTGTTCATAATTTTTCCTGTTGGCCATGTTAGGTGACTTCATGATTAGCATTTTGTCTTTTTTTTTTTTTCTAGATCCCATTTTGAATTCTCTTCATGTACAGAGTCTGCTACTGTCTTACAGTGCAGTGTGTGATGTAACAATGGCTGAAAACTTGGTGAAATTCTATAATACTCATTTTGTTTCACCTAAGCCCTTTTGCATTCTTAGTTCTGGGTTATCTGAAATGCCATAGCTGCATAAGGGCCATTAACATGAGAACTCAACCCAGAGCATGTGGGTACCAGTTTGAAAGCAGGAGTCATTTGTTCTGGTTGTGAGCTTCCAATATTTCAGCAGAGACAGCTGTTTGAGAATATACTGTTTAAAAGGAATAGCTTCTGTCTCTTTAGTGAATGAGTTTTCTTTCATTAAATTAAAAATAGCTCAGGGATGAAGCTTTTAAGCAAACATGGAAGGGCACACGATTCCTGGAAAGAATCTATATAAACAAATTAATGCACTGCTTAGACTTCAGAATACATGATATTGTTTCATTGTATTGACAAGTCTTATCTAAATGAAAGCGAATAGACTGGAACTGGCACCTGAAGAGGCAGACTTTTAAGGGGAGGTTGGGATGTGGGATCTATCTGGGGAAGAGTCTGTACAGTACTTTCTGTTAAAATCTTGGCCTGTGAATCAGGTGGTTTACCCCAGACAAAGGAGAAACATTAAAGAAAATGCAATTTAATGGAAAAAAAAAAATCACTCTAAAGCACTTTTACAGCTACATTAGGGTACAGCAAGCTTACTTGACTTAGAGTTGTCTTAAGTAAGGCTTATTAAAACTTACAAAGCACTTGATTCCAAACTGTCGTATGACTTTTCAAGTTACTGTTTTTCAGCTGTATTTTACAGAAACAGAAAGTACTGCTAATAAGTAGGCCTAGATCCAGAGTCTAAAATACGCCTTTTTCTCTCTGTAAAAGTAAACAATGTGACATGTAAATGAACGGCAAGGTGAAAGAACAGAAATGGTGGCCTATATCTACATCTTTGTGTGCATGTGTAATCAGCATTTTTTTCTTCCTTGTGTCCTTTCATATTACATTTTCCTTCAAATCCATGTAAAAAAAGCATCAATATTCACTGATTAAAAAAATCTGTGCTTGAAAAGAAGTTATAGCTTTAAATGTAGAGGGGAAGATGCATTGAATCACATAGGTCAGTTACGCGATAGTGTCAATTGGATTCTACCGTCGTTTCATTCTGTCTTTTGTAAAGATGAATAGCCAGAAATTGCCTTATCTGCTGTGATAATGTTAATTGTGAAAATAATTCAATTTCTCTTCAACTTGGGTAAAAAGTAGAAGCAAAAATCACTGCTGATAGGGAAAATACCACTGGGTGATAAGTTTTGCATGAACAAGGCAGAGATTGCCACGATGCCCAAAGTTATTTTTACGGGTGCATTGAGAGAGACTATCACTGGTAATGGGCTTCTGTGTAGGCTGCTACCCAGCATGTCCTAAGGGCTGGGGATGGACTACCTGGTCCAGTCAATGGATTCGGGATTCATGCTGCCTGGATAAAGTCCATCTCACAGTCTGTTTTTTATGATATAATTAGTAAGCAATAGCCTCTGCAGTTTTACCCCTACCTGTTTTGTAGGTCTGCTGAGATTCAAAGTGCACTATATGAAGAATTTTTATTTTATTTTAAGTGCAGCTCTCAGCTTTTCAGAAAATTTTTCACTTACTCTTGGCACTTGATAGTCATTTTAAAAAATGACACCAATATCAAAGTAGATATTAGAAAAGTAGCAAAAATAGCAAAACATGGGAAATGAATGTATCTTGGAAAAATAAATCTAGCAAAATCGTCCAGTTCTCCTAATACCAGTAGAACTTATGGGCTGCAATGTAGTCTGACGTTTTCTCTCAGTAATACTCTTAGTTAAGGCACCAAGTGTAGCTGCCAAATCTAGTGAATCTCCGCACCTGATAACAACCACAGTCCTGAGCCTTAGTTCAGCTGTTGTCTCTGCTCATCTTTGATTGGAAAAGAAGAAAAGGGGAGATAAAAAGAGGGCAGGATGCCAGTTCTGTACCTAATGGGGGTTGAAGGTACCATGTATGTAGACAAAAAGCACTGCATTCCTATTCTCCCTGGTTCACCACCCAGTCATTGCCATAAAATGTGGCATTACACATTTATTATCATTAATAATTTATCAATATAGTAATAATACCTATATTCCTGAAAATCCTGAACAAACTGAATGCTGTTACGTGTGCAGTTCAATTTTGTGATATATAAAAAATTTATATTCCTCCCCCCTTTTCCCCCCTCCCCTTGCTTATATCAGAATATTCATAGCTTATTGTTTCAATAAGCATTCTGGGATGCATTTGAAAGTCCAGACACTCAACATTTGCATTATAAGAAGAGAAAAATGCATTTTCTTTCAAACACAGTCATTTAATCAAAAATTATCTAAAGTTGGGAGGATTTTTTCTCAAAATAAGTCTTGTCCCAGCAGGACATCATACTGTTATTTTGGCCCATTCATCTACATGGAAAAGTAGGTGAATATTCCTTTGATTCCTCTCCTGAAGCTAACTATGACTTGAGCTAGTTACATAAAAATATGCTTTAAGACAAATTAATTTCTAAAGCAAGAATAATTTATATGTGTGTACATACTTGCATTGGTTTATAATATTTGTTTTGATGAACAGAATCACCAGGATTTACTTGGTACAACATAGTGGATAAAACACACAAGGTTTTACTGTTAAAATTAGTTAACATTTAAACTACTCCAGCTAGTGTAATTCTGTTGCTAAGATTTTGCAGTACATGCAGGATTAACTGACTGTCCTGCCAGAACTGCATGTATACTAAGTAGTAGCCTGAGGCAGTTGTTCCCCTCCAGTAGAAACATGGACCTTCAGATACGTGATGAAGTGTCAAGATGTGTCAAGTTAAATTATATCACGTAATGCAGAATCAGCTGGTATTGTTCATTCCTCCTGAATGTCAGAGCTTCTAAAACATATACAAATCAAGCTTTCACAACTAACAGAGTGTTTTGAAGGCAAAAATCCTGCGTCTGTCATCTTTCTCCATCTCAAAAGATTTTGACTGAGCAAATTTTGTGTGTGGTACTGTGTCTTTATTCATACGTTATTTACCTAGCGTATGATAATTCATATGATACTTGTTTCAGTGGTCTTGCATATTCAGAGTTTCAAATCCAAAGCAGCTTCTGGCTCTGGGATCTCAGCAGAAACTCCTTTGTTCCCATCTTCCGGGCCTTGCCAGCAGATAAGAGGGAGCAGGGATGCCCATCTGCATCCTGTTTCTCACAGAACACGATGGTATCGTTCCCCAATTTTCCCACAGCTAGCTGGAGCTGTTTAGTCACAGGCCAGATCTTCCGCCAGTAAACACTCCTGAGCACTCTCATCCGCTCTTCTACAGAGCAAGCAGCTCTGGGGGAAGGGGCTTTCAAATGTGCCCAAAGCGATATCGATTGTCACACGGTTAGCACCCATTAGTTGCCTCCTCAACAAATCCTCAGGAAGCAAGCTTTGAGCCAAAAAACAAAGAAGGATTCTCACAATGTGATACACATCTACAAGAAGAGATGTATCTGGGGGACTACAGGCTTCTCAGCCTGACCTCAGTGCCAGGGAAGGTAATGGAACAGGTCATCTTGAAAGTTGTCACATAGCGTGCGTGGGTCAACTGGAGGGATCAGACACAGCCAGCATGGGTTCGTGAGAGGCAGGTCCTTCTTGATCAAACTCATCTCCTTCTGTGACCAAATGATCCACTTTGTAGTTGAGGGGAAGGCTATTGAGGTGGGTTACCTAGACTTCATCAAAGCCTTTGACTCTGTCTCCCACAGCATTCTACTGCGAAAACTGCCAGCCTGTGGCTTGGACAGATACACTCTTGGCTCAGTAAAAAACTGTATGGATGGTCAAGCCCACTGTGTGGTGGTAAAGGGACTTAAGACCAGCTGGCATCTGGTCGCAAGTAGTGGGTTATGTCTAATAGATTATATGAATTAAAGACATAATCTTAGAAAAGCTTACAAAGCTTACTAAGCTATTAGTCCCTTACCAAGGATCTGCAGTGGCAAGATCTTGACATCAAGAGGCCTGGGATCTCTGCAGGAGGTGTGACCTCAAAGGTGTCCCTGCTTGAGAGGAGATTGTGTTGTGCAGCTGTTAAGTAGAGCTCAAGAAGCTGTTTGTCTCCTCATTTTATCCTTATTTACTTGGTAAGGTGATTGATTCAGTCATATTTGCTTACAGACTACAGTTGTCAGTTTCTTCCAAATTAAGCTTAAGTACAACACTAACTAGTACTGTGGTTAGGTGGCCACGCAGCCAGACATGCCTTTGGGCTATTGTGTTATCATGTTCCTACAAGTTCACTTTGAGCTTGATGCCATCATGACCTGACCACTCACCATGACTGACACTGATGGTTGTGTGCTTAAGTTGGATGAAGCCATGATGACTGCCACTGGTGTTGATCACTTGAGCAGCGATATGGGAAATAAAGGTCAGGCTGAGAGGGTGGGAAAGTACACCATTACAATCTGTAGTCAAAATACTTAGATATGCATTTCCTGCAAGTTGAACAGATTATTTTTTTTTTCTGTAGCATGTATTATTAACATAAATAGTGGTGGTATTAAATAAACATGGTAAAATATTGAGATATAATCTGTTGTTATATACTGTTAGAAATTATGGTCAGAATTTGCCTTCAAACTGTGAAACAAACAAATACCAAATAGAGTATGCAGCCAAAAAGGAGGTTAGGTGAGAATGCCAAATGTAGTCTTTGCTTCTTTTCAGGCTAACAAAGCATGTTGAACACTTAAACCAATATAGTGAAAAGCTAATGACCAAAATAATGAATGCAGCACTGGTTGCTTTCCTCTGCAATGTTATCATGATAATGTTGCAGCTAAACCACATGTAATTGTCTTCAGGAAACAATTTACCATTGCTCACACTTGGACCCGAGATGCGAAAGGAAATGGATAAAACAAAGCTCTGTGTCAACATCAAAGTAGGAAATAAGGTAGTTTGCATATACGTGCTTACATGCACGTTGCCTTTGTTTTAAATCTAAATTTTATGCTTCTGCTTCTTTTGCAGCCTCCTTCCTGTTTCATGTTATCTCATTGTTCCTTTAACCACAACCTCCTGACACAGTTCCATTCTCACCTCTGCTGCGAAAAGCCACCTGCCTTCTTTGTCAAAGCCTTTTCTGCCATCTCTCCTACTGCTTCTGTTTCCAGTCAGGTCACAACATTCATTATACTGGCATATTCCTTGGCTACCTGTTATATTTCATTTTTAAAGAGGTTCTTTCTGTACTCTACTGGAAAGCTCCTTATTTTCCCTCATAACCCTCATGGAAACAGTCCACGTTATTGAGAGGTAAACAGTGGCATGCATGTTAATTACCTGGGCTTCCTTCCTACCCAGCAGACCAGTCTCATCCCATTGTGTATTTGTTCCTACCAACTGATAGAAAAAATAGGGTCGGAAGGGAACTGTGGTTGTCATTCAGTCCAGCCCCTTCATAACAATCTATTAGATGAGCTTGCTCAGAGTCATGTCCAGTCACAAGGTTGAAAATTCCTGAGATTGGAGATTTCATATTTTTCAGCCTCTCTGGGTAACACTGCAATATGTCAGTATTTAGTGTAAGTAACTTTTCCCCTTCATCTGATTTTAAATTTGTAAAACTTGGTGTTTCTGTGTAGTACAAATCTACAGTTTTTGCTGGCATTAAGGTTATACCTCTTGTATAAGTAAGCAAACAGCAAGCACAGGATGAAGCAAAATACTAATAGGAAATCTTTAATATGCTTTAAGACTTCTGAGTATCTCTAAGTGTAGCATAGCAAAATGTAATTTAAAATAATGAATAAGGCAGATATATTTGTCTGTATACTCCTTTACACCTTTATAAAATCCACTCAGGGCTAGAATAAGATGAACTACAAAGAGAATACATGACTGCATAATACAGCTTTAGCTTTAAGAACTGCTACACTCAAATAGCAAAGAAAGTTCAGGACTCCTCATACTCTGTGGGCATTTACCATTTAGCAGGGATGGACAGCAGCAGCATTAGCTCTCTAGCAAGGGGGAGCAGAGCACTCCAGAGGTGCCAGGCACCCAGCATACAGAGCTTATAGCTATCTGCTGTAATAGGCTTCATTGGGGTTAGCCAGCAATCTGACTGGGACTACTCATTTTCTACCCATGGTCATTTCCACCTTATACTTGAGGCAGCAGGAATTAGATCCTGAAGTTGTGAGGACACAGGCCGCACAGTCAGCTGCTTCCTGTGGAAAGCCAGGATCTGAGGGTAGTGCCAGCAACTGCCAGGATTGTGGATCAGTGGGCACAGACATACAGCATCTGAAAGTAGCAGGCAACACAGGGTGCTCCTAACGTGATCCATCAGCAATCCTAGTCAAGGTAACTAATGAGGCAGGTTTAAGGTCCACCCAAAGAAGCTAAAGAAGTGGTCAGTGCACAACATGGGCACAAGGAGACAGGCTACTAACAAGGTAGATCCAAAGTCTCTCTGAGGGTAAAACTAGAAATATTGCTGGAGATCTGTGATTCAGATCAGGTCAGGGACAAAGGGGATAGATAGGAGTGTAGGCCAGAGCTTTAATAGAGCTTCTGAGCCAGTGGGCACACTGGGCTATGGAGGAGTCCCCAGCTGAAACTGTGCAATCAGAGCCATGACACTGCAGTTGAGAAGTGCTTTTTCTCCTCTTTTGCTTTTCTGTGTCCAAACTGTTGGATCAGGCAGTATCCAAACTGGAAATGATGTCACGATCATTGACACATTAGTTTGCTATTCTTATTGTAATGTTCAGGGCTGTGACAGTTTTTGTGTAACATTATCCAGTTGGCACTTCAGCAAGCCTGTCTTTTGTACTTCCATGGCATGATGCAAGACTTGCTTGTCTGTTTATTTTGCTCAAGCTGTTGTTTGATAAAAATGCCAGGCAAAATCTCTTTGAGAAATAAAGTAGTAGTCATTAAAAACGGCAGAGCATCTCTCCTAACTTTTCTCCTATACAATGTATAGGACAATCTATTTTTATGGAATTTATTTGCTGTATTTTGCACATGCTGTATATATTTCTTGCTATAACACCATATGTTCAGGTTCTTTCTGAATTAATCAGCAAAATTAGAAGCTACACTTTTGGAAGGTTTCCAAGAAATAAAGAAAAACTTGTGCTATTACCAACCCCTTCACTGGAAGCATAAGCACATCAGTGAATTAGTGTTGACCGCAAAATTGACATAATATTTTATTTTCTTTTTTGCTGTACTCATTGCTGATTCAATAGAAAGTTCTGCCCACTCCTACAAGAAATCAGTCACATCCAGAGTATGATGTATACCAGCATTTCTTTTGACTGCTTATTGTCCAAGGATGAAAAGAGATGATTTATGGAGTTACTGTACTGTTGATCTGTCTGGTATTGATGAAATACAAGCATAGAGTTTAAGTGTCAAAGCAGAGTTGGCAAAATTGATAGTACGGATACTACCCTCCATGGGTACATAAAAATCAAAACTGACTGTTCAAACTAAGAGGACCAATAGTAGTTGCACATTGTTCAGTAGAAAATAAACAGATCAGTGAGATGTTACTTGATAAAGTAAAAGGGAATGCTGTTGAAACTGTATAGACTTTGCAGTGCCAGCAACATTTCACAAGTTTAGTTGTTGATTAACAGGAAGTGATAAATCTAGACAAATCTAGACTGCTGCTTTGATTTTAGTGAGGTGGCAATCATGCAAATATTCAGGTGTTCATATTTTGAGTAAAGATGGTGCCAGGTACAAAGGACTTGAACTTTTAAAATGTTTTTCAAGGTTTCTCTGTAAGAGTTGTAAATGTCTTTGAAGGAGCAAGTCACATTTTCCAATGTCCTTACCCTTACCTTTATATGAGTACCCAGTTTATCCTTATCAGAGAGAGCTTCTCCAAACTGTGTGCCTGGATTTGGTTGTATGTTACATCAGAATTTATAGGGTGAAGGGAGGAAGTATGATTAGAACATTCAATATATAAACCTGGTCTTTCCTAACAATTATTTTACTGTTACTTTTCCCTCTTTCCAGAACTGGGATACAGGCCATTTGTTTGACAACACTGTAGTACTTACTAAAGTCACAGCCATTGCTGTGTAGATGAAACCTTGCTTATTTCAGAGAAATGAAGCCTTCAGCATCATAAAACTAATTCGCCTGTATAATCTGTCCTTCTCCTCTTTACTGTACCAAAATTTTACTTTCTTCTGCATGATCAGTCCATGAGAAACCATTGATTTCTTTATGGTGAAGAATCAAACCCAGGATGAGGAGTTGGCAATTAGTAAAATACAATTCTTTCCAGAAACTGCAGGAAGACACCCATCCTTACTGTATTTTCTGTATGCTTTATTTTATTTAGTACTGTTGTAGTTTATTTTCTTTTTTGAATGTGTGTACTTGTAAGAAAAGCTATTCAGAAATGCTCACATTGGGAGCAAGCTGAACAGCAGAAACAGTATTCAGTTGATGTGTTTTTCTTCTAAAAATAGAGCTAGATTCTGTTGCAACTCTTTTTCAGTTAAACCAGGACCTTTGAGGTTCACACAGCCTAGCAGTACTTTTGACACCTTTTTTCTTCAACAGTATTCAGCATGTTTAAACACATTCTCTATTCAGTGCCTTCTGTGGATGCTGTTTCGGTACCCTTGGGGTTACAAGTTTTGTCTTTAAAATGGTCCTAATAATGGCATTTGTTCTCATAGAATATCTCAATTCTTATGTACTACAGCTGTTTGTGAAGGTCAGTGGATAGCTAGGCCTCTGTGTCCCACTACACTCTTGACACTTCACACTTCAGGGCAGAAGAAGGTATGTCCATACCAAGCTGCTATAGCCTAAGCTCCTGACTGCCCTGATGCTTGCTAAGAGAAGATTTCAGCTTTCTTAGTGTAAAGGTCATGTCCTGTGTTTTGTGTAGGGACATATCATCTGATTTGCTTGAAAGGAGGTTAAATGAGAAATGATGGATAAAGCTTGCTTTCAAGTGGATTGAATTGTAGCACTAGTTTTTATAAGCCAGATGGCCACCAGTTCGTGTTGTTCCACTGTGAATGTGTTCACAGTATTATGGGAGCTAGTTGATTATTTGGAGGTCAGTATCTGGGGATAAAGAGGATATGTGACTTCAGAGTGAGTAAATATTTTAACAAGCATTTGGGAATATCCAAGTCATGTAAATACAGTCTCATTTAAGCAAACACCCAATATCAGTGATGTCATGAATTCTTTGCTGATGGATTGTATCTGGTTTGTTTACCTAGGTGTGTAAAAGATAGCAAAGGTAGAAAACTCTACATCTGGGATCTGCATCATAGATTGCAAACATAAGATCTTTGTTCACCTTATTTTTGCATACTTGTCTCAATTCTGAATTTTTAAGGTCATCTGAGTTTTTTCTTTAATGTCAACCAATAGTAGAGCAAACACATCTATTAGTTCTTTATCATCTATGACAGCAGAGGGAAGATGTGACCTGCAAGAATTAATGGAAGGCATCTCAAAGCTCAGGAGAGCATCTTCCTTCCACGGTAGGATTACTGAAAAGCTGTTGTTTGAAAATACCTGCCCTAGTTATATTTATTTTGTAATTATTGAGATCATCCCTACAAGTGCACCTAATCTGTTCCCTTAAATGAAGAAGCTAAGGTTGTCATTGAGGTTGTCTTTAGATTAATGGAAGGTTCATATGTATTCAGCATACTGAGGAGCAAAATAAATACAGCACAAACCTGTAAAACTGGATCCTTGGATAACTTCTTGAGTGTCACAATCTGATGATTATTTGGGGAAGGAGAAATTCAATTCCATGAGATGAGGAAATATGAGGAAATCTTACAGATGGCTGTGAAGAACAGCAGATGGTTTATAATGTCTGACCAATATAGAGTATAGCTACCTATTTTAAACAATTTGCTCTGTATTGATTTTTCCTTCTTATGAACATCACTGGCAGTGAAATAGACTCAACAGTGAGAGTGTATCAAAAGGAAATGTATTCAAGATACAGAAGAATGAAATAGGACCTAGAAGAAACTTCCTCAAAAGAAATGCTTTCCACAGGGCAATTGGACAGGGCTTGATGACCCACATTAGGGGCAAGAAGGAGTTGTATCCCATGCTATGATTATGCAGCAGTTTAAATAGGTGCAGTAGCTGTGCATGATTAGCTACAGCCAATTGAAAGGTTTTGGTGCACTGCATGTCTCAAAGTAGTAAAGGGAGATGTCCTTTCTGCAAATAGCAACAATGGAACAAGGTCTAATATTCCCTCTTTAAGGGAGCTATACAAATTCTCATCTTCATTTTGCCTATGCAATGCATATTCCTTATGCAGCTAGAACTTCACTGCATGATTATGTTTTGTAGGTGGGAGGAAAATCATTTTAAAATAATGATTGGTGACTTACTGTTGTTCACTGTTGCAAGGACACAGACAGTATGTCCCTCTTCCTATCTGAGAGGCAAGTAATTGGGCTTACATCCTAGTTTCTTAGTTTTTCTGAAGGTAGTGTGTTGAGGGGAAGGAGAGACTGTGAGCACACTGTCACAGGTGCTTACCACCTGGAATGCACGGTATTCTGGGTTACATGCATCTAGTGTGCTTCTAATCAGTGCTGTGTCAGAGGAAGCAGAGGAATGTAGTCTTTGCTTTTCACCATTCAGGACAGCTTCCAACATCCACCTTGATGACTTTGTCACCAGCTCTCTTGCTGTCCAGAAATAGATCTGTCTCACCATTGTTACCTAAGGCTAAAGGTAAACTGTGTAAAGTGGTATCAAAACTAAGAAAGTATTTGGCCTTTTATACTAATGCCTTGCGTTTCTGTTTAGCATTCAGCAGTAGTTCATTGTCACTGGTCCTGTTCCAGTTCATTGTCAGTTTTGTTCATTGGTTTTAGCAGCTGATTTTTTCTGTTGGGTGCATCACCTATGCAAAGCTGCAGCATAGCTGCATCACAGTAAGGGTTGAGAAAAGCCTCTTCTGTAATGTTTGGGCCTGTGGTAATTGCTAGACAAATTGTAATCCTATGCTCCAAATAACTTTTATTTTTTGCTGAAGAGTTACAAACAGATCATATTTTTGAGTCAGTGTAGTCCCCTGAGGTTTTTGTACTGGAATATGCAATATACTGGAACAGCACCAGTGACGGATTCTAGCCAGTGACTGACCAGTGTCTTTCTCTCATACTACTGCTTACCTCTCACTTCCATGTGGGTGCAAGAAAGCTTTCTTACTGATACTTGATGAGTAGAATAGGGATAAACACCTTCCATGTTTTATCTGCTGTCTTCCTAGGCTCCAATAGTCAGTGCTGACAACTCACAATTTTACTAGAAATCTTCTGATGTATATTATTTCATATCTTGGCACTTGTGTTATGTTACTGTAGGTGAAATTCACCTCCAGCATTTTTAAAATAAGTTTCATGGTCATTGGGCAGATCCTGAAAGTATGACCCCTGAAGGCTTAGAAACCAGAAAGCAAGCATGAAGACCTTCAGATTTATTATTTCAAATATCTTGATCTTTATTCCATTTTTGTGGTACTGTGGATCTTGCCTTCTGATACTGGAATGCTTGAGGCAGACAGCACTAAGATTTCATTTACACACACTATTTAACATTGTTTGCGTAAGTATTTCTGAGCAACGAGGAGGGCCCATCCCAAAAGTAGGAGATTTGGGAGGATGGGAACATCACAAGTCTTTTCCTTCAGTGCTGTAGGGCCTTTCATGACTCTGAAAGTCATCAACAGTACAAATGAGAGTTTGTTTGCTTGCATTTTTTTACAAGCAGGAAAAGTGCAAGTATCAAATTTATGGAAAAAGAGTACAGCGAAAATAAAATAGTCTGTTTCTAAAGCATTTTATTCATTATGTATTTATTTTTATTCTGAAAAATCTGAGATTAGTTTACGTAGCGTTTTGAAGCTGGGTACTTTCTGAGTGGGGCTCAAGTGCAGTACTCAGGTTGCATGTAGCGAGGCATACAAATGTCAGTTTTGCTAAAGCACGAAGAAGTCATATTTAGGAACTGATCTTTCTGAGGATAACTGAAAGAACTGAGCTCAGTCATCTGTTCAGTGGCCACCAGCCTTACCACAGAACATAATCATTCAGGAGATCAGTCTCATAACAGAATACATTTCTGTTATTTTTTTAAGAAGTTATTCTTTCAAGTCTTTTCATACAGCATATGTAAGCATACAAATAAACAAGACTCGGTGTAGGAATTGCTGTGATAGAACTTTAAATTGATTTTGAAACAAAGCTGCAAGTTAATGGTGCTTTTCTGAGGCCATGGAGATCCACAGATTAAATGAAAATATTTTGATAATTGGTTCAACATGTAATCAGAAATTTGGGCAGCATTTAGAAGATGAATTACTGAACCATTAGCAATCAAGGGATATGATTGAAGATCCATATTAATAAACATCTGTCACAGTGGCATAGCAGATGTATTAGGTGCATTTATAGCATAAAATATAAATTTTTGATGAGTACATTATTTTTTTACTGTAAAGTGTGTTACTTATATCTCCTGCCGTTTGTTTGATTTTGCAATAGTGAAAGTGCTATTTAAAAACAAAACAAAACAAAACACAACGTGAGAACAGTATTCAGATAAATTCCAGAATATGATTATACTAATTGAGCTAATTCTGAAAGATGAATTCTCTTCAACTGCTGTTCTGCAGCCTATCATGGCTGGTTTATTTGTCAGCATTTTGATATTGATAATCCTGATTCTGCTACTTCTCCAGGCTCAACAAGTGATGTTGGTTTTATAATGTGCATCATGTAGACTGTACTGCCTCGTGCCTGTCTTTTCTAAATGTCGAAGTCTGAGCCAGGCAAAAACTGCCACTGTGTTCTGAAGATGAAAATTATAAAACTGATAAATGCATTTGTAAGACACAGTAGTCTGCTACCGGAAAACCAACTCAGTAACTCCGAACAGTTCTTTAAGTGCTATTTCTGTGTCCAGAATATCATTCAACTTAAAATCCATTCATCATATTTTCAAAAACTGTGATCTTTGCAAAACAGTATATGAGCAGTCTGAAAGAACAATCTGGCATAATTTTTATATGCCATTAAATCTCTGTAAACAAAAATGTAACCAGGTTGATAGCTCAACTGAATTTTTGAGTCAGGCTTTGACTCAGTTATTTCATATTTTCATTTATTTTTGGTGGGGATTTCTCCTACCTTTGTTGTGGTACTCTGGGTAGTTAAATTAATAATTGTACCTCCTGCGAGTGGTCTTTTTTATTTTTGTACTCGCTCTAAAGGCTATTAGCAATAGCTATTGGGTAGGAGTGTTAAAAAACATCATTATTAGTAGCACATGATAATGCTGGAAATAGGATAGCATAAGTAAATTCTGAAAATGATATGACTATTGATGAGCAAGATGTTCTGGGCAGGAAAAGGCATTCTGAAAGATTAATTTTGGAATCAGCGTTTCTATGGAACAATAAAGCCTGCAAGAAAGAGTATTATAATAGTAAGTATTGGAAGGAGTCAGTCGTTGAAAGAATTTGAAGAAAGGTACAGGGTTTTGTGAAGGTTAGCTCTGTGGACTAAAACAATACCAAAAGTAAGACCTGGCATACTTCCTAGCCGATGATATTGCTATGATTAGTTTTGTCAGTTCTCCCAGTTTTCTTTTGCATCTAGTAATGAGTTTTTCCCTAAAGTATCTACTTCTGAAGACCTCTGAGTAGATGAGCTGCTGAGATCACTGATTCACATCCAAAGATTTTTTTTTTCTTTCAGTTGTCATCTCTTTCCTTTACCCTTATTGTAGAGGTGCCTAAAATTACTAAAGTCGTGGTACTGAGTTGGAGTGCATTGCTGGCCAGTCACTGTGGCTGTTTATGCTAAGACAACCCTTGTTTTGAATTGCACAGAGCCTTCAGCTTTTATTTAAAAATAAAATGATTTGGGCTTCAGTGGTTATAAATGAAATGCTTGAAGACCTGACCAGTGTGCAGTCTTGAGTTCTAGAAGTAAACAAAGCTCAAAATGCTTTAGTACATTTTGTATATGGTTTTCATTTTTACTCTGGATGGTGTTTATGAAGAAATTAAGAAATGGCTTTAAACTGGAAGAGGGTAGATTTAGACTAGATTTTAGGAAGACATTCTTTACTGTGAGGGTGGTGAGACGCTGGAACAGGTTGCCCCAGAGGGGTTGTGGTTGCCTGCACCCTTAAGGCATTCAAGGCCAGGCTGGATGGAGCTTTGAGCAACTTGGTCTATAGGGAGGTGTCCCTACCTATAGCAGGGGGTTGGAACTATATGATCTTAAAGGTCCCTTCCAGCCCAAGCCATTCAATGATTCTAAGATGTAGACAGGGGGAATGAGAATATTTGAGGTAAAAAGTTTTAGGAAGTTAAACTGTAATGCTCTTGATATAGCTTTTAGCTTAATCTTATTAAAAGATCTCTTGACAGCTGTGTTCACACATGCATAGGCTGCACAATAGAGTACAACTTTCTATCTTTATGTAGTATCTCATGCCTGTTCAGCAGGAAACATGTGAGTTGTGAGTCTTGGGACTTGGTAAAGGTATTTCATTGTCTTCAATATCCATTAAGGAGTCACACTTTCCAAATACCTGAAAGCCCCCGAGTAAAACTGTATGTAAACAGCAGTAGTCTCCAGTGCTTATGGTATATTCAGGAAATACCTATTGTATATAATCAATGGTATGGGGACGACTATATGTAGCAACAGATGCAGAATCAATAAAATGCCTAGTGAGTTACGAAGCTCTAGGAAAATTCTGAGGCGAATTGCTGGTTGCAAGATAATATATTTTTTTTACCAGCAAGAATACAAAGGAAACATTCTCCAGCCCTTGATCCTTGTCCTGATTCCTGTTTCATAGCTTGAGAAACTCTGTCCAAGTGATTTTATTCCAGCAGTTTGCATTTTTAATTGAAAGATGAGAGAAGAGCTGTTTTGTCTTTGTGAACTTACCTGATCAATACAAAACAATTTATTGATTTATTTTATGTTAGTGTATTTTCTGTCTCCAGGTATGATTATACCTACTTGAAGCTCCAGGGAGAAATACCCTCCTGCTCATTCATACATGCCATCCATTCGGCAAAGATTCTACTATGCACTCTATTATTAAGAGACTTAAAATGTTAAGAAAACATGATAGTTCTACTTCACAGAATGTGATAGTAAATTCATTTAAATGCCTGATGGTCCAGGAAGTTTTATGCATCCAGAGGCAGTAGATGGGTTTGGATTAATGGAGTGACTGAAAACAAGGTGATGAGCTGAATTTCTTCATGAGGGATTCCGTGAAGTGATGCAGAGGATTTCTTTTACGGTGTTGTTAAGACTTCCCCAAGCAGCTCTTGTGTGTTGCTAAACAGCCATGTAGGAGAATCTGGCCTGTCCAGACTCCTCAGGCAGCTCCAGCTGTAAGACTGATGAAACAGTACACAGATACACAGAAGGCAGCTGTAAATTACCACAGGATCTGCTCCTGCAGATGCAGAAATGGTGACTGAGGACAGTCTTTGTACCTCGTACAGAGGATGCATGCAGTTTGGCTAATTAATTGTAGTTGAATATGCAGAATGGTTGTGTAGGACCACAGGCAAGCCAAGGGAGAGAGAGCTGCCTTCTAACTGTGCTGCAGAAATGGTGGTACAGCTGGAAGTAAGGTTTTGGTTATGTAACCTCCTTTCCTCCTGGAAACCACGTGGTAAGTGCAACTTCCCAGCAGCAGTCCCAGCTCTGACTGTTTAGCATGATGTTATGACATGGAATGCCTATGGAAAACCATAACATGTTTGCTTCAACACTCTGCTTTTGGGCTTCTGTACAGCACCATAAAATCAAAAGGTAAGGTTTGCACTTAATTTTTTTTTTTTTTTTTTTTTTTTTGAGGTACACAATTGAACAAGGGAAATAAATGCACATAACAAATTACAGCACTGTAGACTTAAAACAGCCATTTTGAATTTTCTGATTGACTTTTAACCTCTACCTGCTGGGATTACCTTGAGTTTTATTGGTATAACCTTCCTGCAGTACACATAACAAAATAGTCTGGAAGAAAAAGGTTAAGAAAAAACAAACTTAGGTTACAACAGATTATTTTCAGAATAATTAGTTTGCTTTCTCCACCAGAGAACTGGGAAGATAAACTTTGAAGAATAAAATGAATGTTTGTTTCCTTTTTTAAAACTTATAGCATAGCAAGGGGATTTTAATAGGCAGAATTGACTTGTTTAATTGGCAGTGGTTACATGTCTGCACTATAGTAGCACTTACATTCATATTTTCACTCATTAATAACCTTCAGATGCTTTTTTTTCTGCTTCTGGGCTGCAACACTTGCTTTTTCTCGACCACGTTATAACTCTTCTTGAAAATTCAACACATGGCTCACAAGAGTGGGAAGCAGATGGGCCACTCTGCAGTGGGAGCCCTTAGAGAGAGCTCTGACTTTCTGACTCAGCCATAATTCACCTCTGTGCTTTCAGATGCTACAGACCTAGAAGTGGCAGCACTATTATGTCTGAAACATACTCCACATAGCCAACACCTCCATGTTTACTCTTTCAGCTCTTACGGGAGACAACCCTAAGTACCTCTTATGCAGACAAGTTCTCGGTACCCACAGAAGTGTCATGGGCAGTGTATCTAGAGCTCCTGTAAAGGATGAGATTTGAAATCTCATTTTGCATGTGCGTGGTTTGCACAGTACAGGTCAGACTGCAAAGAAACTGTGTTACTTAAATGTGCGCTTAGATTTTTAAATGTTGTCTGTTCAAAACCAAGCACTTCCCACTTAAAGGCTTGGATTAAAAAAATAAATACATAAAGGACTAAAGCACAGAACCCTCCATCCTGTTGGATAGCTTCTTGTATTAACATATATGTGTCTCGCTCCAATTTATAGGAGGGAGATGAGGTTCTTTAATATCTGTATACCCGGTGTGAGATTAAGAAACAACGGTTCATATGTTGTTGCATCCAGTTTATTACTAAGACCTAATCAGGGAGACGGGGAAGGGAAGGAGGGCGATAGAAAAGATGGAAAAGAAGCAGGAGTTGCATAAAGCGGGGATAGTCACCAGCAGGATCCAGCAGCGGTCCCGTTGCACGGTGTTTGAAGGTCCCGGGCAGAACGCAGCAGAAGACGGGGAGCAGCAGCGTGGCCGGCCTTGAGCAGCAGGCAGGTAGACGAGGAAGTCGAGGAGCCAATTCTTGAAGCAGCAACAGCGGTCAGGCAGCAGGCTCAGGAGAGTTCGACAGTATGCAGGAATCACCTCAATCTTCCGGAATCCCTCTGTTCTTCTTCATGAGGAATCTCTTGTCAGAAAAACCTTGTTCTTCGTGAGGAATCTGTTGTCAGAAACCTTCCGTTCTACATGAGGAATCTGTTGTCAGAAACCTAACCTCATGGTTTTCAGTTCCTCTTTTATCCTCCTTGTTCTCCTGCCTACGTGACAAGGATGGGCCTCGAGCAAGAGTCATTGAGTACCTCCTGAGATGGCCATCATCCTGAGATAAGTCCACACAAAGGAGCACTTCACAGCTATTTAGCTGCAGTTCATCTCGCTCTCGTCGCCCCTGGCCTTGTCCATCTATGTTCCCCCAGACAAAGGATTTCACAACCTTTGCCTAGGGCTTGCCTGGACTTGTCCATCTGTCTCCTTAAGACAAAGGTTTTCACGGACCTTGCTCGGGACTTGTCTGGACTTGAACAAGTCCATCTGTGTCCCCAGCAAGCTTTGAGACACAGAAGTTAACAGAATAATCTCTTACAATATGTTAAAACCTCTGGATAATTTCTGTTTGTGACAGGGAAAATAGTAGAGTGAAGAAGCAAATAACCAACCTTCTCTGTAGTCAGAAATGTTAATGGATGATTAAAATGATAGACATCCAAATTAAAGTCCATAACTGTTTAGAAGATCTGCTGATCTTAGAAACTGAAAACCAAAATAGTAGTGAGAAGAAAAGCATTCTTACCTCATCACAAATATGCTTGTTCAAAATATCGGAACACACGTGTGATGGTGTGGTACTGTCCTACATTGTACTGATAAAATTTTTGTGTATGGATGTGATGAAAGGGAGATGTGCGAAGCTATTTCTCATGGCATGTGGAAAAGGTGACTGTTGGATAACTAACTGGGGAAACCCTCTTCAACATATGTAAAACTTTCATCTGTAACTAGACAAAGTGCAGTTAATAGAGCTTCATGTATGATATCTGCTCAGTAATTACATCTTCATATTTATTCAGATGGGCTATATACACCATGCAACCCATTGCTTTTGTTACAATCTTACCTATTTTTAATAAATTAATATAGGAAGACAGTTGTGATCAAAGATGAAAAGGACTTTACAATGCTTCTCAAACCTAGTTGTTGCTATATTATTATTTTATTGGGGGATTTTAAAGAGTACTTAAACGTGTTTTATGTATCTGTATTTATTTTGTATTTTTGAATATATATGGAATACACACACGTATATAGAATGGTTGCATGGTATAGCTCCTCTGAACAAATGTGAAGATATTAATAAAATATCCCATCTATGTTTTAATATTACCAGACTTTTGTCACAACAGTAACACAAGTGCATGTTTTTTTGTTATGCAGTGACAATATTCCCCAGGGTCAGAACAGGCATGCTTCAGGAAAAGTATGAAGAGTGAGGTACAGACACTCTCAGGGGTGTGACTATTAGCTCTTCCAGATGCTAGCCAGGCATGATGCCACTTGAAAGCAGCCAAAGAGAAGGGAGAGGCAGAGTGATGGCGGTCTGCCATCAGAGAGCCTCAGTGGCTCTGGTGGCCTACAGATGAGAATCTGTGTTGCACAGGCATGGTACTCAAAAACTAGAATGCACCGGAGAGTTTTCATGATGTTCCATGAAATTATCACAAGACTCATTTTTTTTTCAGAGACTAAAATAAGTGACAGTGATATTGGTGAAATGAAATGAATGACGTTGCTCTCATCACTGAATTTGTCAAAATCTCTATACTGGTGTAAAGGATTTAATTACTACTATGTCTTCTCATGCCGGCATTTATTTCCAATGTTATTTTAGCCACAGTTGCATTATTATTTTTCTGCATAAGTCTGAGAAAGCAGAGAAGTAACAGTTGGCCTTCTGTCCATTTAACTCGAAGGGAGTGTTTGGATTCTTGAGCTGTTCCTATGTTCAAGGTCTTCCACTTCATTTGTCATAAATATTTCTTAAACGCTAGTGCTATTGAATTCAGAAGCCTCATCTACCTTAAGTTCATCCAGAAATTGGGTCACTGGTTATGCTTCCTGGAACAGGAGGTGGCTGCTTTGATGGAACAGATTTCTCTGACAGAAGATGTGCATCTTACATTAAATGTAATGTAAATGTTTACTGACGGACTGTGTATTACCACATGAGTGCAAGTACCATATAATCCTGTTGTGCCATATAATCTATTGACTACAGTTGAAGGAATTCCCATGTCAAGGTTTTTCACAGAGCCTCACTTCACTGTAAAAAGACACTTTAGGAAGGAAACCCAAACCTAATCCACTAGTCTGGTCTTCTCTTTTCTAAATTAAATCATTCCAGGAATGTTGTGTTTTTTTGTCACTTACCTACAGATAACTCATTACTGTACAAAGAGAAGTGTTGCCTTTCCTCTGTGCATACCATTTTGCCATTGCTTTTTCTTCTGCAGCATTCTAGTGCCAATTCTTGATGCTTCTGTGATCAGTTGGAACTGGAAATTATTTCTTACTGTAACATTGCATAGGGACTGACACCTCACTTTTGTATCTGTTCATTTAATTATTCTATGTGAATGGACAGGTTCTCTTTTTGGTAATTATAGCTATATTTTCTTCCATACTTGAGATAATTGCAAGTCTGGCCTCCCAGTCTATTTATATCCCCTTCCATATGACTGTCAAGTGCATTTGCTGAGGTGAGTACAGTGAGTAACAGTAAGCCGTTCAGCTTTGCTTGGACGCAGAAAATTGTGATGGTGAAGCCTTTGAATATGAAGTTAGAATGCAAGTTAAAGCTAAGAATTAAGGGAATATTTTTGATAATTACTTTCCAGAGTGAAATTGCAGAGTAAAGAAAAAAAAAAATAATGCCTGATAGTGATGCCTGTTAGTCATTGGAGTTAAGTTTAGACAGTGCACAGGCATAAATGAAGTGACTGCAGACATACTGTTCATCGCGGCTTGGGGCAAGAGTGATTAGATTGTGTGACTTAGGTCTTTCAGTATTTTCTTTGGTGTTACATCTGTTACCAGATTCTAAGCTTTTTCTTGTGTTTATACTTTTCAAGAGAAGTTTCTGTGAAGCTTTTTCTCTTCCACGACTTCGCTGAGATGCTCTCAACTGATTTCATTTGTACAGACATCAATTAAACTCCTAGTTAGACACAGCTAGACTTCACACAGTAATTATTTATGGGCTACTCCCAGTCTTCTCATTGGATAGAACAATTGATTTAAATGATCTAATAATAATCCATCACTACCCTGGGGGCATGTAATTGCTCATAAATACAGTACTTTGTGTCTCATCTTTGTTTTCAGAGCCCTGTTATAAACTTATCTAATACAGCTTCAGTGCTTGTAAATAGTAATATGTGCGGAAATAAATAGATCTTCCAAACAATAAATCAAGTAATGGCATTCAGAGTGCAGTGTAGGCTCTGAACCCAATTGAAAAAAAAAAAGGGAAAGACAGGCCAATTTAAAAAAAATAAAATTAATGAGCACCACAACCAAGAAATTAGAATTTCTCTCATAGAAGAGAGAAAAAAGATGGAAAACTTTGTAAAGGAGAAAATTTATACTGCTGCTGACCTGCAAATGGTTTATGGTATTGTCTTACTGCAACTCCCTTGGGAAGAATTTTTTTTCATTTTCTCATTGCAATACTTGGAACAGCCACAGGACCCATAGCAGGATCAGCTACAGGGTTCATCATGAGGGCTGGAGACACAGCAGGGTCTCACGTAATGCTTGGAGCAGCTGCAGGACCTATTGCAGGAACTGGAGCTGCTGCTGCAGGACCTGTTAATGAAGTTGGAAGGTCCCTTGCATTGTCATCAGAGAGGTATTTATTTTTCTTTTCCTTGAGGATGCTGGTTAGTGTTGAACAGTGCTTGGTAGGCATAGGTCAAGCCCCAGCATGCTGCAGTGATGTGTGCCTCCTTAGGATTGCTAGGCAACTGCGGATCTTTTCCAAATATTGTACTAGATCTTCAGAGTTCTGCAGTTATTCAGAGGTGAAGTTCCAAAGCACTGGGGGTGCCCACTGCTCCAGCCATCTGCCCACACCATCCCACAATCCCTGTCATCCAGAAGTGTCCTGTCTTGGGGCAGATCTCTGGGTGATATTCTTAAATAATTGTTAAATATTAAACTTAGCCTGAATAACATTCACAATGCATAGCAATAGGAGCATGCTGGTTTGAAATCCCACAGATATTCAGAATTTTCAGGAGCTACTCTGTCTCCTGAGCTCTTGGGAATGAAGGAAAAGTGAAAGGGAAGCTGAGAAACTGCTGGAAGGCGTCCACCTCTATATCCTCCGTAGCCAGATTCCCCAACGAGACAAATCGAAGAGTGTAATTAGTAAAAATATCAATAATACAGTTTCTGTAGCCTAAAGATGACTGCAATGCTGAATGCACACTAAACATTACTTTAACATTGGCTCCGTACAGCACTACTTAGCAGTATCTGCCAAAATATAGCATCATACCTGTCATTCCAAAGAAAATCATTCCATCCAGCTGAAACTAAGACAGTTGTGTGGGGAGGATTTATTTTTCCTCTCTCTAAGAATCTACTGTGGATGAATGTGCTAAGCTAATGTTCTTAAGCTTCTGCATGGAGGTCTATATTGTCTACACTAACTCAGTTTTAGCAACTAGACTAGAACCATAATACCCTCACAGATTAGGCAGGGATACTTCTGCACCTAGTGGAGGATAGTCCTGAACTACATTTGTAGAAGGGAAAGACCATTGATGCAATGGCTCTAAAAGGGAACCGAGTGAAGTATCAGCAAAAAAATTCTGGCAAGTTATATGGATGACGGTGAAACAGACTCCCAAAGCAAGGTGTATTTTCGTACTTCAAATTTGACACACAAAATGCAAGAAAATCTAAAACTGGTAGGAAGCTGTCTACTGAATAGGAAAAAAAACGAAGGGCTTTCATAGATTTGTTTTTCATCTCTTTAGCATCTGGAGCCAGGTAGTTAATCCGAGCAAAAAAATCAGTTATCACTGTTACTTACTCCGCACTCTCCTCTCCCTGGTTCTTTAGTTGTAGATAATAGTCACTTTTTGTACAGTTTCACTGTACAATTTTTACTTTACAGGATTTCTTTATATAGGTTCAGTATGCAGTGTAAGTATTCCTCTGTACTACTAAAGAGTAAAAGGTAAAAGCAACAATGAAAATTGCCTCAATGGGTTTTCCATGTCAAGAAAATACCTTTCTGTAGCAAAATAATATGCAAGATATCCAGTTCTGTGTTTTTGTATTTTTTTTTCCAGGTGTAGGCTTCAACAGTTGAGAATAAGGAACTATAATTTGTAAAGCATGCTTTTTTCCCCCAAGGATCAAAGAATAGTTTTTTGGAAAACACTGTATTTAAGTAAGAGTTTAACAAGCCATGCTGGTGTTGCCATCGTTGTCTTTTTTACTGATTTTTTTTTTTTTTTTTTTTTACTGAATGTGTAACCACATACAAAATGTTTTAGGGCAAGTGAGTTTGTTTTTTGTTTGTTTGTTTTTGTTATTTTAAACTACAAATCTGTAACAAAAGCTGAAATGCAGAGCTGAATTTAGCACGGGTGTGTACTTCATAAGTGTGAGGTAAAATGTTGCTTTTTAGTTTAGCTGAAGTATTTCAGTGTTGAAGAAGCCTAAAGGTGGCTTCTTGAAAAAATTGTTCAGAGGAATTTTACGGTTATGCTGAATTGTTCTGAAAACTATGTAGCATTTTCAGATATGGCATATCCAAGTTTTGAGTGGTATTTGTTAATTTTCATTGCATTCCTGTTCATAATTCCTTTATGCTTGCATACACTAATTTCATAAAATAACCTGAGTTTTCTGGCCAGACATCCACAATGAGTCTCAGAATTCATCACTCTGATAAACTTTCTTTTTTGTAATAACTGGAAAATACTTTACTAGGTAATACCTAGCAGAAAACTGCTGGAAGGGAAAGGAACATAAATGTTGTATAACTGCAGGATAATTAGAGCAAGCAGCACAAGCAGTCTCTGTACTAAACCTTCACCTTTCCCATAGAATTATCTATATGTGACATATTGGAACTGGACTTAAAAATCCATCTTTTTAGGATTTAGCATGGATTACACTTGCAGGATGAAAATATGTGACATTTTCCTGGTACTTCTGCATCCAGTTGAAGCCAAGCAGTGCAAATCTGTGGGACATGAAAACAAAACACTTGGAAGCGGGGATTTAATTAATGTTGCTTCTGTATAGATCAGTGTTTTTTGTTTGTTTTTTTTTTTTTAATTCAATTGAGTCCTTCTGTGCCTAATCTGCATCGCTATGATTTATTCTCAGTTTCGAATAATGTAATAAAGTCTCTGTTTCATCTGAAGGGGTAGAGGACCATTGAAGAACACATCTGATGTAATTAATGCTGCAAAAATGATTTCAGAGTCAGGATCAAGGATGGATGTCCTGGCACGGTTGATTGCCAATCAGGTAGGTTATTTATGTAGCAATGCATTAACCTTTGTCACAACTTAACCTGTGCACAGAAGTTCCAACACCTGCGAAGGTCACACACAGAAATAGTTATGACATTTTTAGATCTGATTTTCCTTCTCCCCCCCACTTCCCCTGGAGAAGATGGATATCTGGATGATGATGGATATATAGACCATGTCATGTATAGGTGGATTCTCTTCCTCATACTATTTAAATACCTGTCTATATACATTTAGCAACATGTGCAAATATATATACACGTACACCTACTTATATACACTTGTATATCTATGAGTATGTTCAACTTCTGCTTTAAGCTGTGAATACAACATTATAGTTCCTTCTTCACTTTCTCAGTCAAATTACTCAGAAAAAAAAAAAGAGGCAAATCAGCTTAGACATGGAAACTCACAAGTGGCATAGTATTTCCAAGCAATGTTAACAGGTGCTAGGTCTTGGGACCATGCTTATGTTAGTTTTCTTCTTTGTCTTCAAAATACTTGTTTTGCAGCATATTATATGTATTTTCCAGAATGTTTGCTTTCTGCTGAATCTAGTTTCTCCTTCTGACATCTTTTTCCTCCAGTACTGGCGTTTTCTTTGGGTTATTGATGTCAAATTGTTTTCAATCTAAACACCCTTCTCAATAGGTAGAATTCTGCCATCTGCATACCTGAAGTCTTGAGATGGTTTCTTACCACTGAAAAGAAATATCTATCATCATAAAATGAATAGTTCTACAGCTGTGAGAGTTACTTTGTTTCCAGTTAATTCTAAAAGCTTCTACTAGCTAAATAAGCTAAATAACAAAAACAACAACAACAAAAAGAAACTTAAAAAAACAAAGCAAAACACACACAACAAAACAAAACCCACTCCAAAACAGGAGCATGTAAATGCATAGGCATGGTCATCTTCCTGGCTAGAGAGGCAGCATTGTAACTTAGTACATTAGTACAAGCCACTCGTCTTATGTAGGTAAGGTCAGTAGGGCTTTACAGAACCAGGCCAGAGAAGAACAATCCAGTGAAATTTCAGTCTCCAAGTATTGAAGCCATTTATTTTCCTAGTCTTTGTGGCTGGCTTTTAGGTCCAGAGTGGCAGGGTATATTTGATGTCTTCCACATCCTCACGTACTTTCTCTCTACCCCTCACTTTTGATTTTTCACTTGCTTAATATCTATGAAGCAGCAACAATCTGCGTTTTCTTTTTCTGTCACTCCTCTCTCTGAATTCCAGACAGAGATACCATAGAAGTTTGATAAGTGGTCTATACAGTTCTGATCTGAATTTGTGGAAAAAAAAAAAAGGAAGGTTAAACATCCCCATTTCTGATCTTGACAAGTGTCTCTTTTCAAATGAACTGGATCCTTCATCAATTCCTTTCATCAATTAAAAATTAAAATTCAAAACTGTAACCATTACTGATGTATTGCAGAAAATTATGTGTTATCAAATCTAGAGATGTGTCACAACCTTTTACTCCTTTTTGAATAGAAAATTCAGTCTTTCTTACAGAAATATTAATTACCTAAAATTTTATTTTTGTATTGTTACAACAACACCAGACTAGAAATGTGAGAGTGAATTAGCCATGAATTATTAGTGCTGATAACCAGTGTGTTTCCTTAGTTGCTGGGAAATGTGACTACATTTTAATTAACTCTGTTACTAAATTCACTCAGATAATTTCTGTTGGTCCCAAGTAAGAGATTGCACATAGTTAATAAGTCTTGATTCACCTTACTTTTCTCACATGTACCTCAAATACAATAGTGAGTTTATATATAATGGTGAAAAAAACCACATGCGTGGACTTTTATGTTAAAACACAAACCTTACAGTTGGTATGATGTACAGTCATTGGTTTTCTCTTTTGAAGTAAATAATACAAATCCATTTTTACACACAATTCTAAGTTATACATAATTTGCTTTTTACTGAAAGAGAACACGTGGCATATTTACTGAAAAAATAGGTTAATGCCACTGGGAAAGCTGTTCACAAAACTTGATCAAAGCTCCTGTTCCAGCCTGGACACCAAATTCTTGAAGGGTTCCTTCAGTTTGAACCAAATTAATTGAACAGCTATTAGGTAGTCAACAGAATGTAACACTTCTTTTCAAGAGAGCAGAGCAGAGGAAATATGGTAAAATAACAATTGTTAGTCTTCACAAATACCACGTAGATTGAAGAAAAGCACAGTGAGAAAAATACTCTGTATGGTAAAGGGTGGTTTTGCTTGGGAATAGAAATTGAAAGATTTCTAGTCACCAGAGAAATGAATCATATTATTCATCTGACAGTAGGAGTAAGAGCAAGATTCTACTTTTTACTAAGTCAGATGCCTATCTAGCTGTGGTTGTAGTTATATTCACTGCAGAAGTATCGAACTTACTAACAAAGACATCTGACTCAGTTTTATGTCTTTGAATCATGTTTAATGTTTAACTAATCTCTTATTTTACTGTATATGCTTATTTGCTTCTAATGCTTATGACATCTGCTGTTGAGCTTACCCTGCATCACTTCAATTATTTGTTATCATTTCTAATATTGTCATTTACTTTCATCTTCACAGTCATCCCAGGACTCAAGTATTACTCTTGACTATGCCTTTGCTTTTATCAGGACCCTGGTAACATACGATGAACGTATTCAGTATTCAAAGAGACATGAGGAAGAAAAGCAAAACTTGCTCTTTTTTTCTCTGTCAAGATTGAAACCTGGGAAAAAACCTGAAAAAGCAATCACTGCATAATGAAGAATCATTGTATCTCTTCAATAGAATACGACATAAAACATTTCCAAATGAACAATTCTTGTTCATGCTCCATGTAATTTCAGAGAATCACAATTGATAACTGTGGAATTAGATATTTTGTATAGTTTTGTGTGAGGGAAAAAACCAAAAACAACTGATATTCTATTTGCAGTATTTTATCAAATGATCAGCCACAACAGCATCTCTGTTATGTTGTTCTTCAATTCTGATTTTTGCAACATCTTCATGTATTGGAAAGAAAGGGATTCTATATGTTAGAATCAGCAGAATTCAGTCCATATTCACAGCACTTAAAGATGACTTGGAGTTAACAACTGCAAACATAATCACATTCAGCATCAACTTAGGCAAATTAATCACAAGTATGTTGCTGATAAATTTAAATAGCATTATTTCAAATTCACTGTCAAATTTGTGACCTGAGATCCCAAAGATGAAGGTAGTACATTGTTTTTAGTGACATATGCTGTAGATTAAGGTCTTTACTACAAGACTCCTCAGTAATAATCGTTTCAGCAGCAGGAGGTGCTGGTACATTATGATCCCAGTAAGATAGGCACTTGGACTGGGAGGTATCATTTAAAATGCTGTTTATCAGAATTCCTATGAGGAGGAAATAAAGTAATCCTATTCCCTTCAGATGGTAGAAACCCAGTGCAACATCAGATGGGCCTTAAATCTATGCAAGCAGTCTGGACAGATCCTGTCCATGCAAGAGATATCCCCAGTTTCCATCATTGGAGCTATTGACAGGATTTTCTAACAAGAAAAAAAAAAAAAGAAAAACAACCCACCACTTTTCTGGTGTCAGACAAAAAGGATGGTATGTGCAGAAGCCTGGCAAGAGGCTCACCTTCTCTGTTTTGTGGATCTCTAACTCCTCAATGTGCAGTGGTCTTCTACTCAGCACATCAATGCAACAAAACATAAATTACTTTAAAATTCTGGAAGTGTAGCCATCAATATGAAACATTTCTTCCTACAGAATCAGGTAATCTAATTAAGAAGTTGTTTTCAGGTACCTAGGAAAGTTGTCCTGAAATTTTTTTTAAAAAAATCACATTTTAGATGCTGATTGATGTACATAAGCTGATGATATGATAGATACTTTCAATCAGAGGGTGGTGATGCACTGGAACAGGTTGCCCAGAGAGGTTGTGGATGCCCCATCCCTGGAGGCACTCAAGGTAAGGCTGGATGTAGCTCTGGGCAGCCTGGTCTAGTGGTTGGCAACCCTGCCCACAGCAGGGATCCTTTTCAACCCAGGCCTCTCTATGATTCTATAATATTTTAAATAGCTGATATGAACCAAGCAGATGTGCCAAAATGATCATCTAACTACAGGAGCGGATCACCTAAAAACTTACAGCTAACAAATAGTTGCAATAAATCACATATAAGCAATTATGTAGAGTAGTGGGTTTGTGTATGATCGTGCCCAGTATTGCTCACCGTGAAGACAGATTCAGATTCTAGGGAAATTCTGCTGACTGTGTTAGCAAGTGGGGTGAAATCAAAATAAAGTAGGAACAATTTTGTTTATTGTCAGAATTCTCGTGGATGCCGCTCTGATTCTTTTTTTACAGAAAGCTTTTGTTAACATTCCGCTAACTCCGATATATGCAGGATGCTCTGAAGTAATGCCTCCTGCTTATTTATGTGGAAGCTACAACACACATAAAAAGGATAATAGCAATAGTTGAGAGAGCAAATTGTCAGCTACAAAACACTATTTTTTGACCTTGTCCCCACCATTAGCTATGCATTTTAGTCAGCAATGAACCAGACCCTGCATGCGCTCACCAAAATCTGCACCAGTGGAGGTGATGCACCATTACCGTTGCCACTGCTGGAGATGTAGCTGTCACTGCGTTCACATCCATTGGCTGGTCTCCATGTGATCACCAAGCATCAGTGTATGTCAGTGGGTGCTGTTTTTTCCTACATGGAAGAATTCAGTGACCCCCCCTTTGCTTCATATGCACTTGTGTATCAGACACCATTTGGCAGACTGCCCCTCTGTTGCCGTTTATTGCACAGCAAAAAAATGTAATGGACTACTGATGGGGTGGTTCAACCTCTACATACCTCTGATGTTCTGGGCCAACATAATAAAATGAAGACTTTTACTTTTGGAGCAGCCCCTGTATATCAAAAAGAAGCCCTCACTCTTTGCCAGGAATTCTAGCTAAGAACTTGTTTCTGTGCGCTAGGCATTGAACTGGTACTCATCAATGGGCTGTGGAATGATTAATCTCAGTATTTTTAAATTATTTTCTGTTTCAGCTGAGTGTTTTGTCTCACTAGTAAGCAAGTGTTGTTTGTACCAGATGTTTCTGAGTAATACGCAGAGGGTTCCTTATGGAATACCCTCTTCACAGAGTACATTTCTTTCTAGCATCTGTTTGTGGTTGATTGGGATATGCTATAAGGTATGAGACTTTAATTTGGCTTTATTGTACTTTATCTTACCTAAGGTAACATAAAATGTTATCTTTACTCCTAGAACTGCCTCCTTTCTCATAAAGTTTTATGGGTAAAGTACATAAAAATGGGTATAGTGTGTCAGACCAAAGGTTCCTTTAGGTAAATAGTGAACATACACAGGACTCAGTAAGATAACAGCATGTATTTTATGATACTTCTTTACCTGCACCAGGTAAAGTAAAGCTTTGCTTTAATAAAGCTGTATTTCATTGAAGCTGTGGTTATCCTACAGGCTTATGAAATGTATTCATGCTTTTTTCCAGCAATGCCTTACACTTGCTTTTCTAAATGCTGCTGAGCGCTAGACCAGTATTTTGATAGAGCTAGTTTAACCTCAGGGTCTCTGAGGAGGCTATGTTCTCCCTATCTTTGGTGCATACCATCTCTTTGGCATTCCTAAAATGTTACACATTTCTTCCCTAAGTGTATAAAAAGAAGATAGGAAATGTGCAATGTTGCAAATGTTATGTAAGAGTATTATGTAAGAAATTAAAATAGTGTTGTTTCTGAGTTTCTATAATTGATGCTGTCACAACTTGAAGTGCATAAGATACTGTATTAGTACCCTGTCTTTCTATCTAGTGAGGTTTTCCAGTGGGGAGAAGTAAATCACAGAGTAATATAAAAGCAAGCACCTTATTCTAGGAAATAGACCTTTAGTATAGTTGTGATGCTTAAAGAGGTTACAGCTGCATTTGGCCAGAAGGACAGATTTTTTTGTTAATTACTGTAAGAAGTAAACAAGTATTCAAGTCTTCTCACCAGTCAGAGATTTGAATACTGGTTACGCTTTGAAAATAGTGCATGTTGAGAGGGTGTTGAGAAAGTCTGTTCTGTTTTTCTTTTAAACTATGGTGAAGTACAGAGAACACTTCAGTAGTGGATCTAGCTGAACACAAGGTAAGGACTGATATTTCATTCATAGTAATCAACATTTTTTCAGATTCATTTGCTATATTCTTTGCTGCCTCTTCTAAAAGACCAAAACATGAACTTTTTGATTTACTACTGCAGAGCCATGAAGAACCATCGCACTTGAAATAAACACATCCCATTTTGAACAACTACCAGGTTTTTTCAGCAAAGCCAGTTGTTTATGTAAAGTAGTTCTTGAATTAAATACAATTATTGCTTTTTCAGGCTTTTAGCCCACTATAGGTTTATTTAAACCAGTACTTCCCCTCCAAGTATTTGTGGTAGCTCACAGAAGTGAAGGTGGAAAGATTATATACATTTTTTTTAAAGTACTGAAATCAGTGAATGAGCCGTAAGCTGTTGTTATTTTCCTGTTCCCATTGAAACAGCACATCTGACATTAAGCTGAATAAAATGGATATAAAATTAAAAAAAAAAAAAAAAACAGATATTAGGAGATAAAGCATAACTTTTATAAATGTTAAAATTCTTCTTGCATTTGTGTTTACATTTGATATTTAACTATTACTTCTAGATAACTTAGAAATAAAGCCTCTTAGGAATAGAAGAACAGTCATTCTGTATATTAAATAATTTGGTTAGCAGTGTTACTGAAGCAGTCCCTGCAGCGTAAAAGAAAATGTGAGTACAAGGATGTTTGTATGAGTGATTTAAATACTCCTCAATTAAGTATTTAATATGATGTCTGAAATGAAATGCATATGCTTTACTATTCTTTTCTTAATCCTCAGTGTCCAGACCAGTCATGTAAACAGGATTTGTTGGCTTACCTAGAACAGATCAAGCTGTACTCCCATCAGCTCAAAATCTGCAGTCAAGTTAAAGCAGAAATCCAGAATCTAGGTGGAGAGCTCATCATGTCTGCTGTAAGTAGAAAAATGGCATGAATTACAGTCAATACAAACTAAAATATCTTCACTTGACATTGTCCTTTCCTGTGCTCATCATATGTTCTAGCATAGATCTGAATTTCTTTTGTTCTCTACCTTTTTCTTTAACACTTACTTTAGGCAGACTATAAGGAAGTGAAGCATGAATTGCAATTGCGGATGTTTTTCTTTTTAGATTCTTAAAAACAGCAGAAAATTTTTTTGCTGTTACTCCAGATTAGCTAGTTTTTTAAGAAACAGTAGTCTTTTAATATATATCAGGTACACACAGCTGTATGGATGTATGCACAACAACTGATCCCCATAGTCGTACTTCCAGTTGAGAACAAAATGCTGAAGGCCAATGGTGTCCTGACTTGTATCAGAAATAGCACGGGCAGCAGGAACAGGGAGGTGATCATCCCTCTGTACTCAGATCTGCTGAGGCTGCACTTAAAGAGCTGTGTTTTCCTTTGGGCCCCTCACTGTGAGAAAGACATGGAGGCCCCGGAGCGTGTCCAGAGCAGGGTAACAAAGCTGGTGAGAGGTCTGAAGCACAGGCCGTGTGAGGAGTTGCTGAAGAAGCTGGGGTTGTTCAGCCTGGAGAAGAAGAGGCTCAGGAGAGACGTTATTGCTCTCTATAACTACCTGAAGGGAGGTTGTAGTGAGCTGAGGGTCAGCCTCTTCTCTTGCGTAACTAGTGATGGGACTAGAGGGAATGGCTTCAAGCTGCGCCAGGGGAGATTGAGGCTGGACGTTAGGAAATACTACTTTTCTAAAAGAGTGGTCAGGCACTGGAGTGGGCTGCCCAGGAAGGTGGTGGTGTCACCGACCCTGGGGGTGTTCAAGGAATGCTTGGACGTTGTGTTCAGGGACATGGTTTAGTGAGAACTATTGGTGATAGGTGGATGGTTGGACTGGGTGATCGTGTGTTTTCCAACTTCGGTGATTCTGTGATACACAGAGTGGTAGAAAAAAGCAAGTACTTACGATGCCTCTATCAGCCAATGAAAAACGGGATTCTCACGGCTTTGCCTGCTGATCTAGGAAGCAACAGCATAAAGACAGACAAAATTCTGCTATTTTTCTTAAACAGCATCACAACTATTACGTTGAACTGCTAAGCCTACTAGCACGGCTAGGCAGCCCCCAAATACATTTAAACTATTGTCATACAAAGATTACATAATTATTAAAACTGGAAATCCTTTCTAAAAGTCTTGTGTGCTGCAGCAAGGCCATGCCAAATTTTAGATGTTTTCATAGATATGTGCAATTAGTCCTCTTAGCATTTTAACCTCCTGTGACAAAAGAATATGGCTTTGGTTTTTTCCTCGCATTTCTGGAGGAAGGTACAGTATTAACTAGAGATCTTTCTGTTCAGATTTAATTCCAAAAATGCAAATCCAATCGTTTCCTGAGTTACTGCTGTTTTTTGCCTTACATGCATTCCTGCGTATAAAGTGTTACAAAAACAACTGTACAGAGACAGTAGCACATTCCCCTCACCTCATCAATTCACTCACAAATTCACTTGCCCTGGCTAAGGGGAGACCACCTTCGCTAACACATCAGTTTGCAAATCTGCATACCACAGAAGTGTTCGGAATGCTGCGTGATCAAACTGAAGATCATTCTACCGTTAAGGTCCTCAATTGCTGTTACAGAAGAGGGAAAAATGTTTCAAAACAGGACGCACAAAGTTGAAATAACACTTTCAATTATTTCCAAACTGTAATGAGCTTCATCAGTGGTATGTGCACAAGTGCAAAATTTAATAAACAATTGCTGTGTGCATGTACACAAAGTATTTCTGTACACACCTTTACACATATAAATGCATGTGCAAGAAATAGAAAGCACAACATCTCTCCTTTGAGAGATGCAAACTGATGCAAATTTTGCATGATTTTTTAATTGCTTTTCTTCCTTGCTTTGGCAAGAACATCATAAAATGGTGGGTTGCTCAGGTGGACGTTATTTTACTGCAGTATTCCCTTGCATTTTGTTGCCATGTGGCATATGACAGCAGAGGGGCAGACTGACACAATGGCATCTGCAGCAAAGGTGTGTCATTAAATTCTTCTGTGTGGAAAAAATGGTGCCCATTGACATTCATTGACACTTACTGAATGTTTATAGAGACCAACCAGCGGGTACAAGCACAGTGTGGCAGTGGGTGGTGTGTTTCAGCAGTGGTGACAGCAGGGTGAAAGACAAGTCGCATTCTGGACAGCCACATACAGCTGTCACACCACAAAATGCAGAGTGTCTCGATCAGCTCATCTGCTCCAATCAGCTACTGCTGGTGACTATGTTGAGAAGCAGTGTTTTTTGTACCTGAGCATTTGCTCTATCAAACAGCTTTGTTATGGTACTTGCATTTGTTGTAGTTTTCCTGGAAATGACTAAGAGGCATTACCTTTGGAGCAACCTCTGTATTTACAACACATATAAGCAATAAATGTTAATCAATGAGATTTAAATAAATAGTAACTATTTCTCAAGGGCTTTCTTCAAGCTATTCAAAATGGAGATTCCTTTACAATCGAAATTGTCAGCCTTATAATTAAATACAGTGTGGTATCTTTGAATAAAAAGCTACTAGCTAAGATGATTTATACCATATATATGTACCTCTACCATTTCCTGGGAACACTATCAAAACACAAACAGTACTGTAAAGTAAAAGAGAAAGACAGCATTCATTACAAACATTTAAATTGTAAACAAATGTGAGTGCTGTGCTTAACATGAACTATGGCATTATTTAGCTATGTCAACAAAAACAAACAAACAAAAAAACCCAACACCTTCCCAAAGAGTCAAAACACAGCCTACTTTCTTCCTGTTTGAGTGCAATGGATGTGTATATACCTTTTCAGTGCACAAGGGTGGCACACAGTGGCCTAACATTGGGCACAGTTGCAACAAACAGACAAAGAAATCCTCTGCAGCTGGATTTTAAGACCAGGAGACATAGTCAGACACCTGCACACATCAGTTCTTCTCCCTCTGTGATCTTAGCCCTATTCTGGAAGGAGGTCCCTGAGCCTTATCAGTCTGTATTCAAAATGAGAAGGTAACCACCTAATTTTCCAATGTTTTAAGTAACACTGATGGCCAATTATACAATCAATTCTTCTGCCACTGTTGGCCTATAGTAAAATCCTTGCTCTTACTCTTGGCTTTTATCAAGACACAGCCCCCAATGTAGGCTCCTCCCATCATAGCAGCAACTTTTCTGCATACATCCTGCTAGACATCACCATCTAAAGTGTGTCAGACCCGAATTGTGCTTCTGACTGTTGTGATTTAACCCAGAAGATGGCTGAGCACCACACAGTCGTTTGCTCACTCCCCCCTATTCCCAGTGGGACAGGGGAAAGAATAAAAACAAAAAAATAACAAAGTAGAACTCATGGATTGAGATATTTACCAAGATAAAGTAAAGTAAAATAATTATGACTATAAATATATGTAGCAAATGATGCACAAATAATTGCTCACCACTCCTGACTGATGCTTAGCTAGTACCCCAAACAGTGGAAGAGAGAGATTAACTCCCACCCTCTCCAAAACTCCTTTCTATGGTACAGAATATCCCTTTGGCCAGTTTAAGGCACCTGTCCATATTCTGTTCCCTGCTAACTCTTTGTGCCCATCACTGAGAATGACCTTGGCTCTGTACAATGCTGCTTAGCAGCAGCTATAAACACCAGTGTGTTATAAGCATTGTTTTTCTCCTAGAACCAAAACATAGCATCATACCAGACACTTTGAAGAAAACAGTTCCATCCAGCTGAAACTAAGACACAAGAGTTTGAGATGGTTCATTGTGGGAGAGGGTTATGTCAGAATAAAATGCCCATACTCAGCACATGCCATAGGTCTGTGTTGGCCTTTCACACAACTGTACTGCGCAACACTGATACGTCAGCATCAGTCCAGGCTACCAAAGTCACTGGGACTAAGGAGAGAACTAAGAAAGTAAAGTGGCCCAGCACTGTCTGCTTTCAGTCCCTACACACCATGCAAGCCTTAGGTGAGAAGAGAACAGTATGTTCAGATTTTGTATTCCCCTACAGAGCAGCACGGCAAAGATAACATAGTAGTTAAAACTGTCTTTTTTTTTTTTTTTTTTCCCCCTCTACAGTCAGTCAATTTTCAGTTGGAATCAAGATATACTACTTTTTATTTCCAGAAATATCTATGGAGAATACCTTTAACACTTGCTTGGCTGTGTAGCGTGCTGTTGAATACAGTAATATGTGATACAGAGGTTTGTCTTGCATTCTGCCTCTCAAGGTTCTAATTCCTGGGGGGAAAAAAAAAAAACAAAACACCACACAGTCACTGCAGTTTGTGTGCACTAGCCCACATTTACTAGCTTTAAAAATTTTGGTCATTGAGACTACATTCAGCAGCTACTAATTCAGCCACTTCACAGCATCCCTGCAATGCACAGAAGCACGCAAGAAAGACTGCAATGTGATGGGAGCAGCTGGAGAATTTACCTAGTGCTGATGCAAAGAAAATAATAGGTAACATTTTTATAGCTCTTCTTTGAGGTGGTTTCATTACCCATCAGTAGTAATTGCAGTGATACCCTGCAGACAAGAATCATGAATTCTCACTTCTTAGACAAAGGCAAGCAACAAACAGCCGTTACACTTTACCAGCACGGAGTCCTGTGTATCACTTCAATATTGATCAATGAAACATGAATATAATGATCAAGCACACCAAGAGAAAACAAAGAAATTACGCTTTACTATATTAGTCTTAGGTTTTAACTGTTGTTTAATCCTGAGCATATTGTGATTAAAAGCAGACCTGCTTTCCTAGGCTTATGTTTCTGTTTCTTATTACAGTTGGATAGTGTCACCTCACTAATTCAGGCTGCCAAAAATTTAATGAACGCTGTGGTGCAGACAGTGAAGATGTCCTACATTGCATCCACAAAGATTATCAAGATCCAGAGTCCTACTGGCCCACGACATCCTGTTGTGATGTGGAGAATGAAAGCTCCAGAGAAGAAGCCCCTAATTAAAAGAGAGAAGCCAGAAGAAATCTATGCTGCTGTCAGAAAAGGTTCTGCAAAGAAGAGAATCCATCCTGTTCAAGTCATGAGTGAATTCAGAGGCAGAGAAATAGTCTAATGTTCTGTCACTTTTTATGCTCCTCTCTTAAAATTCTGATGATTTTTCACTTTTCCCCCTACTTATTTAATAACCGTATGTTAGTGTTTTGCTTTTCTATAAATTTGTAACTTCACATTTGCTTAAATTACTTGAAAATGACATTGGATTATTTAACTGCACAGAGATGAAAAGTACTCGTTTTGCAGTGTCAAACTATCATGCCTTCATCCTGACAGGTTTCAGCAGAGCACTTCTGAGCAATACGCCATGGCACTGTGTCACAGGCAGTGAAAAGCAGAATGCAGGATGTCAAACTGTGCCCCACCTCCTTCTGCATTTGCTAGTCAAGTGTTCCTTCACCACTGATACTAAACTGCATGTAGTTTAGAACATACAGGATTTTTAAGCACTGTGTTTGTTGCTACAGATACTTAATCAGGATCATTACACTGATCAAAACAGCTGGACTGCCTGATGCTAGCTGAGGGTCTGGGCTCTTAGCTTTAATCTAGATTGAAAGATCTGAAAATCAACCACCTCCAAGGCCTATCAAAATAGGGATGGATATCTAAGTTTGAAAATTTTTGATGAAACAGTGTTATAACAGCATGGATCTAAGAATGTAATAAAAAAACACAGTGACTGCTATATAGAAATAATAGCTCTTTAAAAGGCTTTAATTAATTAATGGGTGTTCTGCTTCCTAGTGTACTCGCAAGCCCAACAACATCCCACTGATAAGACTATTCTAGTAACAATAGACAATTTTCTAATCACAGAGCAAAAGAACAAATATGGAATAGATCATTATTCTGATATTAGTGTGTAAAAAATTACATGTGCATCTTGAATCTGGACCATGTAATGACTTTGCTTATGACAGTTTTATCTGAAAGGCAGGGCTGTTCTGTCTAGCAACATGTTAAATGACTATGTTATATTTCAAAATATGTAACAAAGTGCTTTTAGTCTGTGTTTACCACCAGGCCTCTATATAGTACCTTTGAAAATAATGGTTTTTCTAGATCTGTTTCAATCCAAAATCCACTTGATTTTTTTAAAAGAAGCAAACTTGTCTTGCCTGCCCTGTCTCTGTTCTCCCAGACTTCACTCCTTACTCGTCTTTTCTTTGCAAGTAGATCCTTTTTTTGCTACGACTTTTGTATTATCTCAGGAAAAAGGGCTCTATCAAATGCCAGAGCATCAACCATTCAGGGCAGTACAGCATCATAGTTTCTCGGTTGTTGATTAACAAACCCCAACAAAACCTGTAGTGATCATTCATTAGAGATTTTAAACAACGGGATTCCACTTTCACCAAAATTACATTTTGTCAAATAGAATAAAATTAAGGAAGGAATTTGGAAAAAAAAAAAAAACAACAAACCAAACTTATTTTACAACACAGATCTCCTCCAATATGGTTACATCAAGATCTTAGTCACATATATAGGTTTTTGTTTGTTAGTCTCTTAAGAACACGGAGTGAGAAGCAGCAAACAGTTAAGTGCAGCAGGGAAAGGCAATATAGCCAGTTATTCAATCTACTTTCAGTAGGTCTGCTGGCAGACTAATAAGAGCTGAGATAAAGATTTTGTGTGGTATATTGCACAGAAGAGTATACATTTTTGTTGCATCTTAAAGTCAATATCTCCAAGTATTATCTCAGGTTGTTGCTGACCCCCTTAGACTACATAGTCCTCCAGCAACTCTGAGGTTCAAAAGGCAACAGTTAATTAACAAGATCTGTTTTGTTAGGAGTGTTACTCTTAAAGAATCTTCATAACTGTGGGATGCTTTTGGTATCAGTCACCTTAACATCTGATGTTTGCAACAAATGTCTCGTTTTCACATTATTAATAAAAAGCATGCACACCACTGAGGAGGCTTGTCTTTCAGTATCGTGGGTTTTGTTTGGATATGTGTCTCCTTACTAGTCTGGGTGTAGCAAATATCCTTTTTAAAAGCCAGGCTTGCTCCTTCCTATAAGCAGGGAGTACCTGCTTGTCCAGCACATTGTGTGTGCTTTTACTAGCCTGCTTTACATTAGAGCTTTTGCTAGCATTCTTATCGCTAAAGCACAGTTTATTGCTTAATGCAGTGTACTGTACTGCAATACCAGTCACTTTTCTCGTAGCCTGGCCATTCTCAATAACCAATTTAATCTCAGCTTTTGAGACCATTCCTATTACATGGAACTTCATTACTTCATTACGGGAGAAAAAAAGAAAATAAAACAAAAACCAACCCACCTCTCAGAAAGAACAAAGAAATCAAAAGCCACAGCTGCCTTCCAAGAAGAGCCATAAGAATGATGGGTTAGTTGTATCTGGACTTGAACTTCTTGGCTGAAGTTCAAATGAAAACATAACAAGGTAAAGTTTATTCTTAGCTAAGGTGGTAGAGGGAGAAGAAACAAGTCCTGGAGTTGTAAAATGTTCATTGTATTAGCTCACTACCTCCCCCAGCAAACCTGCAAAGCACCACTTCTCTGCCACTGTTAATAATGTTGAAGGGCGATGAGCTGCTCAATACGTTTTACTCAGTTTGTCCCAATTACTCTGTTATCACCTGGAGTTAGTGAGCCATTCCTGCTAAGTTAACACAAGTCTGCTAGTAACTCAGCTCCTCAAAAAAATGGAAAAGCCACCTCCCTGCATCTCTGTCCACCCCTAGAGCCTTGCTCTTCTGTAGAAAAACACTGTTCTGAAACTACTAATTGACTTTGGTTTTGGAAGGGAAAGGGGGGGGAGGGGGGAAAGTGGGAGGCATGATTACCCACTTCCAGGGTTTGCTGCACTTAGGCCGTTAACCTGGAATCACCAGGGAAGCTCTGTAGCTGCATCTTCAGCAAAGATGACAAAACATGGTGACATCACACAGGTCTAGTGCTCCAGATGGTTTCAAAAGGTTTTGGATCTTTTGAAGGCACCTTGAGTTACTTTCTGTGAATCTGCTATCAAAGCATTTATGAAAAATGGCCTTGTACAGAAGGTTTAAATGAACTCTTAGAAGCTTCATTTTTGAAGAAATGATTTGCAAGTTTTCACCACTAATAGACAGTAGAACTCTATGTGGTCACTCCTGTTATTTGTGCTTCCAGCTAATACTTGTCCTTTGCGTACCATTCTTGGTTAAAATTGGGGAAGTTTTGCCCATATATTTGTCTCACTAAATAATTGCATAAACAAAAGCCCATTCCCTTTGGTTAGAATACATTAGCTGCATACAGATTGTTTGCTGTACCCTGAAAGTGCTGCTGCTGAAATGACAAATAACCACCTTTCAGTTAATAAACCTTAGCTCATAGGAAAACTTCCTAAAATAAAAAACAAAACAAAATGTATCCAAAGCAGAAATGGCTTAACAGTTATGGAAAACAAACCAGAAAAATGCTTCAAAACCCACCTACCATCATCAGCAAAAGTAAAAAAAAAAAAAAAAAAAAAAAAAAAATTAAAAAGCTGAAGGGCTTATTTTTGACTCCAGCATACAAGACATGTTAAAGATACAAGTTTGCACTGCAAGATATGGATCTAGCAATTTTATTTTTAAGTAGCTTTTTATAGATAGGCAGCATATTTTCTACTTTCCGATGCTTAAAACAGCTGCATTTAAGCAGGATGGAGACTAGAGATGCTTGGTCACGCAGGATCATGTTTCCTCTGGACTATCCATCTTCTATGAGTTGGGCTATTTTGGAGCTATTGGCTTTGTACTGTAGTTCTCAATTATTTTTATACAAGACAGCAGATGATTTAAAAGCAGCTGAACATAGTCATGCGGCTCATATGCTGTGGGGCAGATTGTGCCTTCTGGCACTTCACTTCCACAGAGGCAGGGGGACAGGGCATTAAGGGAGCTGGTGCGAACTGCTCCAGCCAGCCTGCTGGTTGGCATTTTGTCTGCTTAGTTACAGAGCTCCATACTAGATAGAAACATGTCAAATAATTGCTCCCACGATCTGAAAGCATGGAACAGAGCACCATGCCCTATTTGTTCAACTATTCATCATGGCTGATGTTAAAGGAGGCAGCAAGAAAACTAAATTCTATTTTTAAAGCTTCTTTGGTCAAGAAAACCATTTTTCAAGGGAAGGATTTCTCCAAGAAAGCAGAATATTCCTGCAGTTAAGGCCTTATAAGGATCAAGGAGATAATAGCAAAAAACTACATAGCTGTAACTACATCCTCATAAAACAAGGGCAAGGAGATACCTGCCACAGCTTACTGTGTTTTGTCCTTTGCAGGAACAGACTTGCTTGGACTACCACCCTGTAGTATTCTCTACCATCTAACACATCATCATCACAACCAGCAGCCTCTGTCTGCTCCAGAGGATCCACAATTCATCTGAAGTTCAAGAATTTTATTAGGATTGGGTCCTCTATGGCTCCCCAGGGAGACTCAGCATGTTTATCTGTAAGGTTGGTCAGAGCGAGGAAAGGAATCACTGAATCCACTTCCACAGCTTCCTAGCATTATTTGCAGGCAGCAACCAAACAACGTACCTGCCATACTCTTTTCTGATTCACTTTTGGATTTCCATACATTGTATTTTCCTATCATCTTTATATTAGTGCTCTCCCTTCAGCATTAGCTTCCTGTCTTATGTGCTGCACTCTACCTTCAAGTAAAAACACAGTATAAAAGTTTTCAACACCCTCCCCCACTTCCCAAGGTCTTGTTTCACCTTATCTTGTTTTCAAAACATTACCACAACAAGTACAACAAAAAGTACAAATTAACTTGGGTATGCAGAGAGCTCAGCAGCCATCTAGATCAGCACAGCTATTCTGAGTCCAGTGGTAAAATATCCTCTTGACAGTAGTTACTGCCATCCTTCCTCTATAGCAGTTCTCTAAAAATGTTATCCCTCACCACAACTGGCTAAGACTGATAAGTCACCTTGAAGTTTGCTTTTGAGTAGGTAGAAAGCATGCCACCAGTAAAGAGATATGCTTCCCAAAAGAGAATACATCTTCCTTGGCCTTTCCTCCTGATGCATTTCAAACAACTTGTCTTTATTTAGGTGTGTTGAAGCCAACAGTAAAATACCACAATACAAAATATTAAGGTTATTAAAACAGCAAGCCAAAGGATGAAGAGCTTATTGGTAGTATGACCTATTGAGTCTTGTGGGTGGTGATGGCACATCCTTGAACACTCTATTATCATAATGTCTGAGCTGAAGACTCCATTAATTTTCTGCATCATCAAAAGCTGAGGACCAAAGCTGACAGCCAATAACACATGAGCCCAGTGTAAGAAAAATACATGTACAAATAAACCTTCTCAACACTTAAAATATAAAAGCAGAATAGAACAAACAGGTCAGAAAATACGCGGTAAAAGAAAGAATACAAAGAAAACTGTTCCCAAGTAAGAGAGCCCTTACAGTACTGGTTTTCAGAAACACATTCGGCTCCCAAGCAGCCCCACATTTATCTTTTCTCAAAGTGGATTCTGATGTCTCAAGTGTGCTAAGATCACATTTTGATTTTTCAAGGTATGAAAGGAGAGAAGGAGAGCCACTCTTCCTCTATTTTTACTCAAGGTAGCCATTGGATGGAATGCCTCACTCACCAGTAACTTATGCATTAAGAAATAGGTGTCAGTCTAGGAAGAGACTTCAGGGAAATAATTTTGTTTGTCCTACTTTTCAGATAGAAAACTATCCTTTTTTCTTCACAGAAGCATGTTCAGCCTCATCTCAGATGAACAAATGATTTATTTGTTTTGTCTTGTTTTTTAAACAAGCCCTTTTTCTGGACAAATCTTACTTCCTTTTCCAGAAACTCTGTGCATTACTACTGCAATCTCCTTTTCCTTAACCGAGGTATCAACTCAGAGTCACACTCTAGCACAAAACTGGCAGCTAAGTACTTGAATCTTGTTACAGTGTGTATCAGACTTAACCAAAACTTCAACATACAATATGCTACCTAGACAATGGGCACAGACTTCCTTGAACCAGGCATTATGCCAACTCATTTGATAACATATGGTAGACTTCTCACTTGTTTGCTGGTTTGTTATTTTTGACAGATTTATGTACTTAGTTCATATAGTAATGAAAAATAGAATTACTCACTTCAGATGCTGTATATCCTATAATATGCAAATGTGGGCAAAATACTGAGTCTGTGTAGGGGGAAACATTGGCTGAAATACTTTTGGTTTAAACACAGTAATGCAGCCTTTGGTACAGCCACTGAATTAACACTGACTGTTATTTGGTCGGACTAGAGTAATGCTTTACCTTCTGACCCATACTGCTAGAACAACCTCATCACATTTCATCATGGTGGGTGTAAGCAGTGATTTACACTATAAAGAATTTTCATAGGCAACTAGTATAGCTAAGAACATGCTTAAATGATCTTTTCGGTGGATCTGGTGCTCAGACTGTAGGTACGTGCCTTGCAGAAGCAATGCCACACTGCTGGTACATTTAGCTAACAACTTAACTCCTGTATCACCAAAATATGACCACTTAAAGAAACACTTCTCACCCCAAATCTACATAGATTATTACAGAAGGTATAAATGTGAAAACAGTAGCTTCTTCCTGACATTGTACTCTTTGCAAACTCCTGCCATATTTTACCCTTCTGGAAAGCTCCAGTCCTTTTCATATGGAGTGCATGCATGCCACAGATGTCACAAAGAAATACAGCAAAAACAAATACAACAAAGCTACACATATTCTCCCCAAACTATTTGCCCCTAATCTGTCTGTCCTAACACTTAGCTGATTTTTGCTACAGCCTGACATGAAAGTAACTCTGCCTGCTTTCATCAAACTGGAACTGTTGGAATTTATAGCCAGTGTGACTAGAAGCACAGGAAGGTTCCACATTAGTGAGGTACATCATTTCCATATTCAGCTTTGTCTTTCCTTTTGAAGAAATCACACTGACAAAATTTATCAGCTGCAGCTCATGGCAAAAGTACAGCAACTGCATCAAGTCAGTTGGAAAGTAAATTGGAGCCTAAAACTTGATTAAAAATGGAGCACAGAATACATCTGCCCATACACCTTCAGAAAACTGAACAGGGTATTTGTATTTGGTAAAATAAAACAAGGAAAAAAAAAACACTTCAGTTTTTGGGGTAACAATGATCTCTATTTTCACCAAATTACTTGTCTAGTTGCAAGAAGAAGGCAAGATAATTTCAAGTGAGATCACTCTGCACTGCCTCCTAATCCCACAGTCTTTACTCTCCTTACAGAATACAATGTTCTCAGGGCTGGTCAAAGGACATAGAAATATAGTAACATTTCTAACATTTATGCAAGTGTATCCACCTGAGAAATCTCACCTGAAACTGTTATTGTAAATTAAACCCATCTTCTCAGCTAAAAATAGTACTCACTGTGTAGGCAACCCTATAATTCAAATGAAATTCAGGACTCAAAAACTGCAGAACTATCGTGTATTCATCCCTCTTGAACCAGCTTTTACTGCATTCTATTTTTTCTGAGGTTATTTTTCGGCATACATGTAAGACAACGCCTGCTACTGGGTATTACTAGGTAGAGGATGCATAAGGTAATAGTGATTCAATGCCATTGGCAATTCAATTGTGATCTAAACTAAGGTTTCATTTTTTGAAAATGTGGACATTACGTTACAATATCCTGGAGACAAGTGTTTAACAAATCCAAGCTTTGAGCTAACAGCCTCATCTTCCCCTTAAGTACCTCCAATAATGCCAACTGATTCCTCAGCCAGGCCCACTGTCAGTCACTGCTTTGTTCACAAAAGTCTCTGACATTTCACTGCTGGTCACACTGCCTCCTCTGAGTTGCTTCCTTGTCTCTGAAGAGAAAGGTATTCTTCCCTCTTGTCCACACAATCCTACCCTGCTCACCTGATGGCAATAGATATAAAACCATGTTGCTCTCCACAGCCACCATGTCACCCCCTCCCACACCAAATTATTATTTTTCCTCTTATTGACTGTAATTGCCTACTGTAATACCCAAAAATTCTAATGTCTGACAGAAAATAAAAGAGGGACTAGTAGTAAAGAACTAAACAATTAACTCAGCACACACAGAAGAGGCTTCAAAAAACTCAAAACTTTAGACTGCACACAGCACAGCTTATGCTTATAAAGTCAACAAACTTACCACAGTGCCTAGAGCCTTTTCCCTTTCATTTCACCAATCCCAGTGCGATTTCTCAACAGCAATACTATTTCCTGCTTTAGAAAAAGGTTACTTTCCTTTTTTAAAGCTCCCATCTTTAAGCTTGTCTGATCTATGAACAGATGGAAAACCATATGTCATAAAACAAAATTAGAATTTCAGGGAGAAAAAAAAAAAAAAGAGGGAGTGGGGGTGTGTTTCTCCTTTACATTCTACATTAGGCTCCTGAAGTCATTGTGCTGCAATTCCTCGTTGCATAAGCTTGTTATTGCGCACCCCAGAATAATTGAATGGAAATTGGACAACTGCAGACACTTCATTGCAGGAAACTAAAATACAGAGCACAACAAGGATTCATTCTAAAGGCATGGCAGCAAAACAAAGCTGGTTTTTCTGTACTCTGTTTTATAGCTGAAACAATTTCGTTTCATGTTTTCCAGTGCCATTCAAGCAGCAGATCACATCTTGTTTCCTGAGCAGTACGGTAGGACTGCATTAGTCAAACAGAGAAACTGATGAGGAACAGCTAGATTGAAAGTATATGACATCAGTAAAAGCTCCTGCAAACATTTCAATTGCTGTGTTCCGGTAGTGATGAAATTACTTCAGCATGAATTTCTGCTATGTACAGACAAGAAGTTTTTAGGATAAGTATTTTACATGTAAGAATTTATCTGCACTGTGATCTTCCATAATTTGGTTGTATTTTATTGAAGAAAACTGAAACACGTGAAGACAGATAAATTAATTATTAAACCCATGTGAACATTCTTCTTCCAATTATTGGCCATACTGAGAGTGTATTTTTGTAACGGAATTGGATGTAATGAAATTTGTAAAATGAGGAACTGAAATGAATTTAAAGAATTGATTTTGCTTCCAAAAATGCATTTTCTCCTGACATCATTCATGTTTTCCCTACTGTCTCTAGTAGATCACTAAGTGCCAATTCAAATAGCACCTGGCATCAGCAAAAAAATTTATTTCTATACTAGTGAGGCAGTAGTAACAAAACTGCCATTTCTATTCATCCTGTTCTATATCATACAGTCTGAAGAAGATGACATTTGAATGAGCGGTCCTGACTGGTCACAAGTGGTGTTCTCAGGGGGTCAGTATTGTGGCCCATCCTGTTTAATATATTTATTGATCTACATGAGGGCACTGAGCACACCCTCAGTAAGTTTGCAGATGATTCTGAACTGGAAGTGTCAATCTGCTTGGAGGTAGAAAGGCTTTGCATAGCGATCTGGACAGGCCGGATCGCTGGGCTGAGGGCAACAGGTTGAAGTTCAGCAAGACCAAATGTTGGGTCCTGAACTTTGACCAAAACAGCATCACGCATTGCTACAGGCTTGGGGCAGAATGGCTGGAAGACTGTGGAAGTAAAGGACCTGGGGATGTCGGTCAATGCTCGACTGAACACAAGCCAGCAGAGTGCCCAGGTAGCCAGTGGCATTCTGGCTTGTATCAGAAATAATGCAGCTAGCAGGAGTAGTAGGTGATCATCCCTCTGTACTCAGCTCTGATGAGGCTGCACCTCGAGTACTGCATTCAGGTTTGGGCCCCTCACTACAAGAAAGACACTGAGAAGTACGCCCAGAGAAATGCAACAAAGGTGGTGAGGGGTCTGGAGCACAAATCTTATGAGAAGTACTTGAGGGAATTGGGAACATTTAGTCCAGAGAATAGACAGCTCAGGGGAACCTTTGTAGTTTTCTACTACTACCTGAAAGGAGGCTGTAGCAAGGTGGGCATCAGTCACTTCTGCATAACTAGCAATAGGACAAGAAGATACTGCCTCAAGTAGTACCAGGGGAGGTTCAGGTTGGACATTAGGAAAAATTCTTTCTCTGAAAGAATGGTCAGACACTGGAATGGGCTGCCCAGGGAGGTGGTGGAGTCACCATCCCTCGAGGTGTTGAAGAAACATTTAGATGTTATATACTAAGGGGCACAAATAATTTAGAGGGTAAATACTGCTGGCAGGTGAATGGCTGGACTAGGTGATCTTGGAGATCTCTTCCTTTTTTTCAGTGATTCTGTGAGCATAGAATGTGTTCTGTCCACATAATATATTTTCATGTTAATATAGCTATGTGAAGAATAACTGGGCCTATAGCAGATTTTATGCATAATTTTTACTATACGCTCATTTCAGACATTTCACTTTGTAGTAAGGCTTTGCACCAAAGCACTTTATTTTATGTCCAGAATAAAACAGATAATTTGAGAATCTTTTCTCAGTTTCTCATGTATGACTGAAGGAAAGCGATTTGGCCTGAGTAGCATTATAAAGTAACACTAATGAAATGGTTACAAAATGAATATAATTAACTTCTGTAAAGCAGTTCAAATAAAATATATTTCATAAATGTTGAAACTGTAGTGGTGAAGGCATGCACAGTCTTCTGCAGTACGAACTATAGAAGTACATGATTTATCTAAGGTAATCTACAAATACCCATGACGACACGTCACCTGGCATTGGCTGTAACAGACTGCACTCTAGGCCAGGCAACACCTTACAGAACCACACAGACACCAGGACTATGCCTGCACACAGAGAGCACACGGCAACACTACAAGCATTCATACTGTTCCAATTTTAGGCATTTAAATTAGCAGACCATGCAAACTAACCAGGTCTCCACTTGAGATTTAAATCCCTCCTGTGAGCAATTCAGAGCACCTACAACAGTGGCACACTTTGAATAGTCTAGGGGCAGTGCTTCCACATCTTTCTACTGATTACAGCAGTCCTAGCTAGCAGAGATATCAAATTGGGAAGGTCTGCTCTCCTTGTGTCCAGCACACACGCTGCTGGGAAGAGAACTGCTGCTGGCTGACAAGCTTGGCCTCTATCTTGCCCTAGTGTTGTCCTTGGCTGCATCTGGTACCCTGCCTGCTACAGGGTACAGCTGGACAAACGGTGCAGAAGACCGTGCTATGCTTGAATCCGAATACAAGCTGGTACAAAGCCACTTAGTGCTGAGTGTGAAGCAAAAACTGATCACAGCAAACTGAAAATCTGTTAATAGAACCAGTGCACCTTAGATACTTGAAAGAAACTCTTGACACTTTGAACCTACTAATATACTCAAAGAGAAGGAAGTCGCTACTGAATATAATTGAAGATTACTGTCACAGAAAAAATATTTTCTGAAAGTTAGGGGAAAAGAAGTCCCTTGTTTTTCATTAGCAGTTAGTTCCAAAAAAGACACTTGCACTGAAAACAACAAGAATTTAGCTGAAAGCTTTCAGGAGCGGTGCTCTGCCATTCGGTTATACACAGAACTTTAAATACCGAAACAGAAATCCCAGGGGTCAGAACAGCAGTTAGACCTAAAGTTCTCTAAGAAGAAAGGAAAGGGGGAAAGGAATGGTCCAACTTCAGTGTCTTCTTCTCTTAGACTGACCTTAGGATTAAAAAGCTGTTTTTCCTTTATGACTGAAACATCAGTAAAAAGCTGCATCAACTATACAGACAATAAGCAGAGGAGCTGAATGGCACCGTATGGATTGCACAAGGTAGATAATGCTTCATCTGCAGGGACAATACTTGTCACTGGCCTTTGTCTGTATTGTGCTGCTGCTTTTTTTAATTAAGTGTGACAGAGCCATTTTCTTCTCCCAGTCACTCCCCAAACTGCAATGAGCTTCTGCCTGGGCTGTCTCCATTTGTGCAGCTATGATGCCACACTGTCTGTACTGCTCTCTTGTCCATTTTAATGTATTAAGCCATCTGCCAAAAACAGAACATGAATAATAATCCATCTCTAATATGAGCGTAGTGCTCTCCCGTGCCATTTTCACTCATTTGATTAGCTTTCCTTCCATTTCTGTTCAGGATAGTAAAAAAGGCTATTTACGCTTTCCTACTTTCTGCCAATACAAACACACTACAAAATTCTGTCTAATCTAGGCATAGACTTTTTTATTTACTTCAGCTAGGTAAGACACGTGAAAGGCTGTGTCACCTACTGAGAAGCAAAGTGGGACATATTTTTCTTAACTGGATGTTACAAGTAGCTTTATACCTTTCACTGGAGGTACAGGGCTCCTGTACTGAGCGCATCTGGGCCTGACACATTCCAGGACCTGACAGACTATTGTTTGTTATTCCCACCTAAACTAAAGGAGGAGCTGAACGATGATCACCACAAGAAACACACTGCATGACTGAGCCAGTTTACAGTACAGTTACAGAGAGGAACTCAGGAAAGACTATTTCATGGAAACATCACCAGTCGTCCAGTATTTTAATAAACAATCCCTAATCCGCCTATACAGGTTCAGGACCTACAGAAGTACTAATAACACCTCTAAGGAAACACTAGAGGTGACACTTCCTCTGAGCAGAAATTCCAGTCCAAAAGACTGGGTAATTTTGCCAGGAAGACTTTGTAAGCTACTGTCCTGGAATTCCTTGCAAGTGAAGACAGCTGTTCATGAACTGCAGTAATTATACACCTTTGGTCATTTCCTCTATTTTCAGCTTTTCCTAAACCATCTGTGCATGTAATATCCAGGATCAGTATCTGATGTGATTTTTTAATTTTACTGTCTCAAATATCTTGGACATTTCTTTGTTCTTACTTGAAGATTCATGTGCCTTGCTGAAAGATCTGATTCTTCTTTACACCGTGGTCCTCTTGACAGTACAAAGAGAATAAATTACACCTTCATCCACGGAAAAGCTCTTTGGACTCTCAGAGTGCTTTATAGGTATCTTAGTATGAATAAGAACCTGTAAAGACATTTCTGATATAAATTCTACTGAAAATCTGCTTTTTGCTGTCCTAACTCCTTGGACACATTCTCAAATTCTCTGCGCCTTGTATGTCAGGACAGTCTAGCATGAATATGAGACATAGGCTTCTTCATAGAAAAGAAAACTTAATTTTCTGCTTCAGAAAACAAAACTGCTGGTTCAAAAGGTCATCAAAAGCTAATCTCCTCTATAGGGAGAAAATACTGGAACATAGTCTCGTAAAGGAAAAATCTCATATAGATCTGAATTTTTTATGATATATATGAGAAGATGGAGAAAACACGGAAGCAAGACAATACATAACACCATAGAAGGAGTAGTTCTTGCGTGGTTCTTTTTGTTGTTGTTGGTTTTTTTGTTTTTTTTGGGGTTTTTTTTTGCAAATACTTATGTATTTACTCTGTCCTGCCTTGATGCAGTAGTTGCAGCTGAGAATCCTCCTCTGAAACTGCAAGATTGATTGTGAGAAATATTTAATATGACTATTTATATGTTGACATGAAAGTGAAAGACATTGTGTTCCATTATTAACAGCCAAAGCTATTTAATGTCCAGACTAAAAATTTAATAAAACCACAGTATTTCATCAGAATTTTACACACACAGTATTAGCCATTATTCTGGCTTCCTGATAAAAGATCCCAATTAAGCATTTTGCTTGTATTAAAACTGTTGCTTAATTGCTCAGAAATCAAGTTACACTAATACTACCATTAGCTTCTGTAAATTGGCACAAACACCATCAACAGATGAAGCATCCTTTAAATCAAATGCTTGTTTTTGTTTCCCCTACCAATGTACAGGAAATGGGTACATCCATTTTAAAAGATAGTAAATATTTCTTTTAGCACCACAGGAGGGATTCATTGTAATGCAGGGTATGTACTGTAGTTATTTTTAGGCAAATGCATGTGAAAGCAATTAGATGGAACATGTAAATGTTAATGATATTGAGGGTTAGTTCTTTTGCCTTTTTTTTTGTTGTTGTTGTTTCTTTCTTATTTTTATTTATTTATTTTTAAATCTTAAATGACCTCCTCAGAGAGAAAACTAAAATTTATTCTTAAAATTGGTTGCTTGAAACATTTTCCTGCAGGGAAAAAACACTTACTTCAATGCTCTCTTCCAGGTTTATAAAACACTGAGACACTGGTAAGAGCCAAAGGCTAAATTACAAGGAAGTAGGTATGACTACAGCCAGGTTTTCAAAGGTTCTGGACCCACCAAGCTTTATAAAAGAACATTAGTGGGATTGGTTTTGAATTTGTTTTTCTTTAAGTTAAAATAAAACACTAAACAAATATCATCCAAACAGAGACACTTAAAGTAATACTAGCACACTGTGATGAACAACAATGTAATTTAAGATTTAAATCAAAATCAAATAAGGGTGCAAATAGTACATCAATAGGCTAGCCTCAATGCTGGTTGAATTAAATCAATTAGATCAAACAACTAAAACTAAGACTAATCAATCTTTATAATAGTGATAATAAGCTCCTATAGGTTTGGTTATAAACTCAACCGATGTTTTTCATTTGTGCTAGTCATAACTCATCACAGAAAATTACTAAGTATTTTAAAGGTGAAAGAAAAACAGAAGTCAATGTCAAATGCCGCTGCTCTGATGCTTCTAATTCTTTTCTCTCTGGCCCCACATTCTCGCTCCCCTACAGTGTGTGAAAAGGATACTAAAATAGTTGAATCCTGTGTAGTGCTATTCTGGAGCCATGGAACTCAGTGCACTGGTATTTATGCAGGATATATTTACCAGTGTAAATTGAAATTTAAATAAATAGTTTGTCCTTTTTTTTTTTTTCTTCCCCATCGTCAAGATACTGATATTGAAAGGTTTTAAAACAACAAAATGACATTTGGAGCATCAGACAAAACTTTCACGTTTTAGCGTAAATGTCCAACTCAGTTTTATGTTTTTCTCGCCATCTTAAATAAAAATATTTAAAAATTAAATAATTTTAGTTACTCATATATATTAACTCTATTATATATTTTATATGCGGCTCAAGACATGCTCAGTGTGGCCCAAGCAAGCCAAAAAGTTAGACACTCAGGACAAAAGGAGCAAAACCAGTTTCCTTCCACTGAGAACAACGTGTCAGAATGATAAAATTGAATGTTCTTGACAAAGGTTGGTCATTTAAGGATTGCAATTAAAGCTAAATCTAGAAACAAATACGAACAACTTATAATCAAGATATTTTACAATTAGCTGTTTTAGGAAGGGGCAATAATTCAAAACAATCCATTGCTGGAAATATTTTCTGCAGCAATAAACCTCCACAATACTAAAAACAAGATGGCAGAAACAGTAATCAAAGGGATCCTAAAGAATTATGTACAGCTAGGATTTTGTAGGAACAAAAGGTCATTTACTGGGTGATCCAATGTATTTGTAACTGCCTTCTGGAGCCTTGCTATTTCCTAAGAAGCAGGTTTGCATGTCTTTTTATTTCAGTTTTTGTCACCACCACAGTCTTTTCAAAAACACTGGAATCCTTTCACACAGTGTTCTGAACAACCAAAAACTATGATACTTTGGTTGTTGCCTACTAAGGAGGTATAACAAATAGATTTTATTAAGCTAGACACCATCATTAGCTTATTTTTCTAAGCATACTTGCTGATCACTGCTAGAAAGTACTGCCAAATAGCATTAGCAACATCACTTCAACTCACATCTAGACCCAAGTTTCCTAGCAGGGACTAGAAGACTTGACTAATTTCTGGGTTCAACTGTTTCCCTTAACTCTGGCTTTTTCCATTCTCCTTTCTGTCTACAGCATTGCTCTTCTCCTTACTTGAGAGATTAGTGAGGAGGAAGACAATATACCAATGCAAATCACCATCCAAATACATATCATGAAACAAATCTGGTTCATTTGCTTACCACATTGACTGTTGATTACGCAAAATATAAAAACATACATTGATTTTTTGGTGGATTACAGCACATCAAGGCTACTAGAAGAGAACTGTATTATGAAGCTTAGCCATTGTATTTTCTGTTTTAGCTCAATATTCTCTCAAGATTAGTGACTATCATCAAAAAAATACACTTATAAACACAAACCTCTTCCTTCTAGTAGTTCCATACCAAGTTTTCCCTCAAGCTATCCAGATTTCATGCTGTTTTATCAAAGCCACATTATATATTTATAAAACAAGAAATTATTTGTTCTTATCAGTCTGATAATGTGATCTAGATTTGAACTTCCTACAAAATGTCCTAAAAGACATTCAGACCATACAGGAGCCTTCCAACAAAATGGTTTTATACAAGCGCTTCTCTGAAAGTAATACCTCCTATTTTATTTTGCTGGCCCACAACATCAGAGGGGATGGTGGTGGTATGGCAGTGGAAGTGGAATCTTCCTGCCAATATTCTGTTACATTTTGTTGTCATGTGACAGATGGCAGCAGAGAAGCATTCTGATAAAACCATGTCTGACATGGAAGTGCATATGAAGCAAAGGTGTGGAATTGAGTTCCTCCACGTGGGAAAAAATGGCACTTATTGACAATGCTTGCTAAATATCTATGGAGACTGAACAGTGGATATGAGCATAGGGTGGGGTGGGTCTCATATCAGCAGTGAGAATGGCAATAGTAGTGGGAATGGCAATATGAAAGAGAAGCTATGTTCTGAAAAGCCATGCACAACTGTCACACTACAAAACGAAGAGCATCTCAACCAGCTCATCTGCACAAATCAGCAAACATGTTGATTTGTTGAGAAGCTGTGTTTTGAAGCTGAGAATTTGCTCTATCAAACATTAGTATTGTGCTCACTGGACTTGTTTTGATGGAAATAAATAGTAGGCATTACATTCAGTGCAAGCTACATACATCTGCTGGCTTCTACATGTCAATTGCTCTAAGTAATTTTACTTAAGTCTCCTCATCACACAAAATTAGTGTAAGCACGAATATATGTAATATCACCTGGCATACCTCCAAACTCAAAAACAAACAAACAAACAAACAGCCAGAAAGCCAGTACATCATTTTTCTTCTTCATTAAGTATACACTCACTGCAAGAACTGGCTTCCTTATTTCCGAAGTAAATATGTAGCATCTAATTCCATACAATTTTTTTTCAGCCAATTTAAAATTTTCTATGTTTAGAAAAAGTTAAAAGATAAGACCAAAAATATCTTTTGTAAATTAACACAGATTTCAGAACAGCTCCTAAAAGCGTGTTGATATTCTTGTTAAATGTGTACTGTAATGTCCAAGTCCTTAGTGAAGCAATAATGCATGATACAATCAAAGTGTGACTAGAACAGGGAAGAGAAACCATATTAGAAATGTTCTTTTCTAGGACTAAATGGAAGAAGTGCAGATTAGATCCCTGTTGAGGTAGGGATTGAATGCGTTAGCTTGCCTAACTCTTGTATGAGAGAACATAGCCATTTCAAAGATCAGGACTTTGGCGACAAGACAATTGACGTGCACAGGCTGAGGCTGTGTTTCAGTGAAGGATTGATCTTAGCTTCTCAGTTTCTGCAGCAAAACTCTTTCTTACCCACCCTGAAAACTACCCACGGGGATCAGGCCAGAACTTGGATGGGATTATGCCAGTTATTTTGTAACTTCAGGCAGCAGCATTAACCATGAATAGTTAAGTTTGTATTATCATTGCTGCTTCTGACTGGTTTTTGTATTCCTTCTGATGTCTTAGTTTGAGATATTACTGTGTAACTGAGTGTTAAGCTCAAGCTCAGGAGGCTAATATTAAACAATGTAAGCTATCCTGGTCAGCACAAAGCACTGAAAATCGGGGCTCTGGGATTCATACGTAGCCATACTTACTAGGATAGTAGTTTCACAAGACATAAAGCAAACCAAATAGATTTTCTAAAACTACAACAACAATAACCAATAAACAATTACAATTTTTTTTAATCACTATTTATAAATGTATTTCAGCATCCAAAACTGAACAGAACAATGAGATGCTTCCCCCTCTTAAATAAGCAAACCACCAGCTACCAGCTGGTAACTCATTCATGTAGCTTACTCTCTAATCAACTCTATTTTCATCAGATTTACCAGACAATATGACAGGCTATGCAAAAACCTGAGTGCGGTCGTTAAGAAATAGAGTTAGGAGTTATACTACGAGTTCTTATTTTATAGGAGCTGTTCACATATGTAAGGAAATATGGACATTTTGTAAGTGGATAAAGTTCATGTCATGGATGGTGACGAAGACAGGACTCTGAATAAGAAAAGAAATTGAATTATCAAAAAATACTAGGGTGCTTTTTTCTGTGAAGAAAATGATCGAGATGCAGCTGTCAGCATCCTACAAATAGAGAGACAAACCAATCTCTTTTGAAAGAAGTGATCACAGACAAACGCTGCTACTCCAAACATCAGTTTTCACATAAAAAAAAAAAAAAAAAAAAAAAAAAAAAAAAAATCACTGAAACGTTTTTCAGTCAGAATTACTGCCTCTTGTAATAATGCAGAAAACCTCTAAAATCCTTTTTCCTTTAGCACCAAATCTTCTCTTTTGCTGTTTTTGCAATATAAGACTCCAAAAAGGAGAAAGGAAGGCGAAGAGGCAGTAGGAAGGAGGGATGAGAGCAGAATATTTTTATGGTAAAGAATTTATGGTTTATGGTATGCAGAATCTATTTTTCTTCTATTGGGAACTTCAAACAGTCAAATCCAGTAAAAAATTAGCAGCCCATTTCTGGAAATCTATGTGTTTGTAAACAGCAACAAATGGAAATAAGCATCACTATTATTTTTTCAAACTGCACAATAGACCTGCAAGTATTAACACGGCACTGAGGAACCCTAAGTCTGAAGGTTAAACAGATAAATTTCACAGCTATATATCCCTCTACACAGAGCATAGGCAGAATGTACGTCCAGAGAGTACAAGATTTTCTTTTACAAAGACACAGTTCTTGCAACTACTGGTAGAGGTTACCATCAGAATTGGATATGGCATTATAAATCTATGAAGCTAAGGCCTAGAAATGAAAGTAATAAAACCCATTAATACAGGCACTTGAAGGTACTGAAAGATTACTTTAAAACAGTAGAAGTCAAAAGCAAAATCCAGCATTAGACTCAACCCCAGTGAGCAAATAAAGCTCTAGTTCAAACAGAAACCGAGATAAACGTGTGACGTTTACTGCCCGTTTAATGACCAAACACAGAACATGGAAACAGGCTTGGAAAGCTGCGCATCACGGTGAAGTAAAAAAAAAATTGGTGTAGGGGCTCTTGCATAGATGCCCCCACAGTGCAGTATTCACAAACAAGAACTTGAGAGAGAATTTATGAAAACACTCAGAGTGATGATGGGATGCCTGCAGGTGCAGCCTTGGGCTGACTGAAGGAAAACACGCCTTTCCCTGTAGACCACAATACTGATAAAGAACTGCTGATACAATCCTTCTACCGCTGAACTTAATTTAGTCTGGACTTTAAAAGTTGATATGAACCCTGTACCAATTTGATTGTTGTAAGAGAAGGAGAACCATACCGTAGATAAAAAGCATCAAGCGATGATATTTCAATATTCAATGCATAAATATTGCCATTTCTTGATCTTCCTAACTAAATATGGACTCAAGCAGACTTAGGAAGTCAGAAGTTGAAGTACACCTTAAAACTTCAAAACCCTTCATGCTTAATTCTATACGGAGCCAGTAATCTAGTCCAGAGGTGTCTGAAAACATCCATGGCCTTTTCTTTTTGTTTTTGTTTTAAGAAGCCCTTCTTCTGTCAGATGGATGCTGCTAACAGCCTTGTCAGCCTAAAGCTCTCAATGAAAGAGAGAACAGATGTGGATAATATATCAGGTATATCACAGTTTTTCAAAATCCGTGTTATCTGCTTACATACATCATCAACACTAGTCTCTAGTCCTACAGATAAGCAGAGGAAAAGAAAAACCACACATCAGAGCAGCAGCATTTTCTCTAGTAGACAGTATACATTCTGATGGGTAGTTAATGATTTCAGCAATGATCATGTGGTTTCCTGGAGACTTCCTCTCCTGCCACCTTCACCAGGAAATTTCTTTATTGGTGAGTTCAAGTAATACAAACTTCTGTCTCTAGATTCTGCTCAATTTTTTTTTTTTTTTTTTTTTTTTCCCTATCAGTGGTTCAGTTCAACTTCTATGTTGTAAATACTCTTTTTAAAATTTAAACATTATGTTGGAATAAATGATTTAATAGTTATTGCTTTCTCAGCTTTATAGAAAGACTGCTGTGCTAAAAAAAAAAAAAGGCAATGTTCAAATACAGACAGTATCCAAACACTGTGTTGATATAAAGGCACAAACATTGTCTTATTTGACACTTCAAGGATATTCCCAACATTTGTAATAACAGTAAACCAGGTGGAACAAATCTCTGAAGAGTATAAAATAGAATATCCAATCTTTTCTAATTACTTTCCAAAATCTTTATGTCTGCTTCACATCTGCCTCTTCCATACTTGCTGTATTCCCCCCCCCAAGTAAACCTTGAAACAGTTGTTATATTTGCAACATAAAAAGAAATGCAACATCTGGATCTAAAGTCAGCCAGATGGCAGCTATTCAATGAGGACACAGAATTTCACTTCTCGTTTGACCTGCTGTAATCCATCGTGCTAACCCAGTGATATGCAATGCCCTGCTTCTCTGCACTATTTCAATTCTCTTCCTTGGTGCCCCTCATGCATCTGAAAAAGTTGAATCATACACTGGTTTGCTGCTTCTCACATTCCTCCATTTCTCTGAAGGCTAGATAAACTTTAGTGTAAAATAATGGTAACTAGAAAAAATAGAACCTATGAAAATAAGGCTGGATTTGGTGGTAATTAAGACCTCTCAATCACCCCATTCGGAGGATAAATACAGTCACAATTTCCCTCTGAACGTATTTAAATTGCCAGATGACATCTAGAAAAAAAACATCAGTCTATATATACTTATTTCTATTCATATATTAATTCCATCAAAGCTATCAGTGTGGCTTTAAAGCATTTTCTATTGTGTCTCCTGTGGTCTGAAAGTATTCTTAGAATGTGACTTTTTCCACACATATATCCCCAAACAAAATGCTTTGAGATTTCATTCCGGTACTCTTATTAGCTGAGATATTAGAGCCTATTTTTAGCTTCCACATACTCAGGGCATAATTTTGTTGTCACTGCTACTATTAAAAGCAACTGTTTAACATGAAGTTAGTCATGAAGCTAGAAAATATTGAAAAAAGTATCAAACTGAACATATGTAGTAGCTTTTTCTGAGAATATTAGCTTGACTAATTATATCATGGACAGAATTTGACACTCAGTATTTACTTAATATGAATGCAAAAGCTAAGTGAGTTACATTTTTGAAGGGAAAGACTCATTTATTTGCCAAATGTCAAAGTTGTAGGGTGGAAGGGAGGTAAGGATAAAACAAAAGGAAAAGAAAGGACCAGCAGCTAGCTAAATCCTGTACTGAAAGTCTGTCCTCACTAAGAATTTCCTCTTTAGAAATAAATCATGCATAACCTCACATTGCCAAATATCCAGTCAGGAAATCAGGACAACTGCACATGAACAGTCAGAAGACCAACAGATCACAAGAAGAGAATTTACTCTGGCAGTCTGTGATTGATTAGCTTACTGGAAAGATATAAAATAAAAGGAAGAGAAGGCCTTGAATTGTTGAGCTTCAATTCTGCATACATAATGCAACAATATATACAGCAGATACCAGAATCTGTTTTCTAAGTACTGAAAGAGCAAGATCCAAAATTAAAGCAACAGAACAAATTTTAGTGAAACAAAAACAGGAGAACAGAAGTGTTAGATGAGCACTAATGGGGGAAAAAATTATACAAATTCAACAATTTAAAAAAAAAAATACAATAAGGAGATCAGATTATATACCGAAAAAGCAAAAGATGGCAAAATAGCTGACTCGAGATGTTTGTAGCACTGTCATTAGAGCGTGGGTTAAAAGCTCACGTCGCAGGTACTCAGTGAAAGCTGCTGGAGGATCCAGGCAGAAGCAAAGCTAGTAAAATATAGATAGAAAAAAATGCCACCAGAAACTATGTAAGTATAAGGAACAGATGAATAATCTTGATGGTTCACGTTAAACAGAACTACCACCATTATAATTTAAAGCAAGACACACTGGTAAGGAAGTGAAGAATGGAAAAGCTAAAGACAAGATGATGTGTCAATAAAGTGTCTCAGATCAGCAGTAGAACCGTTGCTTCCAACACATATGAAGCTATTGCAAACTGGAAGGTAGTCAGATTCATGGACAAGATTAGTGTACGTGCCAGTACCCAAGAAACAGTACTGGAAGAAGCACACAGCTACAAACCAATCCCATTGATACTGTCTGGAAGGAAGGTCATGGATTCAAAGATTAAAAAAAAAAAAACAACTGTACCAAAGTGAATTGGTCTGACATACATCCAGATGAGGCACAAGGGACAAACTTCAGGACAACAATCAGTCACTTTTGAATATTTTAGTTATCACCACTCTTTTTTGTTGACTTCACTAAAGAATTTGATTCAGTGAGAAATGATCTGTTATGGCTAATGATGCTTGAAATGTGTTTTCCAATACACTTAGCCAAGGTACTGTATTTAACTTACAATGCTTGCTGCAATAATGGTGAAAATAACTTAAGAATGGCTCTCAGAAGATAAAGGTGCACAGGAAAAGGTTACTTGTATCATCCTGTCCAGCATTCTAACACCGATGACAGAAGAAAGCATTAAAAAATTGCAATGAAGGTCTGCAGATTTTCACATTTCTTGCCAAACTGTATGAGGATCCAAAAGACATTCTCAAGGTAGCATATGCAATAGGTGTGCACATTCTTTAAGAATCTCTCCAAAATTAAACCGAAACACTCAAGCAAAGATTTTATCATTCTAGTGATGAGAAAGGACATCAGTCGATTGAAGATTTTTTTATATATAGCCTCAGCCACTGACCAAATTAATTCCTATGCAAATCATATTTCATACAAAAAGTATGAATGAAGAAAAGAGCTTTTGAAGACAACAGCTTAAAAAAAAAAGAAAAAAAGCCACATGGAGAGTTAGAGAAAATGGGGAGGTCCAGAAATTGCAGAGATCTGTGCTGGTACGGGCACTCACAGCAAGACAACTATGGCAGCACAGAAGCTTGCATGTCTTATGTGAGCTTGCTGGTTTGAAGTCCCAGTAACCTAGTGTGAAGATGCAAATTCATTCAAATTTTCTGCTTATGTCCTCCTTTATGGGTGTGGCTTTTGGCTTGATGTTTACCAAACTTTTTTCCTATTAGTTCCCCTATGTTGTTAAGCTTTGCTTCAACATCAGTTTTAAAGTATAGAGAGTAGTACAGGCAGTGAGACAATGAGTAATGATTCTGGAAGATTTCTGACACGAATCACAATCCTAAAGCTTACCACTCAGCTTCAAGTTACTTCACTGTTGCAGGTAGGACTGAATATCATGCAGCTTTCAGATTGCAACATTTTATGATCTTATAAGTTTTTAAGTGTCCCACAAGTTGTCCATTAATGATTAGTTGAACACTTTGTGGATTACTTCATTGGAAAGAATGATTTTATGATGTTTTACATGCTATACACCTTGCTGCTAATGATAAAACTCAGATAAATACATCAAAAACAGCTTCAATCTTTTCAGTGATAGCAGCAGATGGCTGTTTTGCCTCACACTCAAGTTTGAGCATTCTCATACAAGAAATTAATAACTTTCCACATAGATATAAATACAGAAGACAAAGCTGAAGAGGCAGCTTCTGGGTTTAACCATGTCAGAGTACAAGTTATCCACAAAAAGCTGCAATGTATGGGTTTAGTTTCAAAGTTTATTTTCACTGAACAAAGTAGGTATGACTTTGACTACGGATATGTCCCATATAAAAGTATTAATGCAAATGTGTACATGCATTCTTACATTTTAAATTGCTACAACATCTACATCATCTACAACAAAGTGGTAAATCTTTCTCCATGACTCACACTTACCCACTGAAGTATTAAATTACATCTAATTCAATTAAATAAATAGTATTTTAATATAGTTGTCATGTGAAAAGAGTGGAGAAGTTTGGTAGAAAATAAACCCTATTGCATTCCCGCTCATTTTCAGATATCAGAAAGACTGGGGGTGGCTAAGCTTAGATTGAGTGATTTGGTGCTCTATGTTTCATTGCATTCAATATATGACCTACCACAGTTAGATTCATAAATAGCACACTGTGTAATTCATCTAAATGCATCAAAGGGGCTCTCACAACTACTCATAATGAGTTTGGGAATACCAGTGAGAACTGCCACAGCTAAATTAGTGATTAGTGCAGTTTAATAAAGCAACATTCTTTTGGAATGCTGGTGATAAACATGCTGTCTGCAAAACATATGAATTTAACCAATTACATGAACGACGTAGCTAACAACAATCATGTTAAATCATGGAACAGCTCTATACAAATTTCTAAGTTTCCCAGGGAAGCACTCAGTATAACTGAATGTGTAAATCATACCCAACAGATGTCCATAAAGGGGGTAGTTTGACTGATCCCAGCTTGTCTGCAAAGGTATCTTCCTGCCACCCCCAATTTTTTTTTTTTTTTTTCTCTCTCTTAAGCCACTTAATATTTTTTCCTACTTTGAGGCAGAGCTTTAGTAATTCTTGTGAAACACACCTTGGTCTTGCAAGGTTTACTTGAAAACATGTTTTTGACAGAAAAATGGAGAACTGCTGGCTCAGGAAAACAAGATAATTTATCAGTTAAAATAGCATCATTAAGTCCCTGTCCCTAAAGGATGATCACAGAATTTGGCCATGGGACTTCCACTCTGCCCCACGCTCTATGTTGGTATTTTCTTATGAGTTAGCATATCAGGTCCCCCTAGTGTTTGCTAGAAGCTAAGGGTCACAAATCCTGCTGCTTAGTGTACTATCACAGACAGGATTATCCTGTGCTATTCCGCCTTTGCCTTCCCTCAGGAGGTGGACATTCCAAAAAGTCACCTCTAGTACATGTTCCACAAGAGGTAAGTGGGTCCAAAGCAGTTTACATTTCCTCCATTACAAGTAGTACTTCCAAGATTGCTTTTCCTTCATTACATTCAGATTTGTGTGAAGTAATTAGAGCAAGCCCACTTTCAACTGTACTAGGGACATATTGTAAGAATTTGTGCTAATTTTTGTATGGACAATTTTCTATTAGAGCACTAATTTGGCTGAATGCTAGCCATTATTTACACTTAGCAAGACTACACAAATTATTTATAACTGGGCAAAAAAGTTCTAACCTCATTTCCATCAAGGTCTGGAACAGCTCCAGTGAAGTAAAATCAGGTAGTCTCTTGTTAATCTGATGTGTAATACAATCGTATTTTATGCCAGATATTTGCCCATAAACTATACTGAAATGAACAAACTCTTACAGTTACAGTTTGTAGTGAATTATACATATGTATCATGAAAATGTATTTCAGCACATCTTCAACAACACATTTGAAAGGAATCACGTGAGAAGATCATGTATACAGGAAGAGTCTCAGGCAGAGCGCTAAGGAACAAACATCAAATGCTATCATGGCCACAGGTGTCAAGAAGAAAATACAGGTTAACTACTTCTTAATGAGCTATTAATATAGTATTTTTATTTTGTTAGCTCTATGTTCAAGACTGTATTTCAGCAATTATCTAGATTGAACTAAGCTAATAACCTCATTACATTCCATGAGCCTGTTCTTACACTAGTCCTTTTAAACATATACTAGATTTGAGGACAGAGATAAGGAAGAAAGTGAGAAAGTCAGGGTAAATTATGGATGTGCAACACTTTAAAAATAATCTCTTGAAGCAAGACACTCAACAAGAATAGCAAATCAAGTGAGAGGAGTGAATTTCTAGTTGTTCCTGGTTATTTTCTAGGAAGAACAGCTTTATCAAAGTAGTAACACAGGAAATAACTGAAGAAAAATACAGTCAAAGAGATTTTATACCGCAAAAATTTAAAACATAATATGGTAAGATTTCTTTCCCCTCAGGCAGAAGCAAATGCAATCTGATAATTATTTCACAAGAAAAACCACATTATTTAACTATCCTGCAGCAAGCTAATTAGTTAATCTGATAATAAAGCAGGCAATGAGAAGAGCATTTTTATCTTCTAAGATTAAAATGAGGAAATATGACAAGGCAGGTGTTAGACAAAAAAAGGAAGCATCAGGATAAAAAAAGAAACACTTTGTAAGTGAAAAGCAGCAAAAATGAGTAGAGGATTATTAAATTTTTAGAATGAAATAAATGTGATAGTAAAAGCTGTATAAACAGTTCTTAAAAAAACAAACAAACAAACAAAAACTGTTCTTCTAAACCAGATTTTCTTTTGTCTCCTTTACTGCAACATTTTGCTTCTCAGAATTCAGAATTTTTATACATTTAAAAAAATATACTCTGACGAGTACAATGATCCTTGCCTTCATATTTACACAGTTCTACAAAACATCCTGCAAGGGTACTATAGTCAAAGTATGCATAAGTGGCAGATGTTAGAATAAAAATAAAAATGCCAACTAACAGTTTTATAGAAATAAAAAAAAAGAAAAAAAAGAAAAAAAGAAAAAAAAGAAGAGATTCTTTGGGAAGAAGTTATGTTGATAAATTCACAGCACATGAGGGCACAAGCAACACAAGCACAAAGCTAGAGACATTTCTGCCCTACCAGTCTCTGAGTGGAGCTCAACCTGATGTCCTTGCAGAATAGAAAGGTAGGACTACAGAAACACGTCCAGTTTTATGACTCCTCAATAACACCCAGATAAGGTTCCATAACCCCCATACAGTGACTGTTCACATGCACATATAGATGACTATTATTAGTATACACCTAAAATGCCTAGATTACAAAGATGAATATTTCACGGGAGAGCAGCAACTGGAAAAATTATCTTTCAGGGAGAAGCATCATTGCTAGTATTCTCCACATAGCAGAGGTCTTAGAAAAGGTATGTACAAAACTTCAAATGGATTTTGAGAATAGAGACATTTATCAGAGATGCTCTGATGTTGCCTATATTTTCCCAAAGGATGTTCAGGTCACTGATGCAGTTCAACCTTTGTAGTCCTTCTATTCAGTGCAATAGCCTGCGTCTAATTAAATTATGGGTCTAGCACCATGGAAACAAATACATTAAGCTTCTCCCAAAATGGTTTTATCCTATGCACCTGGAAAAAGAAAGCACTCCCTAACATACTATGTGAATTGATTGATATTTATTTTTTTTAAAACTCAGACTGTTTATGGCTTTGAGATACAGAGAACAGAAGAGCTCTTTTCTTGAACACAATTCAGTGATAATTTGAGTAATGAACTGGAGATATGTCCAAAGAAGAAAGAAAAAAAAAAAAAGAGGCACATTATGCTTGAATCTATAGCTCACTGTATAACCAAGATGTTATAATTCACAATATAATTGTGTATAATCAATAGATATCAAGATGTTATAATCGCAATATAATCAAGAGAGTAAGGCAAAGCAGACAACGATCACAAAAAGAGAATAAGTGGAAGAGCTTACCCTTCGGCTGAGCTCACCAGAAGACACCAAAAGAGGGGATCTCCAGAAGAGATCCTTCCCCACTGGTAGCCAGCTCTTAAATAGGTCTGCCTTCACCTGTGCTCCTCTGGCTGACTCATGGCTCACCTCAGGTGATTAATCAGAGGTTCAGGCCGTGACTCAGCAGTTCCCATACACTCACCTAGTAAAGTCAACAGGCAACAAGAAGCCAACTTCATCTCATCAAGGAAAAAGGGGACCATGTCTCAACAACTTTCTCATTAGAGATTTCTGCACCAGGATGCAATTCCATTAGGACTAAAATGTTTTACATATTACTGAAAGAGCTGTAGCTGTGGACTGAACAGCATAGAAAACCAATAAACATGTCTTCCCAGAAGTTTCATCTCATTTCTTATCAACTCCTCAGACATCAGCAAAAACACGAATTTTGCCCACAAAACTCATGTTTCTGTCTTAGGCAAAAATGAGATTTCTAACGGCTTGGTCTTCCCATTTTCACTCAGCAATTGTTTAGAACATCTCAACAAAATTGTTTATTTGCCATCCAGAGGGACCTTGACAAACTCAAAAGTTCAGCATAGCAAAGTGCATGGTTTTGCACTTTCAAAGTAATCCTAGATACACATACAGACTGGGAGAAGATCTCCTTGAGAATAGCCATGCAGAGAAGGACCTGGGGTTCCTGGTGGATGAAAATCTGATCATGAGAACACAATGTGCTTTTGCAACTTGGAAGGTCAATGGTATCCTGGGCTCCATCAGAAGAGGGGTGGCCAGCAGGGACAGGGAAATGATTGTCTCTTTCTACTCTCTACTCTGCCCTTGTGGGGCCTCACTCGGATTAATGCATCCAGGTTTGGGGCCCACAATACATCAAAGATATGAAGCCGTTGGAGAGGGTCCAGAGGAGGGCCACAAAGATGATCAGAGGTCTGGAGCCCTATGAAGATGGGCTGAAGGAGCTGGGCTTGTTCAGCCTGGAGAAGAGACACCTGCAAAGAGATCTCACAGCAGCCTTCCAGTATTTAAAAGGAGATTATAAACAGGAGGACAATCAACTCTTTACCAGGTTAGACAGTGCTAAGGGGGAATGGTTTTAAGCTCAAGGAGAGAAAGTTTAGACTGAATGTCAGGGGAAAGTTCTCTACAGAGAGAGTGATGAGGTGCTAGAACAGACTGCGGATGCTCTGTACCTGGAAATGTTCAATACAAGACTGGATGGGGCCCTGGGAAACCTGATCTAGTACCAGATCTGGAAGTTGGTGGCCCTGCCTGCATCAGAGGGGTTGGAACTTGATTATCCTTAGGGTCCCTTGAGACCCAAGCTATTCTATGATTCTACATTGATATAGACTAATTACTACTTAGGTGTTCAAAACCTAACTTTAAATCCCTAGTCCTCACAAGTTTGCACTGGCACAGCTTCTCCAGGTAAGAAACTCCCACTGAGTACTGGGCCTGGAATAAGTCAGTATATTCTTTGTCCCCCCCTTCCCTCCTCATCTTATTTTATACAGCTGATGATATTTTGAAAAATCAGGATGAATTTCTATGTAAACCTATCTCTGTATGCGCAGGCATTTTTTAGTGGTGTGAACAACAACAAAATTATGAACATTTGACTTTCAAAGGCTGGACTTCTTCTACTCTACTGATTTAAGTACTATAAAAAGCTATAGATGGCTAATTTTTTGCACAAGAGGTCACAATCTGAACACTTAAGGACAGTAGATATTTTATTCCTGTGCTCCAGGTGCTATGGCTCTTTAAGCCAGAGTGTGGGGTATGCACAGGATGAATCTGTATGTTCTTGCTGGTTTCCATGGGAACCAAAAATAGAAGAACATCCATAACTCAGTGAGGAAAACAACCTATACCTATCCATTTATCTATGCACAGATATACAGGCATGCATATGCATATTTAGTGTGTGTCTACAGACTGTAGTCATGGTGAAGTTGCAGATTTCCTATCCTCTCCCTACATATACAATATTCAGACATTAAACCTAAGACTGATTCAATTTTTGTTATGCATATAAATAACTCAGTGTGTAGCTACCTGCTAAGAGGCATGGAACTTCTGTGAATAGTCTGCCACAGACTGTTCCCAAAGTTAAATTTTGTTCTGCAAATGAAAGGACAGTCTAAGCCCCAGCTTCTCTCTCTCTCTTAGGCCAATGATTTAAACTTTAAAGGGCCTCATGCCTTTCAGTGCCCTCTATCTACAAAGTTCAGTGTGTCCTTTTCTGTTCTAGTATAATAATTACACATGCCAAGCTCTCAAATATACTATATAATCTGTATATTCATTGATTGTACAAGCACTGAAAGTACTATAGATTTCTTGGAAGACAAATACTCCAAAATCTGCCACAGAATTAATGCACAACTTTATGTAAGCTGTTTACCTGTATGTCCTCTGATTAAATAGAATAAATAGAGCTAATGGTCATTCAGATGTGTTGAGAGACACATTGACCTTCCTGTAAAGCACTCCAACATCCTGTATAAACAAGCTATATTCTTGAACATATACACAATCCTCAAAATAAAAGCAGAAAATGTGTAGTATAGACACAAGATAGTCTGTGCCCTGAATGTTTATTCTCTAAAGTAATCATGCACCGGGAAAGTGCACTCCACTGAGCATCAAAGCCTTCAAAATTCTAAAGCTAGTTTTTATAACCAAAAGAAAATGACTATTTAGAAAAGGCAACTCAGATCCTCTGGCTATCACAGCAGATATGAATAACGTGCTGACCTCAAATTGCTTATTTTACTCTCATAAAACAAAACAACAACAAAGAGAAGGGGAAGGAAGATGTAAAGCAATGAAAGCAATATGGGGCAAATATGCTATAACTTCTAGAATTGCTAGCAAAATACTCCAAGTTCATAGAGTTTGACAGAAAATCAGAATGCATTTTAGCAGGTCAGTGAAGTGGGTGAGGTTGCAAGGTGCCAACAATTCACGGTTAGGAAAGATCAGAATACACATTTTAAAAAAATATCATAGTGAGTTCCCTCCTGTTTCTTGAGCAGGTACATATTTCAAGACTTAGGGCCCCTCAGGGGCCTGCTTCTTTAATAAATCTTATAAAAGCTGAGCCACAGAGGTGACCCAAGCTCCTCTGACACTACCAACTGCAAACTGAAAATAAGATTTTAACAGAAGAAAAGCAATGCTATGTCAGACAAAGGTCACAAGAATGAGTAGTCTTCCTCCAAGAGTGGCAATGTATACTTTTAAGGTCAAACCCTAATCCTCCCAAAGTGGAACCCTTCTACCTCCCAGCTAATTTTGGTCTACAGACTTCCTGACTTGGATGAGGTTCTGATGAATTTAGCAATTCTTGACAGAGACTGCTTTTCTTTAACTCGTTTCTTGAACTAATCCAAACTTACAGCATCCATAGCAACTTCTTCTGGGGCATTGCATAGCTCAATTATTTTTAGCACAGGGAACCCTGAATTTCTCTTTGTTTTCAAATTGGCTCTTATTACTATCACTTGATTTGCTTCATTCTTGTATCAAGATAGTGTGAAGAACTGATCTCTGTTTACAGTCTGCCCCAACTTTTCTATAATTACTGTTATCTATAAACACTAGAGAAGTACTAGTTTCATAGAAATGTTTCATTGATGGTACCATGAATTTATATCCCTATTCCCTCTCCCACACAGAATTAAAAAGTGTGAAGAGGCAAGAACATGAAAGGAGCCAAGCCAACAGCGAAGTAACATTTATTCCAGTTGATGATCCAGCTTCTGCCAATTAAACAAAGGCAGATGAATTGTTTTTATCTCCCTGAAATACTACACATTTCCAAACAGAGCTCGTGAAAAAAAAAAAGAGTATGTCAAGGTATGGTGTACCAAGAGGGACCACACAATTCTCAGAAAAGACAGAAACAGGGATGCAAGTCAAAGCACTACTGGATTTCAGCAGAACAGGTACTATCCAAGTGCTAGAAGAGAGTAAGCCATCTGTAACTGGCAAATGAAAATAGCCTCCCCAGCAACAGATCTCTAAAACATGTTTGAAAGGAAGAAAAACAGTACCAGGATCCAGTGTTTCTGAAGAACAGGAGAAAGTTGCAAGTGCATTCACAGAACTCTCCAGTATCCCTGGAAAAATGAAATGGATAGGAACTTTCTTGAAGCCTTTGAGTAATTACAAAATGAAAAAAAAAAAAAAAGCGAAGAAATAGTTTTACAAGATGCATCTGGCAGGCAGCACGATGCATTGGTCCCAAGAATACAAAAGTCTTCTCATTAACTAAAGAAATTCCCCATGAAATCTTAAGAGAAAAGGGAAATGAGAGCTTCTAAAAACTTTCTTCCTTAATCCAAACAGATCAGGAGTCCATTTTCTCACCTATCCTAGTAACTGGATCTCAGGACCTGGCATACAAAACATACAGGTTCTTCTCCATGTGACAGCTGGGAATAAGCATCCACTTGCAGTTAGGGTTTGTTAGCCTTTCTTTCACCTTCACTGTAGTTTAGCACTCCTATTAGATGCTCCTAGTCACCTTATCTGCTCTTCTTGTCTGCCTCTGCTTATCACTCCAGTTACTACAATTTTCAAGTCCTCTACCTTTTTGGCAGAAACAATGGTGATAACCTTTCATCTACAAATTTCTCAGTCAGGAACCATTAGAAGTCCCTAAACACTAAAAACACTTCCTCTCTCAAATTATTATGTATTTCTATAATAGAATGAATCAAAATTCAAATTGCCCATGGCTAGGTTACAAACAGACTAACTATATCATTAATATTCTCAAGCTTTTGAACTTCAGCTTTAATCCTCTGGATTTCAAGGAAAACATTCAAAATCGATGAGAACAGGAAAGCTTGGAAAGAAAACTTAAGGACAGAAAACTGATTGGCAGGTAAATGCTGTTCTAATAGTGTAGGTATTTCTGGAGAGGGATTAAATGCTATTGCACTATTGGCAATTAACTAACAAAAGATAGAAAAGAAACTTTCTGGTGGTCCTATTAAGCACAAAAGAAAGTAAAGGAAAAACTGAAAAACAGTACTCTGTGGCACTCAGTACTCCATTAATATTTCAGGTGATCACTTCTTCACCCTAACTATTGAAATAGCTGTAAATCACTTATATATTTCATTCTTCAAGGTAACATATCACAAAGTTTACAATACCCGTACTAGTAATTTACAGGTATTGTATTGTAAAATTCTAACTTAGATTGGATATGAGCTTTCTCACTACATTTATATAAAGTTGAGTGGAATACAATGTCTATGAAGGCAGACAATTAATGAAACAGAAGTTTCTTGAAAAAAGAAATTGTGTAAGCAAATACATATTTCCTCTGCCATAAAATGAAAATCTCACCAATTTTACAAACAGTGATGTTGTCTTGTTTCAGCACACTAGTTAAGTCTTTCACACATCTCTTACAGACTTTGAAAAAGAGGATAAGGATATCATAAAGAAATTACAAAACACTATTTCTGACAAGAAGCCTTTGCTTTGATCTCATAATAAAAACTGAAGTTGTGAAAGAAGTTTACATACTGATTTTAAGTTGTTAAGACATTTATTTCTTCCTTTAGTCAAGCCTGGTACAAGTATTTTTCTTGGTTCTGTAGAGTTAATTTTCATCTGTCCATCTTATTGCTTTACTTCCATTGAGGAATATATAAAAATGTCTCAGGCTACCACAGAAAGGTTCACAAAATAAATGAGGCAGTACTTTCTCCTTACCAATCTTACTTTCACTACAGTAAAGCATCACCCTTCTGATCACTGTTCTCTCTCTCATTCTCAGTGCCCATATTACTACGTATCAGCCTGGGAAAAATTTAGCAGTTATTACACATAACAAAACAACATAAATTGTAACAAATGCCTATCCTAAGAAGGGTTTGTTTTATCTTTATTCGATTATGTAATTAAATCCCGATACAAATGAAGAGTTACTATGGAACATGCATTTATTTTTGGGCTGTGAACATCAGCTTTATTGAACTAAAATATGAAAATAAAATAATATTGTAACCATAATATGATCTAAGATAATTTTGGCTAGCCTTTAAGGTTCTTCATTAAGTAGCAGTTTTGGAAAAATTAACATTTCCAACTACCTTTACAAAAAAATATCAACAAGAAAATAAAAATCCTACAAAACTTGAAGTTGGTTAAGTAAAGACACAGTAAGACAAAGTCTAGATGATTGCTCAGTACCTATCCTATTTATCCTTATGTGACTAGAGAGATACTGGGCAGATCATTTCACAAACCATCAAAACATGGAGGAGAATAGAAAGCAGTGTATCTGTAACTTTCAGCAAAGCAAAAGCTTCCACAGCAGAAAGATTTATATCAAAATAAATACAGTATTACTTGAATACAATTCTGATTTACTATTTAAATCCACACAATTTGCAGAGCCTGAGAACTATACCAATCAACTATTTTAACAGTTTTACCCATCCTTTTCAACCTTGCAAATGATCATCTACAAGCCTAGGCCTCACACGTGTAAGGGAAAAAACAGGGGGCACATGCTGGGCACAGTAAAAAAATTAAGTCCTAATTAGTACTGCTATATATTGTGCTAAGTTCCTGGTTCCATCCAGCCTCTGTTATACAGCCTTGCACTTGGGTAGAGTGCCAACAGTCTGTAACAAGGGTGCACACTGTGCCAACAGATAACACTCAGAGACACAGTTTTAGGGATGAAAGCTGTGTTCAGGTCAGTACCAATGTTTCTCCAATAAACTGGAGCTTTCAGGGAGCTAAATTAGGGCAACTTAAGAGGATGCTTTCCGCAGAGCTGTGCAGTAGTGACTAGTGCTACACTGACATTAGGCACATTTACAGGACAGACTTTCTTTCAAGAAGTAAAAATGTATGGTTCTAGCCCCAAACAGAGAAGACAGAAAAAAACACATTGAAGAAAACTACAGTCATATCCATTTGTTTCCAAGTAGTCCTATGTAGACATGCAACATTCTAAATTCCCTCCTACATGGTGTTTCTGCTCAGTATATTAGTAAGAGACTTGCACATGGACTCACAATATGCTTAGCATATGAGATGGTAAGGTTCTTTGCTATCCCTTGCCAGGTGGTGGCAGTTACTAAAGCTAGAGCTACAGGTTTCTGCTAGCCCTATTAGTCAAGTGCATAACGACGAATGATATACCTAACATAGAAGTATCAGCAAACAACCTTACAGTAAACAGTTACAAAACTGTTTTTACTGCTTTGACTACATTCTCCCTAATCAGGAATAACCCTGAAAGGAAATGTTCCCATGTATTTCACTAATTGTTTCAAAGATATCCTCATAAAAGTTCAAACCATTTTCAAGCTACTCCGCATTCTTGCAGCATCAGTATTTACATCATTTTATTTCTGGTTCTTACCTTGTTTCCCATGGGCTCCCAATTGTATTTCCAGGTCCCAGTACAGAACACATGTACTTGCAACAGTGGTAGTTACTCCTTCCTTTTTATCGTTGTAAGTGACTTCTTCCACAATTAGTCCAAACACATCTTACTGTATTGTGCTCACAGCTCTCCATCCTGTTCTGCATTGGCCTGTGTTGTACTAGGAGAACATCCACAGTCGAGGACTCACAAGATGTGGAGCACAACCCACGGTATTTGGTCAAGGTTCGGATTCTTCCACGAAGAAACAAGGAGTACCACAAAGACCAAAATCTAAGGAAGCAGAATCATAAAGCCTGATTAGATCTCCAGTCTTGGATTCTGCAGGCAGTACAGACATCCCTCAGAAGAATAGCAAAAAGTCTTTAAGCTTCAAGGATGAGTTTTTCCTGATCCTTTTCCTCCTCTCTGAATCAAGAGTGATTTGTTTGTGCCTCTTGTATCACAGTTTCTATAAATGTTCTCCTGGACAGCCCTTCTCCCTGCTACTCAGTAAGGCTGTATGGGATACACAGCTGGTTCTCTTGGCTCTCAGAGACAGGTGAGTGCTAATAAGGCCACATTAGACTTTGGGAGAGAGAGATTGCCTGTTCTTTCACAGGTGCTTTCAGGCTCAGCTGAAGTGGCAGTACCCTGGCAATAACTTAGATGTTGCAGCTACTCTCTTCTACATAGAAAATTATTATCTCAAACACTACTATGTATCAGCTGTAAGCTACTGGCTTCCTAAAGATCAACATTTAAAAAACAACAATACAATAGCAATGCCAGTTGTTGTGATTTTGTTTCTAAACTAATTTATAACATACAAAAATTTGATACAAAACAACTGCAGGATAAGTTACTTGTTTGTGTTTATAGTTAAAATGAAGGGACTTCTGTTCACCACAGGTAGGTAGGTCTGGAGAGAACTATTTTCCTTGCTTCTCAGCCTAGCTCACATTCTAGAGATAGGCAGATACTTGCTGAGATAAACTGGAGCAGCTTCAGTGGAGCCAGACTATTTTTACAGGTACAGGAAATGTCTCACAAGATCCTCTGAAGAAACCTTCAACTGTCTCTTCAGTTCATCTACTGATAACTCCTTGAAAGAATACACTGTCATGTACTACCAGTCTCATATTGTAGAGATAGAAATGAATATTGAAAAAAATCAGTAATTCACTGAGAAACTGCAGTACAACTTTTACTGAGGAAAAAGAAGAATGTCAACCAGAATAAAAAATGCTGTGTAGTGATGTGTTCTTACTACAGCTTTGTTTTTACACACACTAACATCAAATTGTATGGATCCCACTTAGTACAAGACTCTAGGACTGTAGGTATTGCAGTTTCTGAAGCGTTACAGTATGATCTACTCTAGCTACGGGAAATGAATAACCTTTTCAATTTCACAGCAGATTATATGTGGCGTACCTACTAAAACAACTTGTCTCTTTATTGTTGCTTCTAATAACTCAATACAAAACCTGCACAATTTATGATTAAGATGCACTATTACAGTGATCAAGCTCTATGATTCTCATTATCAAACCATATTGTACCAGTACAGTTTCTACAACTTATTGAAATTTTACTGAGTACGATCCAGCTCATATTCAAACCTTCAACTGCTATGAATAGTTTCACACATGACATCTTAATGCTAAAAAATGGATTGCCAGACATTTAGCTTGGCCTTCCTCACAAGTGATCTACACAATTTCATTTAATATTCCTGCACCAAAATCGTAATTCCAGTTGAGCTCTCTGTCACAACAGACAAACCCTCCAGTCTTTCTGGAGGGTAAGTCACTTGGGGGGCCTGAAAGGATCTTCTGAAAAAGCCATCTTAATCACCAAAGACTCAAGATTATTGGTAACATCTGTCCAGCCCACAGATTTCCAACCTTTGAAATCCAAATTGCTCACATTATTTATTCTTCTCTCAAACTGCTCATCACCTGTTCTGTCAATTCTTTATTATATATATCAAACATCTACACTACTATAGTTATGAGTATTATCTGGATAAATTTTGTACATACTAGCACATACTAGTTCCAGTCTTGTTAGTTCTCCCTGACGCTTGTAAAGAGCATTTCAGATGTGAAATATTTTTGTGATACATCTCGATACATGAACGTCACCAATTCTAGACAGAATGGGAGCATTAAATAAACTAACTAGCTCTCATCTAGCTAACTTTATCTTTCAGTCAGCATTTGTCTGAGCGGGGTCATTGCAAAGGCTGTGATGAGGTCTCTTGTTCAAGAATAAAGCAACATGTAAACTTGCAATTCTTTCACATATTGTTTTCTTTTGTAGGGAGTCATTTTATGTTGTACTCACACTGCCACTGAAGATGAGCTAGCAGCACTCCAAAATGAAATGGACAAGCAGGTCACACCTCTTCAAGCTGTTACTCCAGATTTAGATGTCTCTGTCTCATCTACAATTTCTGCAAGTCTCTTTCTAACCCAAAGCCACTAAGAATTTACTTTGAAAAAGCAAATCAAAACTGAGCATATGTCTGAAGTGCAGAAAGGTTAGGCTAGTATTGACTAATACATCTGCACAGAACGGAATTAACATGTTGGCAAGGTACTGTGTCTCTGCTCACAGGTCCTGCATTTCATGAGGGCTTACTAACTATAGTGCAATGCTAGCTTGAAGTACTCTGCAGCATGTATCCCAGTGATCCTGAATGCCAGCACAATCAGATCAAATCCCCGTTTGTTGCCACAAACAAATTCAAATTTGTAAGTTCACTAGCATCACTTTACTAAAATAGTTCTTTATGAAAGAGAAGTAACTGCATGAAATTTGTTTGCTACACTGGAAGGATTAACTCATTAGGGGAGGGTCACAGTACATCATAAGAAAAATTAACTTGAAATTCCACTTTTTTTTTTTTTTTTTTTTTTTTCAAGTCAGATATGCATGATCTGACCAACACCAGAGAAGAATAACAAGAATTCCCACAGTAACTAAAACTCTTACGGTTTTTAAATTGTTGGCATTGAAAGCTTCTTTGTGTATGTGTAATTCTTGCTGACTATCTATCCTTTCTTTTAGCAATAATTTTCCATTTTGCTTTTAGATATGTGAGAGCTAGGGATCTACTAGAGTGGAATGAAAAAATATACTTTATCTGAACTTCATTTATGTATGTGTAATGTCAGTAGCTTGGACAGCAGGCATGCAAGGCAAGAATAAAAGTTTCCTGAAGTATTTAGATACTTCATGTTATTCTTCCCTGATGAATATTCTGATCTAATGAAGTTTGGATTAAATTGTCCTATTTATCAGAGAAATTATTAACGATCTTCAATACGTAGCATTAATAATGATTTACTAATGTCTCCTTCATCAAAACATAGTTTTTTATTATCAATTAACACTTGAGACAAAGTCTTATCTTTGCATTCTCTATTAACAGTCAGTTTCCTCACAGAATGATTTTTGGTGTGAGTCTAAACAAAACTAATTTAATGTCTATCTGGTATGTTCTGCAATTGTTTCCGACCAAACATTCTGTATGTCTTGTCCAACAGTACCTGTGGATAATTCAGGGTAATCTATGTGTGCTACAGCGATACATACGTAAGCAAAGACATTCTTATTTAGAGCAGAAAGCTTTTAAGGACTTTCACCTCCACTTCTGAGACTTAAAAGCATTATCATACAACTCAAGACTCTCACAAATGGTGAGAATTGACCCGAAGAGTTACCTAGATGATAAAGGAGATCGATGCCTGGCTGCTGCAGTAGCCATGGGGTTCTCTATACACTTTTAAAATTCTTATGTAATTATTCTACATGAAATTTGCCTTCTTTGAGGATGTTAGCAATGATACCATACTGCATCAGACTATTAGTCATAGTCTGAGTACTGTCTCCTGCAAATCTTTCCCCATTATTGCCTGTAGCAATAGATGATGGGATTAGACTACCCTTAGGCAAAATGTAGTACAAAAATCATGTAGGCCCTTGAACTCAGATTATTCCCACAGCACTCAAACTCCGGATTAAAGGAGAGCCTTTAAGTATATTTGTTTCTCTCTAATGAAGTACACACCCTTCTCTGTATCATCTACTTTGAAATATCCATCTGCCAGCCACATACCCTCACATACTAAATCCTCAGAGATAGCTTGGAAAATGGAACACTGAGCGACATATGGAAGTGTGTTTTTAGTACAACATCTGTGTAGGAGCACATTCCCATATACCTCACCAGCATCCAATCTAGCTTTGGCAGGGCCTATATATTACCATCGGTACCTAACATTTTTTCTGCTGTGGAAAACTACAAAGTTGAGTTACTCTTCTACAGGTCTTACCAGCAGCACAGTTCTGTATAAATTTGTGTCACACAGTAATGGAAAGTTTATACTGGAAGTGTAGCATCTTCACCATTCCTATAAAGTTAACACTATACACTAGACCTCGCACTTTCACCTTGCCTTTCAGGTTTCTTTATTTTTTTCTGCATAAATAAATCTTGACTAAATAATCATATTAAAAATAATTTACTAACTTAATCTTCAGATTACTTTTACAAAACATTAAGTTGCTTATGTCTATCTCTTTCTAGCCTGAAGTGTAAATCTTTCTCATAGTATTTTCTGCAGTAACGAGATGTTCAGTCAATACTTAAATCCTTCTGGAAATTAATTTTGAGAGATACGTGCTTTCTCACCTTGATTGCCTCAGTAAAGTCTTTAGCTGCATTGAGCAGAGGCTTATAACTCCTCTCCAAGAGTTTTCCTTTTTGCTCCTGGTTATTAAATAGTGCTGAATTTTATTTGTATTTCATCAGAGTTCTGAGTGCCCTGATTCCATGTCTTATCCCTTGTAAACAGCTTCTAGTTGACTTCTGTTTTATTTTGAAGACCCAGAATACTCAAGTCTTCAGAGGAAAGGGTGTTCTGAAATGGCAGTTTATGAAAGGCTACTGAGAATATCACAGGTTTCTTCAACAATTTATTAAAAGAGTTAGGTAACCACTTAACATAGAGAATTTTTTTTCTTTGTCTTCCCCCTGCTAACAGTATCTGACTATAGTAACAACAGTAACTAAGAGCAATTGTTGATTGATAGCATTTCTAAAAAGCTACTACCAAAAACTCAACTTCTTTGCAATGGAAAGTTACAATCCATCAAGTCAATGTCAGGAAATAATTGTTGTACAGCAGTATTCATGTGGCAGGTATGAATGTGCATTCTGGAAGTACTTCAAGAAATAATTAGCAACTTAACTGAAGCCCTGACAAAAAAACAGTAAAGTGAATCTTTTTGTAGGCAGATATCTTATAAAACATGATTCCATACTATTTTCAGGTCATATTGAATAAAAGATTAAGCAAATTTTCTTCATACTAGCTTTGCTTGGTGAAGAGATGTGAGAGTCCACTTTGTTTGCTTAGATACACAGAAAATCACATGAATATACCCACTTATTTCTGTTCTAAATGTGCTTCATCCTCCCCTCTGACATACACCATAACACTGGTAGCAAAGATAGGCAAAGTACTCAGTCGATGTGAAGAAAATGAGATTACAATCTCAAACACTGCTGGGAGAAGAAAAGATACTGCTATCACCAGAACAGTGAAGCAGATGCAAACCTTGTTTTGCCCTACTCATCTACCGTAGCCCTGATCTTTCCTTTTTGTTTTGTTAATTCAGACTATATCTGCTGGATGAAGGATGGTGTACTATTTATCGCTGCAGTCCTTTGCTCAATATGGGATAGAAGCTGAATAAACTGGATCATTATTTGGTAGTAGGAAGCACATTCTCAAGAATATATCCTCGGTTTTTTTCACCATGTAAGTTCAATGACCTCAAACAAGCTACAAATCTACACATGACCCTTACAAAAGTATCACATCCTATAGCTTTAAGCATCTGGGACAACAACAACCATTAAATATGAAAAGTAAACCACTAAATATGAAAAATTAACAGTACCATAAAATTGATGGAAAAGAACAATAATTTCTACTTTCTACTCATTCCTATTAAAAATGAGCTTTCAAAGATCTCAGCATGGCTCTTGAAAAGTCCATAAATTGTAGATATAATGATGATGATGATGAAAATACTGAAAGAAACAGACATATTGTGCCTTAGGACAGCCAAACCGAAAAGAGGAGCTAGAGAAAGTGTATGCAATACTGACATCAAAGGGCCAATGAGTAGAGGTAGAACATGTAACTACAGAGACTCCTCCCAGGACAAACCATATTGTGTGACCTACTCAAACTTCACAGAACCATCTTGGAATTTCTGTATTTGGGTTGAAAAACACAACAAGGATATGACTGCTAAAACTTTTCTTGGATAGTCTCAATTGAACGGACTACAGCTGCATTAAAATAGTTTTTAAAAATCCTGTACCTCCATTTCCATATCTGGCAATTTTGAGAATAGTAATTACCTCCACAAAACAAGTTAATAAATCGCAAAATATGTGACAACTCTTTTCATAAGATCTAGCAAAAACACCCTCAAACCTGTAAGTTTGTGGAAAAAGTTAAGACTTCTTTTTGAAAAAGCAATCAGTACAAGCAAGAATTCATTCTAGTTTACCATCTCTTAAGGTTCAATCCTGAAGGACAAAGGGATCCAAGAAGGCTGGATGCTCCTCAAGAAGGAAGTCTTAAAGGTGCACCTTTAGGTGCAGGTTGTCCCCCTATGCCATAAGATGAGTGAGGAAGAAGACCGGGATGAACAGGGAACTTCTTTTCAGGCTCCAGGAGAAAAAGAGAGTCTACCTCCAGAAGAACCTCCAGAAGAAGAAGGAATAGGCAACTTGGGAAGAGTATGGAGATGTTGTTAGGATATGCAGGGAGAGAATAAGAAAGATAAAAGCCAAGCTTGAATTCAATCTGGCCACTGCAGTAAAAGAGCAAAGATCTTTTTTACAATCATATTAACAATAAGAGAAGATGAACAAAACCACTGATGATAAGGAAAAGGCTGAGGTTCTCAATGCCTTTTTTGCATCTGTCTTTAAAAGTCAGAGCAATTTATTTCTGGGTACTCCACCCCCTGGCCTGGAAATTTCAGATGGGGAGCAGAATAAAATCCCCATGATTCAGGTGGAAACAGTTAGAGACCTGCTTCTTACTCTACCTGGACTGTCACGAGTCCATAGGGAACAATGGGATCCACTCAAGAGTGCTGATCTGGCAGACTCGATTACTAAACTGTTTTCTACTGTCTATCAGTGTTCCTGGTCAACCGGATAGTAATCAGGTGCTGGAATGGGATGCCCAGGGAGGTGGTGGAGTCATCGTCCCTGGAAGTGTTGAAGAAACATTTAGATGTTATACTAAGGCACACTAATGGTTTAGGGGGCAAATGTTAGTGGTAGGTGGATGACTGGACTAGATAATCTTGGAGGTCGTTTCCAACCTTGGTGATTCTATGATTAAAGCAATACTAGACAGCTTCTGCAGTACGCAACCTGAAGCAGTCTCGAATACTGAAAGCAAGCCTATTTATCATTCCACATTCGCAATACTACTTACATTTAAACACCAGTCCCTTCAACTGGTATTTTTTTTCAATTCATAGCTGCATCAGTAGCACAATTTGGAGTTCTAACAATCAGAATTTAAAAATATGTTTTTAGCTTTATTTCTCTCTGAATTTTGATTTGATTTTGAAAAAATAAATTAAGGGCTTCTTTAAGTGAAATCTCTAATCTTGAAAAACTAATAGTTCCCCTAGAAGTTGATGTAAAGTCAAAGTAGGATGGGACTCCATATTGTAAACTACAGAATAAGTAATTTTGTATAATAAATACAATACAGACAGAAATGAGAGAAAGAGAGGCAGAAAAAGAGAGAACAAAAAGTCTTAGATAAATGGTATGCGGTGGAAGAGACCTTCAGGATCATCTAGTTCCAGCGCTCTTGCCATGGGCAGGAACACTTTGCAATAGACCAGGTTTCCAAAAGCCTCATCCAGCCCGGTCTTGAACACTTCCAGGGATGAGGCATCCATAACTTCTCTGGGCAACTAGCTCCAGTGCCTCACCATTCTTTGAGCAAAAAATTTTTAAGGTAAAATTTCATAAAGGTGATGAATTTGACATATTGTGCAACATTCCTGAACAGATTAATAAAGACTTATTTGCTTTAAAAATTCAGAAATGATTTTCACTAGCAGATTCTTTAATATCATTTGTGAAATTAAGTGCAATTCTGCTCCTTATTGAACAGTGTAGATAAAAAGAGCAGTGGAAATTTTCATACATGCATTTTGTAGCTCACAGTTGGATCCCGCTCAGGCTACTTAGGAGAATTCACAGGAGAGAAGTTTCCCCAGACACGAATAGTAAATACAGAAATATTTCAGAGCATTCAACACTAATTAGTTTAAAAACTGAAATGAATATTCACAGAAATAAATTAATTGTTTGAGACTTTATTCCCTAAGACTTTTCACACAGTTAATTCTAACTAATGTTTCTACGGCAGAAGAAAATCAGTACTTTCCTGCTAGGGCTGATGCCAGCATGAGAGGCTGTATCAGATGTTTCCATATTATACAGCTTCTGGGGACATAATCTTGATTGAAAGACCTTTCTTTCTAAATTGCCAAAGCAAGGTTTCTTAGCAGCAGGTTTTGTAGGCTTTTGAAAGAGCAGAGACTGACTTACAGATTCCAGACTTAAGACATAAAACCATACTTTAATCAAAACTCATTTGGTTATAATCAGTGTGGCAATAGAAATGGGAACTCTCTACACCACTTCAAAAGTAATTTTTCAGCATAGAGACAAACTTAATGGCTTTCTGCATCACAAGAAGCTTGTTGGGGCACTGGTGCAAAGTACCTTACAGTGAGGAAAATGAGTATGTAGATGGCTTAAGATTCAATGTTAACGCTGTAATAGCAAGCAAAGAGGCAGAGCACTACTGGATGGCAACGAATGAGTAACTTACAGGAAAGTTTCCATTTACAGTTTCTTTCCTTTGTTCCCTCTTTATGTACCAAAAGGTCAAAAAATCAACTTACAGTAAGAATTGGGATCAGGGTTAGAGCTAGGGTTACATTTGGATTGAAAGAAAAGCCAAGAGCTCCATTTGCAAAAGGGCTGGAAAGAAGTTGCCAAAAGAAAGGGTAGACTGCAAAGAAAACTTAGCTTCTTGAGCTAAGGGGGGGGATTTGTTTTAAGGTCAGATGTTGTTTGGGTCAGGGTTATAACCAAAGGAAAATGAAAGTGTTTCTTTCCTCTTGTGTTCCATTTTTTGTAATGAAAGTCACCATGACAAATGCAACACCACGCTTTCTCTCAGTCATTTTACACTGTAAATGTTATTAATATGCAATAGGTTTAGCAGAATTACATGTTGATGAAAGAATAAGTACTGAAAGTTGCAACTGAATAGTTCTCTGGCAATGCTACTAGAGGAAATAAAAGTTTAATAAAAGTAGTATTTTAAGTAACAGCAAAAATAGACTTCTAATATCATAAAATGAAAGTTCCAGACTCTTTTTTCATTATTTTCCGTTTTCACTTATTTTCAGAAATGTTTTGTCTTTGTTCCAGATATTTTATTTTACAAGTATGTATAAAAGGGGAGCAAGGTGAGACAGCGGAGTAAAAGTATTTATGTTTTATATTGAAATACTCCTGAGGTATGTCTGACTTGTTCAGGACTCACTAAATAAAGGACATCTTTTTTCCACCATGTAGGAGTTATACGCAGGATCATACCCATGTAGTAATCAGTGTAACAGGGTGAGAGGAACCTTATCCAATTCAGGAAGAACATATGCCAAGTCCTGCAGCTGGGAATGAAGAACCTCCAATGATGATACAGGCTGGGCACTGCCTGGCTAGGGTGCAGCTCTACTGACAAGGACCCAGGGATCTTGGCAGACAGCAAGCTGAGCAGGAGGCTGCAGTGTGTCCTGGCATCAGATCAGGCCAGAAGTTGCCTGTCCTGTATGAATCACTGCAGAGCCAGAAGAGAGAGGGAAGAGATTATTCATCTCCCTTTATTTGGCACTCATTGCCCTATATCTATATATTGTGTCCAGTTGTGAACTCCACAGTAAATTAAGTCCCAGATCAGTTGCTGCAAGGCCAGTGGATGCCAACCAAGATGGCAAGGGCCTTCAGGGCCCTGTGAGGACATGCTGAGGAAACCTAACAGCACCTAACAACAGCATCCCACCTCCTACAGAGAAGGTCTTCAAGAAGACTGAGCCAAACTTTGTACAAGGTGTCTTATTTTAAAAACAGCATTTCTGGGATTTCAAGTGGGAGGGAAGAAGGAAAAAGACATCCTTGGTAAACAATGCCTGGAATTTAATACTGTTGAAGGTATAATCCAGGACACATGCACAAAATAAGAGTATTCCATCAGATCAATTGTGGTGGCTAGTATGCATCTCCTCTTCCATCAAGTATACATATACTGAATTTTACTTCTCTATAAATCCAAATATTTTAAATTTTTCTTGGTGGTAAGTTACCTGATGAATTTTGGGAAGGCTTCGAAATGACACTAAGATGTGAATACCTCCACAAATTACAGATAAATGTAATTCCAGAATACTTATCAAGAGACCTAATGATCTTAAATTCACCTAACACTGTAACAACTAAGCTCACTACAATGATTTGTATAATTGCATTGTCTATATAAAGTCATATCGCAGGTGTGTCACTAGGAAGCACTATCTTTATAAATGGCTACTGGAAAAAATGAAAAGCATGGTTTTGAACTTACTGATGCTGAATCTTACCTGCTCAGAACTAGTGATACTTTCCAATACATTGATCTGAAACAGAGGCATATACTATAATGACTTCCTTTTCTTGCACTGCACAATCACTGCTCACAGAGGATCCTATCCAAATGAGAAGCTTTTGATTTAAAACAAAAACAAACAAACAAAAAAGCAAAAAACAATTCCCCACATTTTCTAGCCTTCAGTCTTATTTTATCCCATTTATTCTCAAGTTTATATAGAGAGAATCAATTTTGTAGCACCTAGATAAAGTGGTAACAGAATTTCAAAGATACCAAAGATGGTGCCTTTGAAAGGGGATGGGGTGGGAAGAGCAGATCAGAGTATTTTGAAGAATTAGAAAGCACTGCCATGTCCTAAGATATGAAAAAACCATCTTGTAGGATTTATAGACTGCTGTTGGGATTTAAATCTGTCAATTCATCCTTGAAATACATTTGACTGGAATTATAGGTAGTGGATCCATATGTAAGGTTAACATCTTTCAGCTCTCTGATGGAAATGTTTTACTGCTGGGGTATTTGATCCTGGGCTTCATCAGAAGGGAGGTGGCCAGCAGTGACAGGGAAGTGATTGCCCCTCTCTACTCTGTCTACTCTGCCCACTCTGCCCTCACAAGGTCCCATCCAAAGTACTGCATCCAGATCTAGGGTACCCAAAACAAGAAAGACAGGGAGCTGTTGGAGAGGATCCAGAGAAGAGCCACAAAGATGATCAGAGGGCTGGAGCACCTCTGACAGGGGAGGTTCAGCCTGAATAAGAGAAGGCTGTGGAGTGACCTCACTGCAGCCTTTTATTACCTAAAGGGAGCCTACAAACAAGAGGGGAGTGAACAAGGGTATAAGTTTACAAGGGTAAATAACAGTAGGACAAGAGGAAATGGTTTTAAGTTGACAGAGGAAAGATTTAGGTTGGATGTCAGGGGGAAGTTCTTTACTAAGAGAGTGGGGAGGTGCCAGAACAGGCTGCCCAGAGAGGTTGTGAATGCCCTGTCCCTGGAGGCATTCAAGGCCAGGTTTTATTAAATGTGGAAGTTGGCTGCCCTGCCTGAGGCAGGGGGGTTGGAGCTTGAGACCCCTTCCAACTCAAGCCATTCTATGACTCTAAGATTCTATGAAGAGCTAATGACAACCATCTCTATTCATATCTGGAAAACATCTGCTATGTATGCTAAAAGGGACTAGGGTAGAGAAATAGAATTATCCATAAGAAAGCAAAGCCATACTTTTGAATGTCTTTGAATACTTCTAACAGCTCAACACAGGTACAGGAAGCTCTGCACAGTGCACTGCCTCATGTGCTTAGAAACAAAATGGATTCTTGAAGAGGTGCAGTACTCCACCTGAAAATAGGCTTGAAATTTGAAGGTGCAGGCATTCTCTCAAAGCACAAGCTGTGAATCTTGCTGGATTTCAGAGCCAGAAGAATAAACGTACAGCGTTTATTGTGTGTATGAAGCATCTACTGCTGAGGGCCTTTCTTATCACAGCTGGAATGAGGAACGAAAGCATCCCTAATAGTTAGAATAATTAGTAGCAAACACGACCATTTTAACGGTTAAGAAGAGGAAAGTGGCTGGAGAGAAGAAAGTTTTAACCATTAGATGAAAATATAAGGTCTATACTGCTTGGCTTCCTTCTGTGACAAAAGCTGCAACTAATAAAGAAATTAGGATAGCTGTAGAAGAACTGTATGCTTCAGAGGTCAGAGGTCATGTCTCCTACTAAAATTTAGCAGGCAAAGCCACGAGATGCCATGTTTTATTGGACCAGGCAAGCAGGAACAGACTGTTCATTGAAAAGTAAAATAATTTCAGATGGATATCCTCTAAGCTTGGTAGTCTTCATGACAATTACAAGAAGGATTTTCCAACAATACCTTCCAGCAGCTGAGACAGCACATGGTCTGCCAGTACTAAAGGAAGAAAACGTGAAGGAGAGTTCTTTAAACAGTCATAGATTTATGAGAAGAAAGAAGATAAAGAAAGGATAGCAATGGTTTGAAACCACAAGTAGTCTCAGATATATTTGTTTTCTGCTCTGATTTGGGAGCTGCATGTGGAAAACGCATTGTATTGATATTTTCAACAAGCAGATACTAAAAGAAACTCATAAATTTGGTGAGCAGAATTTCCAGCTGCATGCTTCCTCTGATTACTCAGATTAGCTCCCATCCTTTCTCAGAAAGCTTCAATTTTCAAGTTCTAAACCTTCTCTCAAAGGGAGAGAAGAGATTTCATCCTAGCTTTTGGCCACAATGTATTTGTGCATCTCACACTACTGAATGCAAATCTGGAATCCTGTATTGCTATTTGTAGTTATATATTTAGCTCTTAGACGCAGCCACTCAAAAACTTATTCCTTTATTCCAGATGTTACTGTCAGCTCTGTGTTGATTTGAAAGCAGCTCCAGGGGCCATAACTGAATCTGTCACAGTTAATCAGGAAGAGAAACAGAAGACACAGTTTCCAAAATGCAAGGAGATAAGACAGATGTTTTAGTTTTCAGATACGCAACTGTAATCCCATTTTCTCCTCCTTTTCATTGACCTTTGTTGCCTATTGTCCAGATTTCTTGGAAACTGACCTGGTTTTCAGTAACTTCAGACATCAGTGATGTCATTCTGAATTCAAAGATCCCGTACATGTCACCATTACCTTCCCAGAATGATAGTTCTGTAGCACCTAACTTCTGCAGACAAGCTTAAGATTGTAATATATAACCTCATCACAATCCAGAGCTGCAAAGGAAAAACAAGATTGCCCCTGGACATACGACATTTTACAACTATCTTGCTCTGTAAGTGTAAAATAGAGCAAAGGCAGATTCAAGCAAAAGCAGTCTGACGAAACTTACTTGAAATAGAATTGGACAAATTTCCTTCCTCCACAAGACTCCACAGATACATGTATCCAGATTTAAACATCCAATAAAATAAAATATTTATTAATAGAAGTGTAAATACTACCAATTATCCATACCAGGTAACTATCCTTTGGAATCCATTACCTTGTAAGCATGACATAGAAAATACCCATATGCCCCAAACCCTTGCCTAGACAGCTATCTTTGGATTCATAGGATTTTTCAAAGGATTTTTCAAAGGACCTTTTCCCCCCACTTAAATAAGTTAAGTGTCTTTAAAGAGACAGTCTTAATACCACAGCTGAAGTACTACTGAAATTATTTTCCTGTGCAAACAATTATTTTCAGATTAAAACAATATACTTGATGTTAGCTTGCTTTAACAAGATACCCTGAGTTACATAAAATAGCTTTTAAAGCTCAAATTATTTTCCCTTCTCCAATCTAACACATACATGAATGGCTGCCTACATAAACTGACAGCAAATTGGGAGCCAGATTGCCTTGATACAAAACGTTTATCCCCCATTAAGATTTGGGAGTAAATTCCAATTGATAGATTTCAGTTATTATTATTAATACCTTCTTTTGAATTTTGTTTTAATACCATGTGCCATGTTTCCTGGATGCATGAAAAATGCTTCTGCATTGCTTGCTTGCAGCACTGGAAGCTTCCCATCGATATGCTCCATTCCTCTACAAAGAGTTAAAGCTGAAATAGGAGCACTGTGCAGGGAGCATACTGGATAGACTGTGCAAACGTGCAATAAAACCAAATTAATATAAAATAAACATTGGTCTCCCTAAAACTGTCACCCTTTGGTCTTTTCCATTCTTTTTTATTAAAGTTAGTCTATCATTTCTATTCATATTACTCAAGAGTATCTTATAGAGCTAAAAGTTGAATGAATTAATTCTCTCTGGTATATTGGAACAGCTAGGTGTATTTCTCAAAGTGTATTATTTCCCAAGGTATATTAAGTGCAGGCATTCCCCTAACACTCTTTTCCTCAAATTTGTTTATACTGCTTATACTTTCTTCACTTGGTTACTGTAAACTCTGGATCCTCCCTCCATCCCCCAAATCAGTCATCCTCCACACTAGCAGTTGTTGGCTGATACAGAGAAGCAACTAATCACAAGTGGGTTCTTTACTGCTTCATTTCTGCATTCCTTGTATATACATATCCTACTGTAATTTCTCAAGTGCTAACTAACTGTGAGACAATAAAACATAAGACGTAAGTATGTAGATTTTACTTAATGATTTTTCAAAAACACACACCAAAAAAACATATTTTGGTACTAGATTCTTACGAATATATGAACATTTGAGAAACATTTTAAACTGTAAGAAAGTAATTACAGTTAAACAAACTGCAACAGAGAAGCTATAAATCATAGTTTGAAGAGTAAGACTTCACTGACACTGAAGCAGTGCTCTCTCACACAGCCTTCCTGAGCACGCAGTCCATCATGCTGTTATTATACTACTTTGAACACTGCAGCTTGCTACAAAGAATTTTATTAGTTAACCCAGGTGGCGTGGATAAAAATACAGGAAGAGACATCTTTGTACTTATTACTTCAGTGTGAATTTTACAGGATTGCAGCAGTTACTGGTGTATCACATGCAGTTTCAAAGAGTGAAACTTTGTATTGTCTTCGAATGAACTGAAGAGAGGAAAAGCTCTTTTGTCTTATCTCCAATAAGCAGCTTCTCACAATGAGCAACCACTGAGGAAACTTCCACTATTTGCTAGCATCACTTTTCTCATCACCTGAACAACTCTGTTATTTAATGGTATGGAAGATGAGGCAACCTGTATTTAGGAAGCCAGGGAATTCTTCACTGTCCTTACTGAACAGCTACTTATCACTTACTGGAGAATTCATATCATTTAAGAGAAATTAAACACCAGGAGTCTTAGACTGTCCAGCAATTAAAGAGAGATTATATTCCTTTTACATCTTCTAACGCATAAAAATGAGAGCTCTGTAGGAATGTTTGATTATATACTTAATTATATTTAATAGAAGTTCAATAAAATAGAGAAAGCAGGAGAAAGAAAATAAAAGTGCTGCATTTGACAAATTCATTGCCTAAAAGGAATATGTTGCTACTTTTAAAACAAATAAACAATTGATTGGCTTCTTGATTTTGAAAAACAGTTATAATTGAATAGCAAATATCCTTAGTTGAAGTCTTTATTAAAGAATCTTTATAATTTTTTTTTTAGTCCAGAGATTTGGCATTTTGTTTTCTTTATATAAAAAACAAGAATTAGTCAGCCCTAACCAAGACTGAATCTGGAACAAATTTACTTTGGTCATACATGTATGAAACATGTAGAATTTACTAATATACTGATCTAAATTCTTTCAGACAATGCCCTAGAAACTGTCATGACATCCACGGCGCTAGCAAGATCTTTAGAAAACATAGTTCATTGCTTCTTAACATTTTAAAACCCAGAATTGTAAACATTAATTGTAATGAAATAATTAAAATTCTTGAGGCATTTCTATCCACTAAGATACACTTCCACAAACTCTCAGAAAATAGGAAGGAACTTGTGCCTTACAGAAGTTAAAGCTAATTTTCTGTTATAGTTGGAAATTTCTGATACTGGGGGGTTAATAACTGAAATGATCCAGAGTAACACAACCTGTCATTATCTTTCTTTTCTTAGGAAAAAAACAAACAAACAAAACAAACCACTAAGTCAGTACTTTTGTGTGATTACAGACAGTTAAATACCAACTACAACCAAAAAGTTTGAGGACAACCTAACTCCAGGCGCTGTTACTTTTAAGACAAATTATTCATAGTCAAGGTTTTCCATAATTCTTTCTTACTTGGGCATTCAAACACATAAAGTATTTCTTCAAAAAAGACCAGAATATGAACCAAATGAGTGTCTTAGCAAAACCTTTTCCAAGGACAAACATCTGTAGAGAAAGCACATAATTCTGTGTGTCCCTGTATGACGGTCAACATTTACTAAGAATGAATACAAGCATGACAGGACAGGTGCAATTATTTGTTGGATGGTATGCATCACATTAGATGCACAGGCAACAGCTAGCAATAAACAGTATTCACACCAACAGTTGCTCTAAGCTGGATTTTAACAGCCATAAAAAATTTCTTCTTGTTGCTTAAAACATTCTTAATCTCATTCCATCCTCCTGCTTGCAAGATCTCAGGTCTGGAAGCCACTTGCACTCCCTTAGAGTACAGACATCCTCAAATTCTGCTTTCTCCATGTATCACCATGAGTTTGTACAGTTTCACAGAGTTTCTCTAACAGCCATCTATAAAGCATTTTACAACAGCTTTTGCAGGTTTCACACGCAGATGGGTCCCATGTATCCCTACAGCTATGTCAAGACAGCTCCAGCAGAAATGTATATTATGTCTACAAACATGAAGTTTTGAGATCTTTTCCAGAATAACTAATTCTAGAATGAGCGTCAGAAGGGGGCCAGCCCAACAACCTCCTCTGAGCAGGATCAGCCCAGAACAATGCTTTGCCCACAGAGTCCATAGCCTCTCTGGAGATCTGTCCCAAGGGCTTGTTGACAGAAGTAGCATATTTAGCTGTACTTGCACAAGGGCAGTTATCAGCAAAGTTACGACAGATTTTTATTTTTTTTCAGAACACCAAGTGGTGATACCTATTTAGGATATAACGCAGACTTCACACTTGTGCTGCTTTTGAAAATGGGACAAAATATTTGAAGACGTGTGTCTCACAGACTGCCATCTGGCTTCTGCTCATGGTTCTTTGTTAATGTACTAGCTCCCCTCGAGCTTCACAGCCCCCCTGAGCACCACAAACCGCAGCAGGCAAAGCAACCTGCCCTAGAATACAGAGCTTCAGCACACGTCAGCTAACCATGACAAACGCTTGCTGCCTCCAGCTTGCTTAGAAGCATGACGTTCAAGATACACCTCTAAACAAGATGCCAACAAACAACAAATCTTATTCTGTATCACATGCAGCACATACGTGGTCTAGCATATCACCTAGATTCCAAAGGTTCTCTTCTGTGGTTCAAATACAAATTAAAAAAAAATAATTTTACTTTGCCTTTTATGAGCATTTGTAATAAACAATGAAATCAGAACTAAAAATTTCCAGTGTACTACTGTGATCCTCTAAACCACCATTTAGCTTCCAGTTATGACTGTCAGTGCAAGCAGCTCTTAATGTGCTTGCAAATTCTCAAAATTACCAAAGCAGTGACATTTAACTGCAAAACTATTAGCTTTACAAATTAGATCAAGTGCGATAAAGCTATAAACTAAATTACATATCTGGACAAATAGGTACATGCACACATAGCAATACAAAGAGGGAAAAGAAGAGAGAGCATGCAATCAAGAATGAATGAAAAGGATCTGTGCATGCTGATTAGCTATTCTCCAGTTAATCTTTTAACAACATGTTTTTCCTCAATGAGTAAATTGTATCTGTTAGAAATTCTGAATTCAATATTTAAAAAAAGAAAATTTTAGAGAATTATCAGATCCGTTCTTTAATCTATGCCTTTGTTTAAAAATAGCACTATAAAATCATTATTAATGGAAGTACTGGTGATCTACATTCCATCAGTCCACAAAAATTGATAAACTTTCAATAGTTCAACTGTCAGCATTTTCTTGACTGTTTTACTGATACAAATAGATTGAGTAGGCTGAGCTTTAATTTTGGTTTTGCAATAACGTTCCTGGAAAACGTGATCTGGCTTTCAAACCACTGCAGCAATGCAGCTGAAAAAATTAAAACATATTTTACTGTGAAAGAGCACAAATAAAATCATCTTCACATAACCAGCATTTATTTTATATTTTATGTAGATACTTTATCTTTGAATATTTCACTGCTAGAAATCAAGGGTGAGCAGTAAGTCAGAAATTACTATCTGTGTTTGAACTTTGATAATTGAGCATCCAAGGCCTGAGCACATGCTAATGAAAAAGCTATCTTTGTACAGTCCTTATGATAAGAGCTGCAAGCATCTCTCTCTCATTTCCACTATTCTGAAAATTACCACCATTAAATATTCCCCAGAGAATGTGTCACACACTTGTCAGTGCACAAACATGCTCCTCTTTCTATTTTGGGGGAGGGGAAAAGGTTAGAATAATTAGGAGAAAATGAATGAAGGTGAGTAATGGCAGCCTGACATGTGATGAATTGCTATCTCTTGGCAGCTTCATCTAAAATAAGGTATAGAAAACAGATTTTCAGAACATACAGAAAGTACATAACTCTATAGGTCAGCACAAAAGTACTTTTGCTTCTTCTACACACTACATTTCAGCAAAATATTAAACATTTCATAAGTTTGTATTAGAAACTCAGCAGTTCATTAAAGGCACTTAAGGCCAATTACTAATAATAATCTAAAACACTCAAATACTGCATATACATGAAAGCTTTTGACAGCAACAGATACCACGTGATAAAGAAAAATCTTTACAATTTCAATCCATGCTTTCCATTCCCCTTCTCACTTGTATCCATGCATCTAATTCCATGAACTTAATCAATGTTTGTACTCACTAGTTTTCGTAATAAATTATTATTGATATAACAACTGAAATAATTATAAAGTACACCACCAAGCTGCAATGAAAGCAAGCAATCATGATATTGATAGCTGCTTTACCGTATTTTGTATTTTAATCGTTATCATTCACATGCAAGATCTTCAGATTTGCACCATCCCAAGAGCAGCATTTTCACTCTGAAAGCTTTTCTTGCATTGCATCTTCAGTTCTCTTGGTTCCAGCACTCTACTTTCTCGCTAGATGGTTAACAGAACTTCCTCTTCATAGGTAATAAGCTGAGCTCTAATATAAGTAATGTTCTAGCTCTCCTCTCTTTGATCTCAACCCAGACAAACAAAAAATTAAATAAAATACATCTGCCATTACCAGAACAACAAAATAAACTCCGAGGAGATGCATGTTATCAAATCCACATTCTTGGATTCTACCAGAACATGTGGGCCTCTGCTCCTCTTAAGATAATTATCGGCAGACTCCTTTTATTTCTCATTTTCCTACAAGGCCTTTCTTTGTGAGTGAGATGACAGAGCTATTAATGGTATCATTTTGCTGTAGAATTATTGTATAGTTAACATGAAAGCAGTTTGTGGGCCTGAAGGACTTCCAAAAGAACAAAGTACCCAAGGAAAAAATGATAGTCCAACCGAGTCAGGTGGGTGTGAAATAGAGGCTGTCCTCTGAGACAGGGTGTTAAGATGAACTTGAAGAACCTTGCAAAGTAAGTTTGCGAGATTTCCAAGAAACTCTTCAGAAGACTTGGGGACCAACCTTCTGAGCTGAAAAGTTTCCCACCTCTTTACTGAAGGTCATTGCAATTCTTTTTACAGAGAATAAAATGAAGTAACAAAACTGGAAGCACAAGGGTTAATCCTAGAAAAATTAAGAGCATAAAGTTCAAATATGTGTGGAGGTAGACAATGAGAAGAGCATGTTTTGAAAGCACAGTGGTTGAAAATATAAATCCAACTTAAAACAATTAAAAAGGATTCTAGATAAATTCTGAGTTGAAAAAGAGCCCTAATTCCTTCAGCTGAGGCAGAGAAAAAAAAAAAGAAAGTCTCTTCAGACTCAGTCATCTATCTCCTATTGTTTGACAATGTAAACCAGAATGCCTTTTATTTCTATGATTTTATATATTAATACATGCCTAAATGAAGTGAATAACAGGTCTGTCCTCAGCTTGGTTAGAAAGGGAGAAATATAGAAAAAGGACTTAGAACTATTACTGCTTTAAATTGTGCAACTCCAATCCTTGGACCTGCACTTTGCTCAAAAGTTTTTTACATTTTTCTTAAAAAAAAAACAAACCCAAACTTAGAAAAAACAAGACTTAGAAGAGTTTTTGTTTGTTTGTTTTGAAGGAGGTTTAAGGATGAAAGAGCTCAGAGTTCCAAGTCTTGTAAATATTCAACTACCCCTGCAGATTCTACATTGCCTTTTAATCGGTGCAGATCACTTCAAGCATGCCTTAAGCTCTGCTGACTCACACAGCTCAGTGCTTCTGTAGTCAGCTCTGGACTCATTTGCAATGTAGGAATAGAGTGCGTTTTTTAGAAAAGCTGTTGATTTTCTATGCTGACTTCAAGTTAATATAAATTAAAAAAAATCTGAAAGACTACTTCCCTAACAGGTCCCAGCACCATATCACACTCACCATCACTCCTTCACTATCGTTCAACTGCATGGGCCAATTTTTCCCAGGCAATCTTCCAGGTGCAGAATTCATCTTTATCTTTCTTTTCCAAAGCTATGAATACGCAGAACATTTTATGGAAAGTACTGTCTGAAATTCCTTTGTTAGTATACAGATCACTTGGCTTCAGGAGGTCATTTTCCATAGCATGTTTATGCAAAAAAATTACAAAAAAAAATCAGCAGCTTTCTATAGTGAGGGTCACACAATTTGTTTGCAAATCTATCAAAAAGCATTAAAAGTAAAACTGCTTTATAAGAGAGCAACGTCAGATCAGTGTTACAGCTTACACCACGATATTCTTCCTGGGTTGCAGTTCATACCTTCCATTTCCCTGTAGTACACATTTACAAAGCTAGCTGTATTTGCACTGATTTACCTGATTTAAAGCAAATTTTTCACCAACATTTTCAGTACTACCTACAGCTACTACAACTATTAATGCTCTGGAAATTTATACAATGAATAAGCTGTTAATAACACTTGGGGAAAAATGTGGTAGATATACCAACCTACCACTTCAACCAGTGTTCCTCCCTCCTCTTCCTTCCCACTCTCCCAGTGACCCTTCATTTTCAGGTGCTAAAATTGAACATACATTGGTTGCAAGTAATTTGTTTTCCCTTTTCTTCATGGAACTATCTAATAGTTTTAGTATCTTCAGTCACTGCTAATTAAAACTTAGCTGTATACTCTAAGGGCATAGCTACATTAAAATAACGGAATAGAAAACAATGTCTGGTTGCAAATTCTTTGTCTACAGTGGAGCTTATCATGCTGCAGAGCTGGGATAAGAAGAGTCCACACAATCCTGTAGTATGATAAAGTAAGTCCAAAAGCAGAGATAGCCAAGTCCTATGAGTTCTTGCCGACATCAAAGAAGTCGGAAACCAACAATGTTTAAGTCTGACTGAGGGAAATGAAACTTTGAAGAATTTCTCTGTAAAACTGCAGACAGTTATGAGAAAACTTTTAAGTTACCTCAACCTTAAGATAAGAGGATGTCTGACTGTTGACTGATGTAAATGTTCCTAAGCATTAAATTACATAGTACCTTTTGTCACTGCCTGAGGCAGAGATCAATTTCTGGATGACCCTGACCTTGGGAAGGATGACTCTGTGATCTATCATTACAATTCTGGAAGTCAAATTTCCTAGGACTTTCTTTTTATGTGCATTTTATATTCCTAGATACTTAAAAAAAAAAAAAACTGGCTGATACTTTACATAAAAATTCTCTTTCCTGTTTAATGAAAAACTCCATAGTTGATGATTTCAAGCATTTAAGAATGTTTGCACAAGATCAAAGTTCTATTTATTTTGCTTTCCTTATAGGATCAGATATTATTGCTGAAACAATAGTCTTTAGCTCTGGCATTTGTATCTTCTCAAACATGTTTTCCTTGCATGTGAGCTGTAATTACCTTTCATTACATGATCACAACTATTTCTTGCAAAAACCTCATGTCTAGTTGCTGATCAGGTGACCACCCAGTAACTATTATTTTGTTTAATGCTTATCATTCTTAATAAGTTAGGTGTAACATGTCCAAATATTTATTGCATGCTATTCAAACCTTAGTTTAAAAGCAGAATGATGAATTTAGAGGAAACTTCTCTATGTCTCTTGGCACTCTGTTATGTCACCACTTCACAAAAGAAATTAAGGGATTAATCTGCAACGCACCATATAAATGACACTCTCTTACTATCTCTAATAAGAGACAGAAAATCATCTTAACAATGTAGGATAAGTGACTTAACTCTTGACTTGAACTTCTGACAATCAGTTTTCAAATTTGGTGGGAAAAAAAAAACCCTGATGTATGCATCATCAGGAATTCCTCCTGTTCCCTAGTACAAATGACTTAACTGGAAGAAAACAGCTCTACTGAATGGACAGTAACAAAAAACAGCTGAATAGGGCAACCGCTCACGTAACATGATGAGCTCAGGCTCATCATCTTATTTTTCCTCTTTAACTATAAAACACACAGTATCTGCAACAAATAGGACACATACTACAACTAACGCCTTATAGTATTATAACCCTCATTTGTGGCTTTAAGCAGGTCCACCTTCTTCAATGAGTAAGCGTAAAACTTACGCTAAAATAAGGAAAAATAGCATGCAAATGTGCCATACGATAATATACCATCTTGCAGACACTCAGAAAAGGAAATTAAAAAATGTGTATCAAAGTCCATGGTCACCAAACTTACATTAACAACTTCTGTCAACAATAAACATGCACGTGGTCCTGTATAGTTGAACTCAATACAAATTTTGATACAAAATTTAACAGGAGCAGAACTAAGCCCCAAATATCTGTTCAACAAAGATGGGATATAAAAGACAGTTTTATATCCAAATGTTAGGCAGATGACATTAACAGTATTTGTTTTCACATATTTTGAGACATTTTCTCCTGTGTGTACATTCCAATTTTTTTTCCTAGAAAAACAAATATCTAACTTGTAATTTAAAATAGATTCTATGACAATGTTTTTCACTGAGAACTTGAGTAGAACTTGAAAAAAATATGACTTGGCCAGATAGAGTCAAATTTATGGCTGTTAATTGAGAAATCTTTCTCAGGAACTGTTTTGCTGCTGAAAAAAAAGACATCACAAATTTTTATTTAAAAACAGACAAACTCACAAACATCAAAAGGAACAGTTTGGGCAAAAATGTCATGTTAGGATAAACATAGATAATCCTCCCTGACAACTAGCCTGCTCTATTTCTGTGAGAATTCATGCAATTAACTGCTACTAGGGACAAAGGGAGTAAAACCCTTTATTTAATAAGCACCAATGTCAGATTGTGCTTATTGGTGTATAACAGTGTCATATAATACAGATTAAAAGCATTTTCTGAAATTTGATGACTCTAGATTATGCCCATGAAATGTTTAGAAACATGGCTTTAAGCCTTAAATATAAACATATTTAAAACTCTTAGTGGAACCTTCCCTGGGGAGCTGGCATTGATATGCTCAGATTTTTCTGAAACATCAAAATAAATTTACTTCAGCAAAAATAAAGGAAAATAAAACACAACAGTACTTCTGAATCTAGTGCATTTGTTTTTGATTTATGTCTGTTGACTGGCTATGGACATCCAGATGGTTTTGTATTTCATTAGGGACATTAGAAAATGAAGTCTCTAGATATACATCACTTCTCTTTCTTTTTCTTTCTGATTTTCTGTTCTTTTTTACAATGAGAGTACTGACTCTTAAACATGAGCCATGCTTTTTCAAATATGGATTTCTTAACCAGAAAATGGACATAGCTGACACATTATCCTGAAATGCTTTCAAACTTCATATTATCATTGCAAAACAACTGTTGAGTATTGAGTCTTTCACCTTTGCTCTCTCACATGCATTCTTCCTATTAGTTAGTTAAAGTATTATTAGGGAAACATGATTATAATTGATCCCTTATCAGCTACTGTCTGCTTTCTCCATTATTTCAGGAAACTATCAAGGGCACTTAAAACCCCTAAACATGAGGTGAATTTCCTGGCAATTCCTTGATTTTTAAATTATCTCTTATCAAAATATGACTTCTGTTTGCTAAAAGAAATTTCCAGCATCTGGCAAATAATGTCTGTCATTGATGGCAAAACAACAGTCTTGTGGATCATTTCAGCTTATAATGGATGTCTAGTTGGACTCTGAATGTTTGATTTATCCATTTTGGTATTCAGATATTTCAAGTTTTGTTTAGTTTTAAAAAATGCTTTAGTTTGCAAAAGAGAAAGAAAAAGGCCTATTCCAGTACTATGATATGAAAGAAAAGTTCAAGTGGCATTTGGTCTTCCATTGGAATAAGGAAGAAAAGTCCACTTGTAAGAAGTCTATTATTATGTCAGGAAAAGGACATCAGAATAATACACTACAGGTGTAGGAAGAGTCTTCTGGAGATCTGCAGCATTTTTCTTTTTCTTTTGGCTAAATTGTTTTGATACTTCCCAGATGATAAAAAGAAGCAGTGATCAAAACTACTGGTCTACATAAAACAGCTTTCACACCTATCATATACTGGTCGTATTTGCACATACCAAGTTACAAACTCTTATCTTGCTGACAATGCATGACGATCCATCATGTCTATTAATTTAACTGCTATATGTAGTGTTTCTGGCCAGATATCTGCAATAGTAACTAACTGCTATAATAAATTTACAATGCTTGACATGTGCAAACATACATGCATTCTATATATAGAACAGAAGGCAATTAGTAGGAAATGCTACACAAGCAGAATACCTCATACAAGTTAACCCCAGTCCACAAAAAAAATCTCAGTCAGTACACAGGTAAAAAATAATTACAAACCCTCTTCCTTCCCCAACACTACACTGATTGTCAGACTCAACATACTGCACAAATACCACTCAGTTCTAAACAGTCCTAAACAAAGAAAACCTGGGGCTGGTGAGCATTCACGGAAATAGAAACTGCAAGCAAAACCTGAAATCCAACAAAACCTGACAAAATTTTTGTCTCAGTACATTTTCAGTTCCTGAAATACAAGCAATATTATCATATCTGACACCTTTACAAAGCCTAGCTTTGAGTTCCCGAAATCATGCATTTGGATCTAGGAAAGAATTGTTCAAGAGAAAAACGTGATTTACACTTTTAGTAGGAAAGCATCTGTTTTCTTCCCTGGCAATCTCCGCCTCTGTCATTCAGTCAAGTCTGTTTTGCAGGCATACACAACTAATGCATCATCTCTGCACGTGATTAGAAAGCAGCTCCTCGTAAAAAGGCGATAATGTTTTATAAGCAAACACCAAAACACATTAAGCACAAATCTACTCACTCACTTCCCCATCCCCTTCCTATATCTCTAAAAACTCATTTCACAGTCCTTCCAGAAGTGATCTCTGAAAGCTTAAGGTGAGAAAAAATCATAAATCGTTCAAAATCCAACAATTTTGTGGCATTTAAAAGCTGTTACTTTTTGTTTTATTCTTTTGCGTGTGCTTTTCTCAGCAGAAAGCAGATTGTCCTTCTGTTATTTTCTAGCTATAAATGGGTGATTCATAAGATTTATGATAATACGTTTTATATTAAAAAAAAAAAAATACCAGAAAACAACACACAACAAATTGTATAGTACTGGTAATTATAGACTTTCTACTGTTATATTTCACAGTTCACCCATGGTACACTTAGCACATAAACTACCCACAAAATGCTATTTTTGTGCATTTAACTTGAACTCTTCAGTATGCAGTATCCTTTATTTATTAGAATTGTATCCTATCATAGAATCATTGAATGACCTGAGTTGAAAAGGATCACAATGATCACCTAGTTTCAACCCCCCTGCTACATGCAGAGTCACCAACCACCAGACCAGGCTGCCCAGCCACATCCAGCCTGGCCTTGAATGCCTCCAGGAATGGGGCATCCACAACCCTCTTGGGCAACCCATTCCAGTGTATTAATACCCTCTGAGTGTATCCTATTGTGTCTCTTCATCTTGCTTTCCTCCTCCCTTAAAAGAATAAAATAAATTAAGAAGCATTTACATGAAGATGGAGTTCTGCTTAAATTTCGTGTTTGGTTCATGAGCGTCTCTTAGTGGTAACATAAACCTCTACTTTGCTAAAGTCCTATGCTTTCTTTGAGATCCATTATTCAATTTTATAGCAAAGAAGTGGGGGAATTAATCTCAGTCAGATTCTGGTAGGACAACTAAGTCTACTTTGTAGTTTTAGAGAACTAATTGTAACCATGTTTATAGTAAGACTCATCCATGAGGCCTTTGTGAAATAATACAAGAAAAGATGTATCCCTATCCAGATATTGATGCTCTTAAGTCCACCTTCTCTTGCAGCTTCCAGTGCATGTTACGCTGCATGCACACAGCTTGAAAATAAGGACTAGCCTCCAATAACTAATGACAAAATAGTTAAAGTTGGAAAGGACATCTGGAGGTCATCTTGTCCAACCTTCTCCTCCAGCAGGGTCACTTACAGCAACTTGCCCAGAACCGAGTCCAGGTGGCTTCTGAGTATCTCCAAAGAGGGAGACATCACAGCCTCTCTGGGAGACCTGTGCCAATGCTCCACTGCCCACAAAATAAAGACTGCTTCCTGATGCTTAGACAGAACATTCTGCATTTCAGTTTGTGCTCACCACTTCTTGCAGTAGCACTGGCCACCACAGAAGGAACCTGATTCTGACATCTTTGCATTGACACATCAGGTATTTAAAGACATTCATGATGTCCTTCCTGTATCTTACCTTCTTCAGGCTACAAGTTCCCACTCTCTGTCTTTCTTCATAGCAGACATACTCTATAGACCCTTCAGCATCTTTTGATCCTCTGTAGTCCTGCCAGTATGTCCTTATATTTCTAGTACTGAGGGACCCAGCACTCTGGGTATGTCCAATCAGAGCTGAACAGAGGGGCAGAAGCAGATGGCAAGTTGATACAAAATAGATGCAGTATGCTACAGCCCTTCTACAGCCCTAATAATCAAAGATATCTGCAGGAAGAGATTCATCTCTACTACCTGTATGGTCTGCGATTAAATATAAGATGACTAATCCAGCATCAACATCCATTTCTGATAGACTGCAAGGAAACCTTTATCAAATACCTAAGTCTTTAACTTTCACAAGGTTAGTGTTAAGCTATTTTACCACATATAAAATGACAATGAAGCACTATTATTATTATTATCATTATCATTATTATTTCCATCTCTCCCTCCCTCTAGTATCAAGTCTGGAAACAGAGAAAACACTTGACACATTAGGAGGAAAAGAAGACAAAGAAAGTTTTACAGAGTGGTCTGGATCAAGATGTTTAAAAAAAAAAGTGATGTAATACCCAACATTTCAAATGTATTAAATCTGTGGGATTTAAGAAAAGCATGGCTGGAAAGCTAACAGAGCAATATCTATAAAAAAGCCAAGAAGAACATGAGGTAAAAAAAATGATGTCAAAGCCAAAAAATGTCATGCAGAGCAGATACAGAAAAATTGCCTTCAGGACAGTTTGTTTAGACCAGAGAGTATAAAAAGAAAATCAGAAGAGATTGAAGAGGAAAAAAAAAGTTTTGGTGAGACAGAGAACAATCTCTAGAAGATCTAGAAGAGAAAAAGAAGCATAAAGTTAGCCAGCTGTTTGGTGAGATCTCAACATCTATATGGACCAAAGGAGAGACTCCAGAAGAGTGCTGCTGAGCAAGCAAGCAGATTACATAGCAGATCAGCACACAGAGAGAAGATGGAGAACGCAGTTACACAGAACATAAAGTAAAAAGTAATAACTCAAGATGAGGGCTCACACAAGCAGAGGGAAATCTGGAAGGTGCAGAAAGATAATGTAACAGGCTGTAAAGATTGCTAGATTGTGTGATTCTAATCCGAAGAACACATGAGAAAATGGTGAGCAATTTGGCACCAGCGCTTTAAGATACTCTCATGAAGTTCCTGCATTCAAAGAACTGCTCCTCTACACTTAACAAAATGCTCAGATAACAAGGTCTTAAAAATATGCAAGTTCTTCAGATTCAAATAAGGCCTCATGTTCTGGAAAACAGGCAGATAATTCAATTTTTTAGGTTATTTTCTACTGCAGCTAAGTATTTGTTGCCTGGACCATAGCAGTAAAATGGCAACATTTGATGTATTCCAGGATATGGTTGGTCAGTAATAGCTGCCTGGGCACACTATTGACTCATGTTCAATTTGCAGTCAACCAAAACTACCAAATCCCTTTCACTGGAGCTGCTCCCCAGTGTCTCATCTTCCAGACTATGTAAAGCCAGGTTTGTCCCTTCCCAGACCACATCAGTGACAAAACAAAGCATAAAAAAGGCTCTTATTAGTATTCTGTTAGCATTACTTAACATCTATTCATAGAGTTTTGCTACAGAAGTGTGATTTAAATTCCACTGAAGTCTATGGGAAGTCCATCACCATGTGCAGTGTATTTCTTCTCCAGTGTTTTGATCATCTTCTCTTGCATTATCTCTATGCTTACAGACTTTTTCTTGCTGAAACATGGAATGGAAAGGTCAAAACATTCCTGTTATTACAAACCAAAGTAATCTTTTTATGGTAAAGGTGATAGTTTTTTTTAATTTGTTTTCATCTCATATCTTTCCTGAGCTTTTGTTATTTCTTGATGATTCCATATTGCAGCTCACTTGAATTCTATTGAAAAACACAGCTCTACTCAAAGCTCACGTGACCATGGCTGTAACAGAAGAGTCTGCTTACCTATCACAACTTCTCAACCACTATGTTACCACAGAGCAAGCATAACTATATAGCAAAATGAACTGCTCTCATAAAACACTTCATCTACATGATTTACAAAGCCCAGCAAAATAGGTTCCTTACAGCTGTGCTATATAAATGTATGTGTATATATATAAAAGAGAAAAACAAAAAAAAAACTCAATTGCTACAAGCACACAAACCTTGTTTCATCCCTTTGGCAAGTCTATCAAATACCTCTCTTGACTATTTTCCTTTGTCTTCCTCACGCTTTAAAATTTAAACGCGACACAGCCAGAAATTTAGTCTCATTTCCTGTGTTGTGATATGGCATGAGTGCTTCAGTCTTTGTCAGCTATCTGTTGCCACTGGAAGACTCTTTGATCCTCTTGTCTCTGAGCTGAGCATTCCAATAAAGTTTTCCATCACCAACATCAATTATCACTAGGGACAGTTGCTTCTGATTTTCTTTTTTTTCAGAAGTTGTATCACATATAACACTAGCTGCTATCCCAGGGGCTTACAGAGGTCTGAGCAGTTTCAAACAAAAAACCAAACCTCTGTATATTTTTCATAACTTAAGAAAAACTGAGACAGTCCAAATTCCTTTTCAGGTATGTAAGAAAATCTTACTTTACTGCAATCTAGACAATATAAAACTACAGTTGTATGCAGTAATGCACAGAGCTGTCATTTTTAAAATAATTGGAAAGGCACTGATAATAAGAGCAAGTTTGTTTCTTACATAGTATTGTTTCTGTATATGGTATTCAGTCCAGAAGATAATGCATGACAAGACAAGCTCTCATTCACACAAACTTAAAGGAAGAACAAACTATCACTACTTCAAACAAAGCAATTGTTTTCCTATGTGAAGTTTTATGCATCAAAGTAATAAGTATTAACAATGAAGCTAAAATTATCCATCTATATGCATATCAGACAAAAGAAGGAATGGTATGAAAGTGCAATCCAGAATATGGAATACCAAAGAAAACGTGCAACACAAAAACAATTGCCATAGCTTGCAGTAAGTTAAACAGAAGTCTCTCTCAAAAACAATTTATGTTAGGATTCAGATGGGAAAAGAGGAAATAAACCAATGGAATATTGAAAGGGAAATTAAGCAAAATCAATGAAAGATCTCTGCAAAAGATCATTTAGAAAGCACAAATCAGATGAAAATTGTTGAAGCAGAAATCACTATAATAGAAGCAGGAACACTCAACCTCACAACATCTTTCTTCTTCAGACTCCAATTTACACGGTTCTCCATAACTGACCTTATTTTAACTTGGTATAAATTGAAAAGGTCTCTCTAAGGAAAAAGTTACAACCTCTGTCTTAGAAAAACCAACCAGCTATTTCTGTTCCATGTATCATATTTAGTCCACACTGCTTAGATTATGGGGAAAAGGTTAGATGAAGAAATTAGCAGCACAAGAAAAAAAAATAGAAAAGCAGTTATCAACAGAATACTTTTTCTTGGATGCCCTCAAAAAAAAGGAGGCTTAAATTCAATGAAAAGATGCAATGATAAACAGGCAACACGGAGAACAAACACCACAGTTCCATAGTTTGCAGAGTAGTAGTGCAAAGTAAGTGTTCTGCAAGCAGAACAAACACCAAAACAAAGGCTTTAAGGACAGTATCTAAAACATCAAGCACAGAGAAGTATTCTAAGTAAGGCTGATATTTTGGCTAAAAACTATGAGGGGCGATTACAAATGCAATCCTTTTCAAAAGTCAGTTCTGAAGACAGGAAGAGTGAGAGTTACTAAAGCTATCTAGTAGAACTGTTTAGATTTGCGTGATACTGACCTAGCACAACAGTTTATGCAGAAATTCTTGAAACACCTCTTTAGTTAGAGAACATTGCCAAATTATTCCCCTCACATCAAACAAATTAGAAAGTCTACTTTCTGTTACATCTTCACATTTGCATTTTTCTAGCAGCACCACATTGCACACTTATGTTCAATTTAGCATTGCCAAGATTCTGCGTCTCTAGCATTGTTTTTCAATCAGCATTCTCACATTTTGGTTTTTTTTTGGTTGGCTTTTACACTGCAAACCACTTAGTATTCATCTTGATTACATTTTACACTGCTAACATCTGCCTCTTTGTTAACTGCTTTACTTCCTATAGCCTTTTATGTATAACTTCCCAAACGTTAGAAGCCCTCCTAGATTAATTTTGTCAGCAAATATGGTTGGTACAGTCTTCGCTTGCTTTATTTCCTTATGACAACTTTTTTGACTTCTTTTTTTAAACTACTGCACAGTTTCAGTACCTCAAGTAAGTAATGCAACTTATCAAATCCATAGCTGTTAGAAGTCTGAATTCATCACATGAAACATTATGGTAATCAGGAGTGCACAAAAGCAGAATTTTACACTTACATCCAGGGTAAAGCTACGTACTCAGAGATCTGAATGCTACTTATCACTTGCTCCATTACATGTTTTTCAGTTAATTTAGAAGGTCTATTTTTCCCCCAACCTGTAAAATGGAAATTCTTACTTACAACTTTGTTCTATGATCTACACAGTAGTGACCGCAGTTTTGCATCTATGCAATGAAGGAATAAATTGGTCAATTGAATAATCCCCTCTACCATTCTTTAACTCGAAGGTTCTTAAAGAGTCCTTAAAAGGTGAATGCTCAAAATTCTGAAACTTCTTTTGCCAGTTCTTTATGAATTTTGCTATCTGGCACTGCTGCCGTTACACACAGAAATTACAAAAGGCACTGAAGCAACAAAGCCAAACCTGCTAAATGCAAGTCAATGAGAAAATCCAGGCTCACTCCTCCATCCCTGCATATTTCAGAATGCAGTCAAAGGTACAGAGATAAATTACTGAGTAGAAGGGCCTTCCACTAGAGATAGAAAAAAAAAACAGTCAACAAGGTGCTTACCTAAGGGTAGAGGCCTCTTTTTCAAACTATCTCCAAACATTCTACTCACGCAGGCAATTTTCACAATAACTTTTAAAAAGCATTAGATATTACAAAGATAGCCATATCAGCCTGTAGGAAAGGAAATTCCCATCTGCATGTAGGAAGGAAGAGAATTACTGGAATTCAGAAACGAACAGAGTAACTTGTTAGCTTTACTACCCTGGGGGTGTTCAAGGAAAGACTGGATGTTGTGTTGAGGGACATGGTTTAGTAGGAGCTATTAGGAATAGGTGAACGGTTGGACTGGGTGATCTTTTAGGTCTTTTCCAACCTTGGTGATTCTATGATTCTATGATTCTATTCTATGCTACCACTTTATATGTAGAAATTTACCACATACATGAGAAAAATGCTACAGTAAAATAAAGTTATTTATGTTAAGCATTGAATTTAAGCTTCAGAACTTTTATTGCCTTGCAACTTTTTAATGACGTATACTTACCTCTTTTAGCAAACTGCAGCATATGAAGTGTACTAGGCACTAGTACACTTCAGACAACTAGCTAATGGTTTCAAAAAAATCTATAAAACTACAGGCTAGTCTACATAAAAATTGGACACTGTAGCAAGTCTTTGCCAAACAGATTTCCAAAGATCTGAATTTGAGCAAGACACAGCATTAGTTTTAGTTCAAATATAATTTAAAATGTCCAATTTTTTTTTCTGCCAAATAAAAATTTTCCCCTCTAACATTTCTACTGGAAAGAAATGAACACACACGCATACACCAGGTCAGGCTCTTCTCCGTGGTGCATAGCTATAGGGCAAGAAATAATAGCTTGAAACTTGAACATAGGAAGTTCCATACTAATGTGCAGAACTTCTTCATGGTGAGGGTGACGGAGCACTGGTATATGCTGCCCAGAGAGGTTGCAGAGTTTCCTTCTATGGATATATTCAAGACCTGTCTGGACACCTACAGCCTATTGTAGATTACTTGCTCTAGTATGGGGGTTGAATTTGAGGATCTCCTTGAGATCCCTTCCAACCACTGTGGTTCTGTGATACGCTCTAAACAGAGCAGAATTTTTCATCTGACAAAAATAATAAGCATTTATTGAAGCTAACAGAGAATTCCTTCACAAATGATTGCCACATTAGATATGGGAAGCCATGGATCCAAATTATCATTCACATTTAGAATGTTGAGTTTAGGGAAATAAATTATCAAAGCCGTTCACATTTAAATTAGACTATACTTTTAAGGTTGGGCAATTTTACAGCATTTCTAGAGCTTTAAGAACTAATAAACTTGTCATGCTAAGTGTTCTAGTGACACAGTATCTATACAGACGAGAAAAAAGCAGTCTTCACTTCCCCATTGCCATCTAGCAAGGTTTGCTTCTAATCCAACTGTAATTACATTTTAACAAAGTTGTTTCTCAAGATCCCCTCATGGTTCACCCTCTTAGAGAGAAGGGGCTAGGCTAGCATCTTTGTTTGATCCTTTCAGCTGAATATTAATACTCCACTCCACTGATAACTGGTCAAATGTCTTCTATTTACCCTTTCAATGTGATAGAATATGAGAAGTCTTAGAAGCCAGCTACTTCTCAAGAAAAAAAAAAAGGAAAATATTTTAAGTGTAGAGAATAGGTAAATTTCTACAGCAGCCTCCTGTCAGTGGGAGATAATCTAATTTATATGTTATTTTCAGGCCAATGAACTGCAGAACATAATGCTATGAGAAGCGATTAGCTTCTCACTGAATTAGCTAGGCCAGAGAAAAAAGGGTAAATTAGTACTGAATTGAAAAGTGTAAACTGAAGACATGAAATTTGTTTGAAAAGAAACACGCAAATAAAAACTAACCTATTAAGCATGAAGAGGACATAAAAAACCTCTGACAGTTTGTGACATGTTAATTTATATGATGAAAGCAATTATAGCCTTCCTTCAACATACACTGATGGATTTTCCCTTGCAAACGGTCTCCAAGCAGCCACAAGCATCAAGAAAATCTGTTACACCATCCTCTCTACTGCTAAATATTAAATATTCTTGCTTAATAATAACATCTGACAAATCCTATTTATATTCTTTCCCTTATTGTCTCTGATAAGAAAAATCAAGGGATAATGCTTACACACTGAACAAATAACTTAATGCATAACTGTCTGCTTGCTTATATTACAAACAAGAAAAGACATTTTGCCTTCAAACTAAACTTATAGATTTCTCTACTTACATTACTGCAATACGTAAAAGTAACATTACACCAATGTGATCTTTTTTTCCCCACTTAAATACTATTCTTCCTCAAATTTCAGGTCCAACAGGAAGTACTAGAGACTTAATTATAAAGGTTTTGAATAGATAGATAAATTTAAGTGTTTTTGTCTGTTGTTGCTGGTGCTGTTTTATTCAGATGATGTTCTTCCATTTCTTGCTATACTCAGCTGTTGATAGGGCACTTCAGAATTCTCAAATTTTAAGTTCTCTTGTCCCCCAAAGTAGTAAATATAAAATGCCAAAAGTATCATTTTACTACAAGAGCTTAGTATTTTACCTGAATACATTAGCATTGCTTATGCTTTTATAACACCCACAATCAAATGCATTCATGACTGATCCCACCTGGGGCTGTGTAAAGGCACTAAGCAAGGTCATTTGAAGGTTTCCTATATTCTAGAGAAAGACAGTATCGAAAAACAATGCTGAGTTATCTGATCAGAAAGTGAAACTCTGAAGTGTTTATTGAGATAAGAAAGTTGGTTTAAAATCAGAACTAGGGAAGGAAGGCCACTGTGGGAAAAATGGCTACTCTGCTTCTATATACAATATTCATTTCGTAGGTAAATAAGTCAGAACTCAAGTGAGCTCCTTAGACTTTACTCTTCCCCATTCATACAAGCTTAAGTATCAGCTGCTGAAGCATAAATCATGAATGAGTCACTGAAGCATCGATGTATTAATTAACCCATTCAGTGTTTTCCACTGCAGAATAATTCTCTCTGACATTTTTATTTTTTACAAGAGAGATCCAAAGAGATTCACACTTTTTTTTTTTTTTTTTTTTTTCCTGAGAGACTGTTATGAAATGAAAGAACTAATGCTACTGGACAGACTTTTCTGCTGTTTAGCCAGCTGCAGCTCAGTAATAGAGGTACAATCACACACATTAAGCTGAAAATTCCATCTTCTTCTCGGCAAGTAGTAACTGACTTGAGCTTTTAATCAAACTAAGTTATAATCAGAAAAAGTAACGTTCAGGTTAACAATTAATCATACGTTGTTCACACATTTGAGTGCTATATTTATGTACACAAAACCTTAAAGTTGTGTGATTAGTTTAATTAGATCGAGTATATTTGTTGTTTGAAATGGCTGCCTCTGGATAAATTGGTTTTCCCATATTTTCCTCTTCTTCTAATACAGTCAAAGCTAAGAGTAAACCACTTTATAAATAGAGCATAAGGCGAACAACCACCAATATTAATGCCTGTAATTTAAATAGCCACTCTGTATCAAGCATGAGTGGCGCAGTGAATAGATGCTGGACAAATTAGCATGTAAGACCATGCATATATTGAATGGTAAGAAGCCTTTTAGGGCCTGAGGCACTGGCTGCACACTTGTACAATCTTTCCCCACATCAAAGGAATAGCTTCAGGCAATTTAAGCACAGCAAAATTTAACATCTTTTCTAAAGTCCGACAGGTGTGTCTGATCCTTAATCTACCAAGTTCCAATCTAGTTCATATTCCTTCTTCCATTAATTGTGACAAAATGTTATTCTATACAGTACCTCCTCATAGAAACAAAAAAGCCAACACTCAAAGCACAAAGATAGTCATGCACTACATTTTCAAGGGACTTGAGACTCCTATTAACACAAGTAACACTTATGTCTAAATCATCAAATCTGAAATCCTTGTGATTTAATTTACAGAACTAAATGTAAATGTTACAACGCAATGCATCCAATTCTAGCCACAGTAATTTTTCTATTTTACTATTACACACTCCTACTAGAGTTAACAATGCTGAAAAGCAGCAGCTTGTTTAGATCTGGAAAAGAAAACAGTTACATGCATTCAAATAATAATTCTCTTACCAGAAGAGAATTAAAAATAAGTAATATTAAGAATAAAAGAACCAAATTATTTAAGTAACTGTTAAAAATACATCAACAACGAATCCATGAAATCATACTCTGATTGGGCTAGGGCATTTCAAAGCAGGCAAAGGATAGCTTTTAGAGTGTCTTGACTTAGCTTTCTTTTAATTTGTGTCACGATTTTCCTATGACTAGACTATACATTTTATAACACAAAGGTAGAACTTATTTGTCTTGCTTTGACTATAGTTTCTATCTATTCACTGGGAATTCATTCACTGGAAGGCAGTTGATGAACACAAAAAAGTAGCGACTGAATCAAGCTTTCAGATTTGCTCTCAAGCTGTTCTAACAGCTTTAAGTGCTAGCGTCCTATGAAGAAACGCCTACTCCAAAATTAACAGAAAATATTCAAGTTAAATATCTCACTAGAAATCAGTGGAAGTTTGCAACGCCAGTTAATTCTCCCTGATACAACCCTTCTGCGGGAACTGCATCAGGTCACATCAAGACTCATTTCAATCCAGCACAGGTGTATGAGGCTAAAGCAGAAAAGAATCTGTGCTCTCACAGTGTTGTTGATAAACAAGCAGTTTATCAAGTTTACAAAGCTAATGCACTCTGCTTTAAAGATAATTACTCTAACACTGTGTTCAGATAGATTTGTGCAAAATTATCTCCTTCCCTAGCTTCCACAGAGTTAAGTTGGATATTCCATGCATCTCCTTCCTCTTCAGCCAAGCTCCTTTTTTTTTTTCCCTGCTTTCCTCTTCAATATTTCTCCTTCCCCCAAGATTGTCTCATTTTCTCTAATTTTTTCTCTAAATTCTTTCCAAAGAAATCTATACAATTCTTGTACGTCTTTGAGTCCTAAAAAATAAACTCAGGAAAACCCAGAATTGCAAGCCCAAAAGAAACTAAAAAAACATGCAGTGAGCTAAGAGGTTTGTATTGAGGTTAGTTTGTCCTAGACAAAGATAGATTAAGGATCTTCGTGGACTATGTGTGATAGTGGCCATTTTTCCTAGACAGTAACTTTTGAATGGATTACATTATAGTTCACAACGCAACGAAAGTTTAAAGTTGAAGAGGAAAAGAACTATTCTAATAGCAATTTATCTTCACGGAAGTGAGTGTATTATATGTTCACTAAATGGCAATGTTATAGTGATACCAACAGATGAGTTCTGTTCCAGTCTGTACCTTGGTAACAGGACAGAGCAGGAGAGAAGTAAAGGTGGAGATGTTAGTGGGGACCTCCCTAAGGAACTAGGAAAGGAAGAATGATAACAGATTCATTCAGAAAAAGCAACTTTTGCCTTTTATGGACTTAAGACTGTGAGAGCGTATGACTACACTGAAGTAAACTGCTCAAAGCCTATGCCAGGAGCATGTATGCCTGTGGCAGAAGAAAATACAACTGGTAAGAAAGAAAAAACTCTCCACAAGGTCTTATACTGTGCATTCCAACACTCAAGATCAGTTCTAATTCTCAAAACTCAAAATTCTAAAACTCAAGTTCAGGCTAATTATGACCTTGTTGCTATTTCCGAAACATGGTAGGACCACTCCCACGATTGGAGTGCTGTGATAGATGGCTATAAGCTCTTCAGAAGGAATAGACGAGGAAAGGGTGATGGTGTGGCCCTTTATATTAAAAACTGTTTCAAGGTAGAAGAGCTTGGGGTTGGGAATGATAGAGCGGAGTGTCTATGGGTAAGGATCAGGGGGAAGGACTGTAGGGGTGGCATCTTGGTGGGGGTCTGTTATAGACCACCTAATCAGGACGAAGAGTTGGATGAGGCGTTCTATCAGCAGCTCGCAGAAGTCACACAATCGCCAGCACATGTTCTGACTGGAGACTTCAACTTCCCTGACATATATTGGAAATACAATATAGCGCAGAGGAAGCAGTCCAGGAGGTTTCTAGACTGTGTGGAAGATTGCTTCCTTACGCAACTGGTAGGAAAGCCTACCAGGGGCAGTACCCTGCTGGACCTGGTCTTTGCTAACAGAGAAGAACTGGTGGGAGAAGTGAAGGTTGGGGACCGTCTTGGGTAGTGACCACAGAATTGTAGAATTTTCCAATCTTGGGGATATAAAAGAGCAACCAGCAAAACTACCTTCTTGAACTTCCACAAGTTTTTTATCTGTTCAGGGCGCTTGTAGTGCAGGTCCCTTGGGAGTCACTTCTCAATGGTAAAGGGGCCCAAGAAGCCTGGATGCTCCTCAAGACGAAAATCTTAAAGGCACAAGAACAGGCTGTCCCTGAGTGCCGTAAGATGAGCTGTAGGGGAAGACAACTGGTGTGGATGAACCGGGAATTACTGTTGAGACTCAGGGAGAAACAGAGAGTCTACACTCTCTGGAAGAAGGGACAGGCTACTTGAGGAGATTAGAAAGAAGTAGCTAAGATATGCAGTGAGGAAGTTATGAAGGAGAAAGCCCAACTTCAACTCAAGTTGGCCTCTGCAGTAAAAGACAATAAAGAATCCTTTTATAAATATATCAATGGCAAAAGAAGAGCCAAAGATAATTCTCATCCTATACTTGATACAGCAGGGAATGTGACCACTGGGGACAAGGAGAGGGCTGAGGTCCTCAATGCCTTCTTCACACCTGCCTTTAATAGCCAGACCAGTTATCCTCTGGGCTTTTTATGCCCTGATCTGGAAGTCCGGGACGCTGCTCAGAATATGCCCCCAGCAATTCCAGTGGAGACAGAGAGCTTCTCCTCCATCTGGACCGTCACAAGTCCATGGGCTGCATGGGCTGCACCTCCAGGTGCTGAGGGAGCTGACAGGGGTGATTGCTGAGCCCCTCTCGGCCATCTATCAGCGCTCCTGGTTAACTGGTGAGGTCCCTGAGGATTGGAGACTTGCTGATGTGACTCCCATCTTCAAGAAGGGCCTTCCCTGACCCCCACCAAGATGCCACCCCTACAGGCTTTCCCCCTGATCCTTACCCATAGACACTCTACTCTATCATTCCCAACCCCTTCAAGAAGGGCCTTCCCTCCCTCTGTAAGGAGGATCTGGGAAACTATAGGCCTGTCAGCCTGACCTCAGTACTGGGGAAATTAATAGAGCAAATCATCTTGGATGAGATTGCACAGCCTGTGTGCAGTGTCCAGGGGATCAGGCCCAGGCAGCACAGGTTCATGAAAGGCAGGTCATGCTTGACCAACCCCACCTCCTTCTATGACTCTGTGACCAGTCTGATAGATGAGGGAAGGGCTGTTGATGTAGTCTACCTAGACTTCAGCAAAGCCTTTGACACGGTCCCTCACAGGCTTTTTCCGGGGAAAGTGGCTACCTGTGGGCTGGACAGGTATATGCTTCTTTGGGTAAGGAACTGGCTAGAGGGCCATGCCCAGCAGGTTGTGGTGAATGGAGTCAAGTCCAGCTGGCGACCTGTTTGGTGTCGCCCAGGGGTCGGTACTGGGGCCCACCTTGTTTAATATCTTTATTGATGACCTAGATGAAGGGATTGAGTGTACCCTCAGTAAGTTTGCAGGTGACACCAAGCTGGGAAGTAGTGTCAATCTGCCTGAGGGTAGGGAGGGCCTTCAGAGAGATCTAGGTAAGCTGGATTGCTGGGCTGAGGTGAATGGGATGAGGTTCAACAAGGCCAAGCGTCAGGTCCTGCACTTTGGCCACAACAACCCCATGCAGCGCTATAGGCTTGGGGATGAGTGGCTGGATGAGTGTGAAGAGGACCTGGGGGTGCTGGTTCATGCTCGGCTGAACATGAGCTGACAGTGTGCCCAGGTGGCTAAGAGGGCCAACAGCATCCTGGCCTGCATTAGAAATGGTGTGGCCAGCAGGAGCAGGGAGGTGATCATCCCCCTCTACCCAGCACTGGTGAGGCCGCACCTTGAGTACTGTGTTCAGTTTTGGGCCCCTCACTACAGGAAAGACATTGAGGTCCTAGAGCACAAGTCTTATGAGGAGCGATTGAGAGAGCTGGGATTGTTCAAATCTGGAGAAGAGGAGGCTCAGGGAAGACCTCACTGCACTCTACAACTTCCTGAAGGGAGGTTGTGGTGAAGAGGGATTTGGCCTCTTCTCCCAGGCAATGAGCAGGACAAGGGGTAATGGCCACAAGTTGTATCAGAGGAGGTTTAGATTAGACATAAGGAAGAACTATTTCTCTCAGAGAGTGGTCAGGCACTGGAATGGCTGCCCAGGGAGGTGGTGGTGTTGCCATACCTGGCAGTGTTCAAGAGGCATCCGGACAACGTGCTGCATAATATGGGTTAGTGCTTATGGTAGCAGTGGTAATGAGAAGACGGTTGGACTAGATGATCTTATAGGTAGTTTCCAACCTTGTGATTCTATGATTCTATGATTCTGGTTTTCTAAATCAGATTTTCCAACAGAATAAGAGAACCATTCATAGTATATGCAGATGATTAATATTTAAACTAAAATAACACATGCCTAATAAACACTAATTGGAGTAACATAAAAGAAGAGTGAAAGGTAAGCACACTCACGTCATTTTGTTTCACGCTCTGATAATTTCAAATATTACCTGTAATTCAGAAGTAGAAACAAACTCACTGTAAATATTTTTTTCCCTACAGCAAACTTTGAAGAACCATGTCTCCATTACAAAAAGATAACTGAAAGAAAATGAGAGCACTAATTAAAAAAAAAAAAAGTAAATAAATCAAACACTCTTCCAGTAGTACAAAAATCTTCCCTGTATTTTAAGCCAGGTTTTTTGTTTTGTTTCAAACTTACTGAATCACTTCAGATTTAAGAAATTGACACCCTTTGATTACTGGCTACACCATCACTTTGTCTGCCAGTTACAGCTCAGAGACCACCATTCCTCCACTGGAACCATCACTGGGCTGAGGAGATTCTCACTTCTACTTTGGGAAGAAGGTTGCAGCTGACTGCTGCCAGCTACCAGAAGAGCTGATCAGAGGCTGTGGGAAGGGCTCACCTTTAGCATGAGGACCAAAAAGTATCTCAAAAATGTAGAAGGCAGGAATCACTGTAGCCTGGGGTAAGATTTAACAATGTAAGAGAAGATTTAGATTTAACAACGTAAGAGAAGATTTTGACCAAAACACTATGAGTCAGTCTTGAAGTGCTGTGAAACCACAGTGCCAGATTACTTATTTCCTTGTGGCTTGATTTTTTTAATTTCATTTCTTTCTATGTTCCGATGCAACTGAATCACAGAAATAAACTGTACAGATAGTTTTCCAAATGCTCAATAAAGTCATGTTTATATTAAATGAAAGAATTAAGAAAACAAAAGTTACTTCAGAATTCAACAGCTTGCATATCTTTCTAACTACTGCTTTATCAGTGTTTTGAATATTGACGAGGATTGCCATCTGGATGAAAGCAGGAGTGGCTAGTGGCCCCTCATGTGTGTAACGTTCTGCATAATTAAGAAGTTAGCAATAAACAGCTTCCTGATACGACAGAACAACATTTGGTGAGACCATAACATTACTGTGGCTAATTGAATATCTATTTGCATCATAAAATCCTATCCTATATCCTTAGATGTACACCACAAAAGAGATGTTTAACATCAAAACAAGGTATTCTAAGCTCCTTATTCTCACTCTTGGCGATTCCTAAGTACTGACCAAGGACTGAAAGACTAAGATACGCATGAAAAACGATGTAATTACCTGTGTACTTTTAAGCTCTCTGACATCTGTAACTCATACAGGTACTGCAGACAGATTTGTAGGTACAATCAATCAGAAGTGGCGCTCAGAGCAAGTACCTTACAGACTTACTTGCTCTGCAGTTGAGCTCTAAGAGGAGTACCTTACAGCAGGGAGGACTGCTCCTGGTCTGAAGTGATGGAAAAGGAGGATTATGCAAATAGTATGTAGGAGAACATAGAGGCTGTTCTCTGTCTTTCAATTTAAACTTCTCTGGTGCTTTCTCATGGGGAGCTTTTATTTTTATTCCCCCCCCCCCCGGTTATTCACTGTGCAAAATACATCATTCAATATGCACTATATTTTAATGTAATCCTTAAAACTTGGCCCTCGAGAGTAGGAGGAAATAAAAAAAGCTAATTGCTGGGAAGTAGCACACAGCAATCCTACAGCCATATAATTTTTTGGCAAAAATGTGATATGAATTTGGCTCTCCCACAATGTTAATAAATGTCACCACACAGACCATGAATTAGTTTGAAAGAGGCTTCTCCCAGTTTGTCCTGTTAGAGCTGTTCCACTATGTAAGCTGAATGTTAATTGCAGCAAGAATTTCAACAACAGTTTTGCAGATGAGAACCAAAACACAACTACTACTTCTCAACAGATGTGATTATGTAATCCGTAACAGCCACATTCTTCATTAATGCTTAAGTTGAAATGAATCAGAATCAGTTAAGCTACTATTCCTGGTCAGCTCTGGAACAATTTATGTTTCTGTAAGGATCTGAAATATCCAGCAGCACTTTTTCTATTGTACTGATTAATGCAATTTCAAAGTATGACTAAAGAAATCAGAAACTTACATGATTGATTTTTTTGTTGTCTGCAGACAACATTTCGAAGAGCTACAACACAACAATACCATTTAAACAAGTAAATTAATTTCTAAATTAAATTTTAAGTTAAATCTTTCAGGGAGAATTGTATAAGAATGTATTATTTTTAATGGAGAAATGCATAGACTATTTAGAAGAGGAAGAAATTTAGCAGAACCCATCAGTACATACAGAATAGTTAAAAATGCTTCAAAAATTTGTCCTTTTCTGAAGAACTTCTGTACATTTTCAGCAGAAAGTGCTGACTGCAGAAAACATTCAGAATGAAAAACAGTTAAATTTGATACAGGTGGCCTTTATTTTCCCTCTACACAGATTCTAACCTCCAATTTGTTTAGGCATGTTCCTTACATCTAAAAATTTAATTTTTAAAATGCATTAAAATATATCCTTACATTAATCATAATTAATTTTATTCAATATAATATCAATACAATATTATATATGCTTATTAGATCTAAACATCCCCGGATACTTAGAGACATTAATTAAGCACCCTAGACAATGACTCCTAAGTATTCATAGCTAAGACCAAGTCCCACTTGATGAAAAAGCAATAGTGATAGAACTTTTGGTCTCTCTGTATACACAGTCAACAAACACAGTTGGAAGAGTAACACAGTTAGGATGATACTTCTCAGGTGTTGGGAGTATAGTTGGGAGGATTATCATGGTGAAAAAGAGACAATCAAAGAAATGCTCACCCGTATCTGAGGATCTAGGCTTACAGTGGAAAACTCCAAAAAGGTAGGATCTCCAGAAAGAGATCCTCCCCAGTGGTAGTCAGCCCTTAAACAGGGTCTAGGAGGGGTGGAGACAGGCTCCACTCCTTCTGATCACACAGCTGAATTGCCTTCACCTGTGCTCCTGCAGCTTACTCTGTCCTTGCCTCAGGTGATCAATCAGTGGTTCAGGCCATGGCTCAACAGTTCCCATACAGTATCTTTCAGAAAAACGAAAAAAAAAAAAACTGAAATAAAAAACAAAGCCATAAAGCTGTCCAGAGGAGTGAATAGAAAGCAGAAAAGCCTCATACCAGGCGTTCGCTATCTGCTCTTAGACATTTGGCTATGAGTCTGTTGACATTCTTAAAATATTGAAGAAGTTTGTTAGATCTTAATGAACATGTAAGGACCTCTTTCCCTTGCCACCTTCAGCCCATTCTTTACAGAAGGGCATGCTTTATCTTCCTGAGTGAAAAGGGAATTTGATCATATTCTGTGTCACAAATTGGTTCTCCTACATACAAACACCTCAATGCCATAACAAAAACAAAAAAACAACCACACTCCAGGGCAAGAAGGGTACTGGAGTAGGGCTGGGCAATTATTGTAGCCAAGCAAGTCATCATTTCAACCAAAGTGGGAGTTTCTGGTTTCCTTCCCCTTTGCCATTGAGAGGATAAAAAGGATGTACAGATAATTCCTTTTCTTTAGACAATTAATACTTGGCTCACCTCAGTTACAGACACTGGAGATATCTCTATGCTAAATTCCAATCAGATCTGTAACCATAAAGTGAACAGGTATCCAATCTCCTTTGTACTATTCAGTTGCAATTAATCATGGTATGTTTCAGTATTACATATGCTTTCCCCTCTGCACCCCGCAAATTTCATAGTCTGTTTATCTTGCTTACTTTTTTGTCTGCCTCTCCAGGGAGGTATTGTTTGTTTTAAATTTTTTCTGGCATTTCTCTCTGATGAGAAAAAAAAAAATATTGCATCTATAAAAGCTTTTATGAGATATTCTGCCTATTTAATCTTACAAAATTTTCAGTGTTCCATAAAGTATATCAGCTATTGTAATGCTGTTACAAATATTTGCTATTGACCTTAGACTTTCACAGGTCTTCAGAGCTATTTAGCTGCATAAACAAAAAAAATCCATAAGTTCTATATAACCCACAGAATTTGTCATGTATTAAGTACAACATGAATGTGCAAGCGTGAACGTGGGCATGTTTTATTTGCATGTATGTTTAAATACCCTCACCAAAACCAACATTCATGCAAAATTCAGAGATGTTAAATTCCTCCTAACATTATATGCAATGTTTAATAAACTTCAGGAAGATAGACTACATATAAACAAGTACTGTAACAAGTACTGTAGATTATCTATATTATTACTTTTCATTCCTGTCATCTTAAGTCAGACACGTGACTGTTTCAATATTGAACCTCGTGCAGAAATTTTTCAACTGTCCCACATATTCTCAGATCTGCGCTGCTGTATCTCAAAACTATTCTTACACAAAATTCCCAAAACTCAGATCTCACTGGTGTTTAGATGCAAGCTATTACTGTCAGCCAAAAACTCTGATGCGTATTAAAATTTTAAGGAAGCATATACTACACTGAATGTAGTAACAAAACAAGTTATATAAGGATATTCTGTTTACATCTTCATAATTCAGGTCAATAAAAAATCCTTCTGCTTTCATTTCTACATTGATTTGCTATAGTGTTCTTTTTCCTGCTTTTGCAATGTCATGAAGGTCAGTCAGTCTTAAATCTACTTACTACAAAGAATGTGGGTCCAGCAAAACATCATTTTCTGGTATGAGTTTTAACCTTCTGCTTATAGAAATAAATCACTAAGGAACAATAATTCCAAGTATCTATTTAGGATAGAAAACAAACAGCAAGCAACAGACTTAAAAAGACATAGATTCCATACAGTCAGGGCAAGGAGGAATGGATGAAATTTAACTTTCTATTATGCTAGAAAAATACTCAACTTACTGAAAATTCTACGCATTAATATTGGCATTGATGGGCACACCTGACTGATGCAAGTAATACTTAACACTCACAGCAATACTCACAAATAATACTTAAAATAAAAACATGACGTTCTACAAGTTGATGAACTGACCTTAAAACAAAAACCAAGAAAAAAATTTCTAACCAAAATGCTTTCTTAAAATTTTACCAAGCTGCTGTAGGTTTATCATGGGTGGCTGAGAAGAAGTGGAAGTACACAGTGTATCAATAACTTCTCTCCAGAGGCTTCCATTTTATCATACATTTCACAAAAGGAGAATAAAACATATTTACTCTTTAACCTGTTGAGTTGTTTATGGTGCTTACCTAAGCTTTTTCTGCTGCATTCTCTTGATTCACATGGACCAAATATGAGGCAGAAATTTAGATGCTACTTTTAACATATGCTAGCTGCTTTCACTAAACAAGAGCTTTCTTCTTTGAATAGATTAAAATCAAAGTGATATCCAACATTAACTTCCATATATGTACACCACAGCTACATAATGTTAGCTGCTTCACCTCTGAAAGAATAGACATGTACTGGTAATAGTCCAAAATGGCACTTTTTCTGGTATTTTTCTAATTCTCTCTGACCTTAGCTTTTCTTAGATTTTCTACGCAGAAATTCAAAATAGATTTTCAATTCCATCTGCACAGAAAGATCGTGAGCTAAGATTATTTCCTCTTATTAGTATCATCCATGGTTGTTTACGTGTGTTGGTAAGAATGCCTCAAGTACCGCTCAGCCCATCTGTTTTGCTTCCATACAGAGGATCTCAGAGTCAACATCTCTCACGTATGGAACTTGTGTAGTTTAACATTTCAAAGCATCCTACTTTATTTTTTGAACAGAAAATGCTTGAGAGCATGAAACTAGATGGAATCAAGTGATCATACTTTCTCCTTTCTTGAGAAAATAGTTATTTACTTTATAATTTCCTCTGATAAAATTAATTGTAACTGTGTCTGTGTGTGAGAATATTCTTTATACAACAGAAGAGAGCCACAACATCATCAAAATTCACTCCATACTTAAAAGATGTATGTTCAAAATTCCCATTAGCTTCCTTGAGACAGGCCTCTCTTTCCATCTGTTTTCCAAACAGGCTGTATTGTAATCATGCAGAAGAAAAAAAACTTTTTATCAACAGCTACTCATGCATTACTCAACAGACTGGTAGATTCTTCTATGCCCTATTCTGCTGTCCCTTCTCTTCTCCTTCCAGACCAAAAAACTAAGAAGGGCGAGTCAGATGACTCGTGTTTTGAAATCAGTTATGTATTACACTTTAAGTGCTCGCATCCCTTGGACGCATCCTGTAAGACTGGCTTGGTAGAGAAACTCTGGATGTCATCAGCCAAGTAATAGACGAAGATAAGAACTGCTACTTTGGGTGTAGGTGACAGCGTATTAGTAAGCACTTCAGTACACAGAGCAAGCCACACCTGAACTCCAGCAGGCCAACCCCAAAGCTCGTTACATGAATTTTGGAAGAAAAATGGCAAAATCTCAGGAAACGTGTGCCATTAGGGAAGTAGAAAACTGCAAACATGAGTATGCAAAAAAACCAAAAGAACAAACAAGAAAAACAGCAGAAGAAAATTAGAATTGGAAGGTAGAATAGAAAGAGATTATGTACACGACTAAAGACTCAGTCTACTCCAAACCCATAACAAGTAACAGACTGCCTGGTGTGTGAACAGTTAACTATCATTTCCTGTGAACCAATGGTTACTTCTGACAAAACATAAACCCTACATACAGACAAAATCCTGTTAAAAGAACACCACCAGGCTGATTTCAGTAACAACAGCCTTTGGAGTTAAGAACTACAAACAAGCGTATCATTTTTCAGAACATCTATAAAATAAAGTTCTATGGGATTCTTAGCATGCTGTGTATTGAAGATTGTATCCCAGAGAAAGTGAAGGTTGTAAAGCATTTTATTTTTTTTTCTAGCATTAAGATGCACAGCATCACTTCCAGAAATACAGTCCTCAAGCATGTGATGAAAGTGATTAATTCCGTCAACAGAAACATTGGGCATACAAACATAAGGAAAAAAACATTAGTAAGTAATCTGAAAGATGACGTTTGTCCTTATTAAGCTTTTGCAAAACAAAATTCTAAAACTCACAATTTATTTGTGTGTTGTTTTGCAACAAAATAAAGGTGTGAAACCAGTGCAGCAGATGCTTTGTAATATAGTGTTTGCCTGCAGAACACATACAGGGAAACCACCTTCCCTCTGCTCTGGTCAATAGCTATTCCAGAACAGCCTTCAAAAGTAATAATGTTGTTCTTTCCACTTCTCAGAACTTGCTTTGAAAAGACCTTGTTTTTCTTTGCTTCTTATTGAGCACACATTTGTCCTTCATTAGCAAAATATCTACCCTTCTGATTTGGTGAGGCACTTCCCACAAAGGAATTAAAGGAGATGCATGTCAACTTCATGGAAATCAACTGAGGAACTTCTTTATAAACTAAGCATTTGTGCAAACATTATCTTAAATGAAAATTGACATTATCCAGTATATTCATATTACCATGAATCATGATCTAAAGACTTTACTGCATGAGTTTATTTGGGGAATGTTTTTGCTTTCTCTGTTTTTTTATATTTAGAATGTGAGGGTTTTTTTTGTTTTGTTGTTTGGTTGTTTTTTTTTGTTTTGTTTTGTTTTTTTTTTTTAAAAAAGAATAGTACTTTATATAGCTTTCTCAAAAGTATTCCAAAAGTATTCCCTTGAGATTGTGATCCTCAGATGGTCATGCATCTGTTCTGCTGTAAACACTAGGCTTTGTGGGAATGAATACACACCTTCCTTCCAGAATCACAGGCTTTTTATTACTGAGATAAATATACTTCTAGAAAGATACTGCACAAAGGTTTGTGAAGGCTTTTTCTGCGAGATGATAACCTCTCTGCACAATAATAGCAACACATTCCTGTGACATCAGTTTTCACAAATCATGCAAGGATTATGCAGAATTGTTATCCATAAAATTTGATGCCCAAGAATTCCATAACAAACTGACAGAATCTGAATTACTTCTTACTATATTTTGTTATGATTTGTATTAGTTTAAAGATATATTATTCCATTTGCTGCACTAATAGTAAAAACAAATATTGCCTGTTGGTAAAACAGGATCTAGCAGATTGATAGTGTTCTAGAGCTTTTTAGCCTTATCCCTGTGACGTACCACATTTGCAATGGCTTTTTGATTCATTTATGTGTGTTGCATGCTGTTGAAAAGTAGATTCTTGGACCATGGTGGGTGGAAATCTATACAGAAGTTTACAGAAGTTGTAAATATTCTTAGTCTTTACTCAGATGAGGTCTTTTAAACAAAAGAGACTATGGATGCATACAGAGGACAATGCATTATGCTTTTAAGAAGCTTCCTTAAACACAGCTACTATCTGTTACAAACCTAAGAGTGCTGAGCAATACAAAAGTAAGCACAGAACACAATCTAACAGAACAATGACTTGCTGTGTTTTTTTTTTTTTTTTTACTTTATTTTACTAGAGTAGCAATGACAATTAGCTTTTTCGCTATCATCATAGTTGGTCATCCTATAGGATGACCTATAGGATTCCTCTAATCCTATAGGATGACCAACTGTCTACTCCTACGTTCAGTCTGAAAAGATGAAAACTCACCATGGTGAAAATAGGAAAAGTACTTTTTGGACATATTTCATTCTATTAAATCATTCTGTAATTCATGGGTATAACATCCAAGCTTCACTAGAGTCAAAGTCACTCAATTATGCTCATCTCTTGATCACAAATATGTAAATGATCCAACATCTACTGGTTCCCAAAGATATTTGAAGTATTTTAGACCACTTTTTAAGTTAAATGTTCAGAAAAACAGTAAAATATCATGAAATGCAAATGATAAGGGTTGTAAGCAGGAAAGAATTCAAGTAACCAAGTGGTTTGCATACAATCTACTTTTTCTTCAAACTGAGAATATGACTCCATCTAAGCAGAGTTTGAAGGAAGACTGTGTGTATTTTGTCTTAAAATGCTACTTAAAAATATTGCTGTTTCATTCAGTAATGCAGTTAACTTGTTTAAAAAGCATGGTATTTTTGATTCCTCTTCAGCTTAAGAGGCTCAACTATCAGACCCTCCTCAAAATATTCCTAGTTGATTTTACCTGTACCTTTTCCTTTGTTTACGTTCTTGATAAATTCCAACTACAATGTACACTGCTCCTGACTGTACTCCTTGATTTTAGGCTGTTTATTCCATTTGTCATGACTTTTTTTTTTTTAAATTAAAAATACGTCTTTCAGCCTGTTCTCCTGTTCCTACCAGCCACAAGGTTATGTCAAATATTTTCTACCCCAGTACTCTTATAAAGGTACAAACATCCTTCCTCTTACCTATAACTCTATTTTCTAGTAAAACAAACTTAAGATTTCTTGACCTTGTTCTCTTTTCTAGATCACAGTCCAGTTTCCCAACAGACAATGTGAGAGAAGGCCTGAGGGGCAGTCCTCTAAGCACTTTATTAAACATCCTCCATATCTAACACTTCATGTGTTCTAACATAACACAATCTTGCAAGTGCTTAAATTTATGAGGATTAGTTTACCATAACATAACATAGCCTTGGAGCAGAGTGCTGCAATTGTGAACTCATAGAAAGTAATACACTTTTGTTACTGCTTCTTAATCAGACTAATTACTTTCCATTTTGAACACCAAACTGTGAATGTTACTTGCCCTGCTTCCAGACAGTTCTAGAACCAGTTTCACTTCTGTTTTCATTATGTGCAAATTAAAACAATTTGCTCTTTTCTCAGATGTTTTTGTCATACAATAACCTCAGCACTAATCTTTGATAAATTCTATACAGTGTCCAGACTGAAAGAAAAACCTTCAACTCTGTAAGATGAGCAGAGAGAAATGATAAAAGAAATGAAATAAAAACCAAAGCAAACCTACGTCAAATAATGGAGTTGATGAATGAATGGGTCTAGCAAAATTCCACAGGAAGGAAGAACCAGCTAATGAACTGAATTCAGGTTGCAGCTAGATATGGCATTAGACAGCTGACAACTCCTAATTCTTCACAAAACACTGTTCTCTACAGAACGTGGGGAAAAAAAAAACAAAACAGCAACAACAACAAAACCAACAATAAATAAAACTATAGAATGCCTTTACTGATTGTACTAAATTCCATAATTATTCTAAAATCAAGACTCTTAACAGTTAAATACTGACACCCCACTGCCCTCTAGCAAGTGGAGGAAAACTGTCAAGGGAATGCATTTAACTGTTTCCTATGTGGGTTTGAGCCACTCTATAAAACATGTGCATTCATCCACAACCAAGACTTTATATTTTTACTTAGTAGTTTTACTAACATCACTTTTGATTCATATATAGTAAAGCCATTAAATAACTTGAAATTGATGACAGCAAGCTGTTTCAGAATAAGAAACATCCAATTCATTAAAAAAAGCTTACCAAAGCATAACTTGGTGCTGTCCTCTTTCTTCTTAGTCTAGATGGATACATAAATGGACAGATGAAAAAAGGCAACTGGAAAAAAATTATACAGTCTATTTCATAGCATAATTCTTCAGTATTAAGCTATGAAGAAGCATCAACCTCCAAATGAGCCAAACTCATAAACCCCAAATAGATGAAACCACCTTTCATAAGCATGTAACACTCGAGTTTTTTTTTCAAAGTAGACTTAAGGAAGGGAAATTAAATCTTTATGCTAGAAATTCTTATTTCTGTCAAGAGATGTTGTTTAATCTATGTAAATACAGACTAGTTAACCTAGCTTCTAAAGCCATCAAGTTCTCCTACACAAAACACATTATAGTTTAATTGAAATGTAAGATATTGAACTCGATTTCTTGCCTCTTCAAAGTATTGGCCACACTATCAATTTGGAAAAGTAGAAGACCTGCTGATACAACTGTCAGCAAGAACATCCCTAGTCCAATTGTGTGCATGGGAAATTGCACTAAAAACACTGAGCACGTGATACTCCATCACTCCTTACTACTGTTAAAATTAAATACTTTCAACTAGTGAACATCACAGAATGCATGCTTTTGAATACTGCTTAATAACATTCTATATATTTTAGCATACTTTTTTTGAGCCCAATATCTTTTGATAGCACCTCTGTGTTTTTTCTCTGAATATGTTAAATTAAAGGAGAAAGAAAATAGGAACAGTCCTGTGACAATAAGAAACCACCTCAAATGCAGGTGTGGTATCAAAAGACAGTGCTCTGTCCTCCATTCTTTCTCACCATCAACAAATCCCATGACACAATGAGAGATACAACACCACTAATTGTTTTCAGAAAGAATTCCGTAGAGTCTTTTTTTAATCTCCAATAACTGCTTGTCATTGCTATAAACCTATAAAAAAATGCATGCAGTGCAATCACTGGTAATGTTGTGCAAGCAGGCCTCTTGAAAACTGACTTCTGAATTAACTTATAATCATTAAGAAATAATTACTCAGTTTAAAAATTCAGAAATAATTTGTAAACAAAATCGTGGTTTTTTTGCCACTGTATAGAAATAAGAATGGATAAAGTAGTAAAATGGCCCTGTTGTAAAGTCATCTTGCTCGGAAGTATTGAGCGCGTGTGTTCAAAATCTGTATCCCATAAGAGCAGTGAAATTCAGGAGCAGCAATCTGGCAATTTGTCATTCATCTGCAGACTTGTGAATCATTAATCTGAATTTCTGAAAAATTCTCTATTAGAAATACCTATCCCTCAGAGCCATTTATGAATTCAGAGAAAATGAGTTCAGGTTATGACTAAAAGAATGAGGATGAAGACAGATTGGAAGAACATAATAAGTTTAAAAAAAAAAAACAGAGGAAGATGACCTAAAAAAAAAAAAAAAGGGGAAAAAAACAACTTATTGGAACGAAGAACTCAACAGAATAAGAAACACTGAATAGGAAAAAACGTACAAGCTTATCAACTAAAGAAGAAATCAACCTTAGCATCCATTAACATAACCATTCCAACAACTCTTAATACTGATTCTATGGAAACATTGTTTCGTTGCGAGGGACCCTTCGAGATACTCAGATAAAGAAAAATGCAAACATGGTGTTAGCCTCAGTCAACCGTGCGCAAACATTTAACTCAATGACCAAAGTTAATACAGCTTTGCAATCTAAGAACTGTCCTAATAAAAGCAGATAGGCTAACACAGCGCATAACTCTCCTCAAGAATTCCCCTTCAATTACCTCTTGCTCTCCCTGAAGAAGCATTCTTCATTTCAGCTGTATTTCTTACAGTTTACCACACTCTTTCCAGAACAAAATATCCCTTAGAGAAAAACATTAATGATATTAAAAAGCATTAATGATTCCAAACGACTAATTAGTACTATTACTTCAGCAACTGTTGTGGTAGCAGGTTCCATAAATGAAACAACCATCTCTTATTTCATAGAATCATAGAATCACCAAGGTTGGAAAAGACCTAAAAGATCATCCAGTCCAACCATTCACCTGTTACCAATAGCTCCCACTAAACCATGTCCCTCAATACAACATCATTGCATAAAACATCATTTCATAAAAATACCTCAAATTCAAGCTTTCTCAATTAGGACACTAAATAAAACAACGCAAGTTTTTGAAAATACTATGCTCCCTCAAATATAAGGAAAGATTTAAAAAAAAAAAAAAAAAAAAAAAAAAAAAAAGGGGATACAGAACAAAGATTTAAAAGAGATTTTTCTAAGTAAAAGAAGAGAACAGATATTAACTGTGAGCACCAGTCTAACCTCTGAGCCATAACCCTTCACCTTGGTTAAATCTGAAGAGGTGGCTGTGTAAAGACTTGAAAGAACAACTTTCATTTAAAATCAATTTGTTTCTATTAATAATTATTAGGGACTAGGTAGTAATAAAGACAGCAGCTGTTTGTGTGCGCTATTAAGTCTCAAATTTGCAAGTATCATTTTGATAACAAGTAAAAGTTTTCTTCTTTTTACTTCATGTTTTTGAAAGCTTTAATCATTTAGATCTGGAATTGCTTCTTTATCACTTACATTTCCCCAGCTCAGATCAGCCTTGATTTCAGACACTGGAACACAATTTAATTATTATTAAGGGCGTTTTCAAATGAACATAATTACTTTTTGATCCAAAATAATCAGATATAGTCATTTCCTTCTAAGTAATCTGTAATGGCTTCTGATGTGTTCTTCTGGCAGCTAAAGTCTGAAATTATATTTTTTTCTCCCACCTAATTAGACAGAAATTTTGTAGCTCTGTTCCCTATTGCTAAAATCTCTAAAAATATTATATTTAAATAAAAATCCCTTCCATGCTGATTTGCAGGTTAGCATCTGAAAACTGGGATTTTGCCTACCGAACCTCAACCAGGCTATTGGGGTACCAAACAAACATCAAATATTAAGCAGTGGAAATTATCAGGTAACTTCGTAACAAAAGGCAAACAAACAAACAAAAACCAACAAACCAAGATTCAGAGTGACGACCATTTTCCTACTTTCTAGGTATCATTTACTTTTTCTGATTAGTCATTACAACCACTTTTTACTGTATGATTTTTTTTATTTTGATTTCATGCCAACATTCCCGAGAATCAACGTATCACTGTGGATTGCCCAATAAATTTATCAGCAATATTTCATTCTCTGCAACCCTCCCTTCTCTCTGATTTAAAATGAATATCCTTTGCAATAACTGTTCAAACTCTAAGTTACATTTATGTAACTTGAATTCAGTTTGCCATTATACAAATAGCGTTTGTAGTCACTAATTGCCCTTAAGAAGGCAATCAATCATTTTCATAAGAAAGGCCAACTCACCTGACATCATATTGACTTGTTTGACTTTAGTTACATATTTATAACAAGTTTTGTTTCCTCTGATAATGTCAACCACTGACTTGGTAGGTACTGTGGTTCCCTTTTGATGTCTTCTTTGATGGCCTTCGAGTTCAGCTAAATACAACTTTGTAAGATATTATTCTGTTAACGTCTGTGTCTCAAAGCTTGCTGGGGACACAGATGGGCAAGGATTGTGAAATCCTTTGTCTGAAGGACACAGATGAACAAGTTCAGGCAAGTCCTGGGCAAAATTTGCGAGATCCTTTGTCTGGGGGATGCAGATGGGCAAGGCCAGGGGCAACAAGAGCGAGATGAGCTGCAGCTAAATAGCTGTGAAGTGCTCCTTTGTGTGGACTTATCTCAGGATGATGGCCATCTCAGGAGGTACTCAGTGACTCTTGCTCAAGGCCCATCCTTGTCACATACAAGGAGGATAAAAGAGGAACTGAAAACCATGAGGATAGGTTTCTGGCAGCAGATTCCTCATGAAGAATAACGGAGGTTTCTGGCAGCAGATTCCTCATGAAGAAGAATGGAGGTTTCTGGCAGCAGATTCCTCATGAAGAAGAAGAGGGATTCCTGACGATCAGATTCCTTGTGAGGTGACTCCTGCATACTGTCGAACTCTCCTGTGCCTGCTGCCTGAGCGCTGCTGCAGATTCAAGGATTGGCTCCTCGACTTCCTCGTCCACCTGCTTGCTGCCCAAGGCCGGCCAGGCTGCTGCTTCTCGCCCCCTCCCCTGCTGCGTCTGCCTGGGACCTTCAAACGCCATGCAACAGGACCGCTGCTGGATCCTGCTGGTGACTATCCCTGCCCTACACAACTCCTTCTTTTCCATCTTTTCTATCGCCCTCCTTCCCTACCCCATCTCCCTGATTAGGTTTGGTAATAAACTGGATGGAACAACATATGAACCGTTGTTTCTTAATCTCATACCGGGTATACGAATATTAAAAGAACCTCATCTCCCTCCTATAAATTGGAGCAAGACAAACTTATCTAAATCTATAGTTTTTTAGAAAGCATATTGACAGATCCCATTTTCAGAGTTCATTGTCTCATAGTAAACAAAATACTGACTTATGAACGTTGTTTAATGGAAGTATCTTTCAGTAGAGTTGTCTCAAAGATTAATAATCCAAAACCACAGAATACTTAGAAACTGATTGTTTTTCTTTCCTTGGTGGGATATTTTTTCCTTTACCAGATTTTATTTCTATGACCAAAGTAATCATTAAAATCCTTCTTTCCTACAGTTTTCTTTCCACATATTTTGCAGCAATTCTAAAGATATCTGTCACCAACATAAAACATACCTTTCTCATCAATGTAAAACATTCACAACTCTACATATTACTAGGTCTAAATAGGCTCCATTTTAACACCAATTTATTAGCCATACTGTTCCAACATTTTAACGTGCTTACTACAAGCTTGGGCACAGTTGCAAGTACTCGATTTGAGGATAAAGAGGTAGTCAAAACAATCCAAATCTAAGACTGGGTTAAGAAGTATGCCTTCAAACCAATGCACTACGTCTCATCAATATTCACTGCATTGATCACACCACTGCATAAGAGCTGTACCAAAATCCTCTTTGAAAAACAGATGTTCCTTCTTGATTTTTTCAACTCCTTTCACAATACTTAAGTGGTAGAGCAGCTTACACTAATTCCCACAATTTTACTACTGGTGACATTCTATTCAGTATACACCACAACACTACAAACTTCGTTAAGTTCCAGCAAAAGCTTGTTCTTTTGTAATATTGTTCTTTTCGGTAATATGCAAAAGCTTGCATATTAGTGCTTCCTGGTAATGCCTTCTTAAAATCCTAGCTATCAGTTTTCAGCCTCATCTGCACTATAGCTAGAGGTTAGTAATAGGAATGTTATCTTCTCTCCTAGTTATACAACTATGCAGTATCCCTCCAAGATTTTTTATAAGAAATATAAATTGCAAGCCTTTTTGTGTAGGTGGTTGAGGTGTCTTCTGGACTATGCAAACTCTGAGTTAAAAAGTTGATTCACGCATACCCTTGGGCTCAATTTCTAACTACACCATGGCACTCTATGGCCAGCTAAGGTAACACTACTTTGGAGCTCACCTTGTAATGCACCTTTCACTGTCTTTAATGAGACTATGACAATCAGATATATACAAGTTTCTACAGCTTTCATACCGAAAGGTCTGACAGTATATAATGAAAAATCCTCACTCCGTTTCTAGCCTTTAATTTTTTGTCCTCTAGTTGGTTTCATTACTTCAAACTCACTCTATGACTGACTACAAATGTCATAAATTGGTTCCTAGACTGTACCCTTTGCATTGAGTTTACATATACTCTGATCACTGCAGGTCCTTTTTTTGTTCACATTTTTAACAGTTGCACAACTAAGCCCTGCCAAAATGCTTCATTTCATTTAACCTATTTCCTAATGTGTGATGATAACATTTCAGAACTCATTATAACTATTTTCCTTAAAAGACAATGCCAGTTATTAAAAAATCCCTCCCAGTACCACCACATGGATGAGAACTCTAGAATGACAGTGCAGAAAGCAAAATAACATATTTCTAACTCAGAGGAGACAAGGTTAAAAATGAAAAAGAAATAATGAAAAGTAAATATGCTATGATCCATCAGAATTGGCTGTAGTGATTACTAGGAAATTAAATAAATACTAAGTAATTAAAAGCTGTAATTTCTCCTTCACAGTCCACACTATCTTACATACTAAGAATAAATGGCAATATTGTATATTTGCAAGTCAAATTTATTTAAAGTGACAGAGACAAGAAACTAATCCTTATACAAGGAAATTTCCAAATAGAAACGTTCAGGTATAGAAGATGAATGTAAAAGTGGAAATATTTTTTCCACTGCATTTTTTGATTTTATACATATCTGTGGGACACAGAAATGAGAAAAAGAATGAGAAAGCGCATGCACATTTGTGACAGTGAGCAAAAGCACATGTGCATGAGAGAAACACACCCCACAGCACAGAAAAGATAAGGGGAGCATTTATTAAACACTGTCTACAACAAATTTTATCTCGCAAGTGTGTGAATCAGGTAGGTTGATCACAGTGACAAAAAGACCACCTTGTTTTAGCACTGCTTTAGATTTTAGTAGCTGGTCAGTTAAAGCAGCTAGGAAAAGAAAGCCATGGTACATGAGCCCAATAAAAAACAAACAACAAAAAAAGTCACTGGGAGAGTCAGACCCTACATCACTGACAAGACTCCTGTTATAGGACTATATAAAAACATGAAGGACTAGGCAAGAACCATTTAACCTTCAGAGAGAAAACTTATTCAATAGTACATCTATAAAACTTGCAGTCTGTAGTAAGGTTTTAGAAGCCAACTATTCCTCCTCTCTTCAGTATTAAATACAGCTGCAACAGCACTTCCTCCTCTCTTGCAATGCAACAAATACAGTTTATATAGTAATTACAGAAGACTCAAATGACAGTAAGTTTTCTAGAACTTTGCACCTATTTTTTCTCCAATTATTAAAAAAGCAACTATTCATAACCGTATTCATAACCCTATTAAACATAAAATTCCACAAAGTAGACCAAAGAACTGGCTACCAACCACGTTGTTTACTAAACAAAGGTTGTAATTCACTGTGCAGTGTAGAGCAGGCTAGCAATGCCATGCTTCATGCACTCTGGGATATAGTTGGCCTTCCTGGCAGTCTGGACAGTTGACTCAACGTTCAACTTGCTGTCATCCAAGAACCCCAAATCCCTTTCAGTGAGGCTGCTCTTCAGCATCTCATCCCCTTGGTCCTGTTCCCACAAACTTGAAATAGGATCAGCAATGAGCTGATGTCAAGTGCTTTTGAAATTAGAATCCAACTTGTTTGAGTTGGAAGAGATCTTTAAAGATCACCTAGACCAGCTTCCCTGCAATAGCAAAGGACATTGGCATCCAGATCAGGTTGCTCAGAGCCCTGCCCAGCCTGACATCAAATATCTCCATGAACGGGGTATCCACACTACCTTTCTGGGTGACCTTTGCTTCACTACGCTTACTGTGAAAATTTCTTCCTTGAATCCAATCTGAATCTCCCTCTTTTAGTTTGGAACCATATCTCCTTGTCCTGTCATAACATATCCTGCTAAAGAGTTCGTCCTTTTCTTTCTTTCAGGCCAACTATACTTACGATGGCATTAATTCCATGTGCCTAGAAGGACTTAATAGCCAGCTAGTTCACTACTAATATCCCTGTTAAAAGGATGACCCAAATTAGGCCAAAGCATCTGTTTTCTACATTTCACATTTCTTATATATAAAGTTTTATATATAAAGTCTGTCTTAATTAACCCTTCTTTCTTTCAAATTATATACCAGAACAAAATTGTGGAAAACAAATTAAACACAGCCAGGCAGATCCAACCAGACTTTTGCCCATCTGAAGCACACAACAATCAAGGATGCAGAGCTAGAACCTCAGGACATAAAAGCAAATTACCTGTAGATATATGCATGAACTGCTACACTCTGAGAACCTGAAGTGACATTATTTAAAAACTTTTTTTTGGCTAGAAAAAAAAAGAACGGATGAGGTCCTTGGGACATAACCTAAAACACATTTGAAATGTAAAATTTTATGTCATTATTACAGTTTCTAGCAAGATTCTTAACTGATCTCATCTTCTGTTCCTTTCTCAGAAAAATCTGACTCCCACAGTCCTTTGAAAAATTAACTGCTTTCTTGATAGATGATTCTTTTTCTTTTATTATTTAGCTATTGGTCATCTATTTTTAACTGCCTTGTTATTTGTCTGCCTTAGTGTTACATACCTTTATGAACACACAAGGTAACAACTGCACTGTAGGAGGAAGCTGACATGCATTTTCCTCCCAGTTGCTATGACTTCCTTTAGAAAGGATGGCAGTGGTCACCACAAGCCAATACACCCAATCATCAACACTTTTTCAAATTTAAGAAAAATGTTTGGTAAGGTACTCTACTACAGAAACTGCATGGAAACTTCTGGATTTTTTTATTCTAAAGTTATATATACACACACAATAATTTAACTACAAAAAGTTGTATAAGCTCCAACTGCATAGTAAAATTATAGAGCACACCTATAAAGAGAATTCTATTAAATCATAAAAATATATTGGAAACAAATGAAGAATACAGAGCTCAATTTGTATGTAACCAGCTTCAAACATTTGAAAACCTCAGTGTAAGTAAAAACAATTTCTCTCCTACGTAAGAAAGATCTTGTATGCTTTATTTTTGGAAAGTCCACACTTTTACAATTTAATTCCAATGTGTAACATATCTTCTGTTGAGGAGTTCCAAATCATTGTCCTTCTTTGACCAGCACAACACTAGGAGGAAAGGTTCCTGCCAAAGGCATACAATCATATAGCCAGAAGCTGACGGATTGATAGGCACCTCATGCAATGCCTCCTTAATTTTTACTACCTCCATAAAACGTTGTAGATTTCTGCGTTCATTTTAAGAGAACTAAGCAAAATGATTTGTACCTCATACTTCTGTACAGAAGAAGAAAGTCATATTTATGTCATTCATTAACAAAAGTAGAAATGGTATGTAGTTTTCATTACTAGCAATAGCGTTTGCCTTGAAATCACAGTAATTCCAGGCTTATCTGAAGAAGTTAAACATTAGCAAAGAAGTGATCCAGCACCTGGGCTGTAGAGAGCTGGAGCTCTTCATCTTGGAGAAAAGCAGCTTCTGGGGGAACCTTATAGTGGCCTTCCTGTACCTGAAGGGAGTCTACAGGAAAGGTAGGGAAGGACTTTTTATAAGACTATGTAGCAACAGGATGAGGGGTTTTAAACTGGAAGAGGGTAGATTTAGACTAGATATTAAGATGAAATCCTTTATTATGAGGGTGGCAAGACACTGGAACAGATTGCCTGGAGAGGTTGTGGATGCCCCCTCCCTGGAAGCATTCAAAATCAGGCCAGAGCAACCTTGTCTAGAGGGAAGTGTCTCCTTGCAGTGGGGTTGCAAATGGATGATCTTAAAAGATCCCTTCCAACCCAAACCATTCTATGAGTCTATGATCTAGTCAGAGCACACACTACTTGCTTTGAAATAACTCTTCCAGCAGAATAAGAGGTCTGTCTATTCTAGTAATACACAGAATAAACAAACAGTCTACGTAATTTTATCAAAGCTGAGAGAGCATCTATACTATGTAAGTACTATAACTAGAGCATGCGTGCCTGTGTGCATACCTGTAAACACACACACAAGCAAATATTTTATTTCCTTATTACAGTTCCCCTTTTGACAGTGATAATACTCAATTCTGACTGCTTTCACATAATTTTCTGTTACACACTGAGATGCTGGATGACAGAATATAAAAATTTAAGTCATCTTTTCCCTCTATTCAGACCTGCTACCCACAGCTGAGCAACAGATTCTCTCTGGTGGCCAGCAGAACTACCACAGTCACCTGGAATCCCCAGGCTTCTTCCAAGAACAAGTTTTCGGAAGATACAGATGATGCAAGTCAGATGGCGATCCTCTAACCAGTAAACTATGCCACTATTAGCTACAAGATTTCCCTTTATTTCCTTCCCTTCACTCTTAAAAAGCTATCAGGGCTTGTGCTCATTTCTCCAGCTTATTAGGATATTGATACACAAGTTAGATCGTTAGAGCTGTTCATAGAAAGACTAACAGAAAAAAAAAAGGGACTCAATGCGTGATTTTTCTCCCTCTGTAACTGCACAAAACATCTGTCTTAAAACAATACTTTCATGAACTCTGCTAACCTTTTGGAGCTTACAGAATCATTTCATACAAATCATGAATTCATGTAATGTTACATTAATTTAACCACAAGCCAGAAATATAGCCTCTGGTAATACATGTATCTGCATTCAACTGCACTATCAGAGGTGTCTCAAATTTACCATTAATAAGTCAACTACTGCAAAGAGGCAGTTCCCACTCCTATAAGAATCAGAAGTTTTCACACATTTAGTAATCCTCTGCTATTACTGTGAGACTAATTTTGGGCCAGCTCAGTGATCTACACCCGTTTGATCATTAATAAAGTATGTATTCCATTATTATTCCAGCAGTTCAAGTTACAAAAAATTGTAAACTTGTTGAATTAGACAGATAATGACATTATTAAAGAAAAAGCAGCAGACTACGCATGCTTCTTTAAATCTGCTACAGAGAACAAAGAGTTATGACATGCATTGTAGAAATTTTCAGCCATACACTTTACACTTTCTTGCCTAGAACAGAAAACAAAACATGGTGGCCATAATGTTCAAAAGTTCAAAAAGCAGATAAAAGTAGATCTGACTTCATTCCACCATTCAAAGAATCTCTCTTGATTTCCAGTGACTGGAAAAGAATACAGTTTCTACTGCTTTGTTTGCTTGTTTGGTGGTTCATTTGTTTTGAATGAGAAGACGACTCAACTCAACAAGAATGAATATTAGAGGAAATCTTACGCTTTTCTCTAATGCTTAGGGACAAACTTGAAAGGCAAAAATGAAGATTAAGCATGCTGGCATGTAATTTTGGGCTAGAAAATACTTTTTTACGTTGAGAAAAAAAACAACATTTCAATGGATATGAGAACCTGCATAAAAACTTGCAAACTAGCGCTTCAGTGGTAGTGGCTCCGATCACTGCTCTGACTTTTTGAGTGATGAATCTTCATCTGATATATATGAGGAGGAAGAATATCATTTCTATTCATTACTAAAATATTTTTGCAGGTAACCAACATATGTTGTTAGGAGTATTACTTCAGAACACAGAAGCCAGGTCCCCTCACAGCACTAAAGGTACCATATAAACACAGGGCAAAAGAAATTCATATACCGTTCCCTTTCAGGCACTTAAAACCCTAGATAATTTCAGTGCTGATTAAGTTTTAATTCAAAACTGCAGCATAGCTACAGCAACAGGTTTCTACTGAAGGTATCATGCACGCAAAAAGATTTTTTTCTGTTGGTATAGCTAGCAGAAGGTCCTAATTTCCCAGCTACCATAAACTAAGCCAGCAACAGCACTAGTCAGCACAGCTGCATCTAAAGTAGGAATCTGCTGATGCTGTGCAGTTTATTCATAATTCCTCAGTGATGTTGCTATGGGAACTTCTGCAGTGGGAGATGCTTATATAGTTTCGGAAGAAGAACAAATTAAAGAAACCAAAAATGACAGGAAACCATACCAACACGTTGTGCCCCATTTACTGTCCCTCCTAAAGAATCCCAGTGGAGATGACACACTTGTTCTTATTGTCAGTAACCAGACACAATGAGCATCAGAGCACTGATTCATAACATGCTTACTGTTCTTAACTATTTAACTATTGAACTTACTTTGAGGTTTTATTTTTAACATTTAAAACTGAACAGTTTCTACCCAACTATGTATACAGTTCTTCCCGTAAATTTTTTTTTTTTACCTCCTTCCATGATTGCCTGTGGCCAATCTGCAAGTTTGAACAGACAAGTACCTACACTTTGTGGTACTATTCATCACATTCCTAATAAACAGCCAAATCATAGTATCACTGATGTGGGAAAGGACCTCTAGAGACTGCCTAGACCAACTTCTTCACTCAAAACAGGTTCAGCTAGATCTGACTGCTCAAGGCCATGTCCAGTAATTATCTTCCAAGATTGGTGGAAGTGAGCCTTTTCATTAGAGCCTGTGATCAGGAAGGTACAGGCAACCTTAGCCTCTTCCATGTGATATATCATCACATCCCCTGTTCTATTCAGCAGGGGCCTCACATTCTCCTTAGTCTTCCCTGTTGCTTCTAGCATACTCACAGAAACTCTTTTGGTTGTCCTTCATGCCTTTTACCAGGTTCACCCAAAGCTCTGGCTTTCTTAACCTCATCCTTGCATGTTCACACAAGTGTCTCTGTACTTCTGGGCGATATGACTTGGCTTCAACCTTACACTCTTCCTCTGCTCACATTTAAACTTTCATAGAAGCTTCTTGTTCATAGACCTTTCACCACTTCTGTCCAATACCATACATGTCAACATAGATTATTCTTGAGCTTGGAGAAGTGAAACTTTTTTTTTTTTTAAAAAAAAAGTTTTCCCAGAACTCTCTTCTTTCCAGGAAAGTCTCCCATGGGATTGTTCCAAGCAGATCCCTTAATAAGCCAGACTCTGCTCTCTAGAGATCCAGGGTTAATATTTGCCTTGCTTCCTTCTCTGAAAATTCTGAAATCCACCACCACTTCATATTTGCTGCAGTGAAGATTTCTCCTAACATAAGCTCTTCATATTTGTAAGAATCAGAACCAAAGCTCCACCCCTTGCCAGCTGTTTAATTGCTTGCGTTAGGAGCTTATCAAGACTGCACACCAGAAAACAGCTGACTTCTTGTGTCATGCTCTTTCCAGAAGATGGCAAGAGGGTTGAAGCGCCATGTGAAGACCACCAGCTTCTTCCAGCTGTCTAAGGAAAACAACATATCCCACATTTTCTCAGCCAAGCAGTTTATAACAAATACTTACCACGATGTCACTCATTGGTTCACCCTCTAATCCTAAGCCCATTAACTCTCAACTGAGGGATAGCTTCATATATTCCAGCTACCATTCTCTCACTACAAGAGCAACTCTCCCTGCTCACCTTCCTGGTCCACTCTTTTCAACAGTATATGGCTGTTTCCATATACTGTGGCACTCTAGTCACATGAGCTTATCTCTGTGATCCCAATGATGCAATTCAATTACACACAGATTTCTAATTCTTTGTGTTTAATCTCAATGCTGCATACACAAATACTTCAGAGGTACTTTGCTGGAGGACACAGGCCAAGAAGTGAGATAGCAGTAAAGTAGTAATGTTCTGCTTATCAAAATGATTGCAAATGCTTCTGAAATGCAACTGAAATGTACATTTTAGTATTGCTCTAAAATCACTGAAATAAGAGCTAAACAAAAGGTATATATTTGGTACAGTAGCCCACGGCCCTAGTCCCAGTAAACAAGAACTACTGGCATGCTATCAAAAATACTAAACTGCACAGAAACAGTAATGCAGGTCTGCTTACACCACAAATAAAGCCAGAAAAGTTAAGAAACTGTGTAATGTGCAATATGTATGTTGAGTGTCCCTGCACCACAATGTCTGCATCGGCTGTAGCATGAGCTTCAAATTATCCCACAAACATTGTAGTAAAACGGTAGCCAGGAAGAAAACTCCATCCCAAATTCTACCTTTCCTGAACTACCTTGAGTAAGAAGTACATGAGCACAGCGATATGACTGGTATCACTGCCTGTTTCAGGGAAACCAAATGGTATATGGAGGAACCTATTTATGAAAAGTCAAACATATTTATGTATGAGAAGCTGTAGTCAGCAAGCATTTATGCTTTAGCTTCACATTATTAATGCTGGCAAAGAACAGCACTCAGCCTCTGCTCTTCTCCAGTGTATTTCTGTTTCAATATACATATCAATATTAATTTCTCCTGCTGAGTTACCGTCATATCTAATGAGCAAACACACGATATGTGACATGTAAAAAATCAAGGGCATAAAAAGACATTATCTCTAATTAATTCAGATCACTAATAATAAATTTTAAAATGGTCACAATTAAAAAAATCATATCCCATAATGCTGCACAAAACTTATGCGATGCACAAAACCACATACCTTATCTCGCTCCCCGCCACAAAAGATAGTTGCCCAATTGTTAAACTTCTCATTTAGAAATCCCATCAATAACTAATCAATGGAGCTATACCAAAAGATATAGTCACAGTATCAGAAAGAATGCAAATACAACCTATCTACTTAACTATAAGCAGAACGTTTGTGACTCATGGTGGTGCTAAGTTGGTTGGCCCCACAGACACATATACAGAAACACCATCTTCTCCAAGACGTTTACATTTTATCGAGCACACTGACAGTACTCAGTAATAACAACTCCGTCTACACAAGAACCCTCTAAATCATGGGAATCCAATGTTTTCGATTCTCTGGACCACACTGAGTTCAGAGGAGTTTTCCTGGGCCACGTATGAAATACGTAATGTACTTAATGTACATGAGTCACCCCAAAAGTGATGCCTCCTGGGGCCACATATAGCTCTCCACGACTGCACATGACCTGTGGGCTGGACATGCCTGTTCTACTATAATCAACAATATTTTTAAGCTAAGAAGATGAACTGCAATTTAAATTAATTCTAGGTATTTCCTTCCTACTAATGGCTTCAATTTCAAATTAAACCTGAACTGTATTGCTGCCAGTTTTCATAAATGATCACAGCACTCATTGTTTTCTCAGGAAGCTAATAAGGCACCAGTGAGCACAGTCCCTTTCTAAACAACACATAGGCCAAGCCTCAATCCATTGGTCACACCTCTATTTGCAAATATCACATCCTAGCAAACAACTAACAAAATGGAACAATAAAGCACAGAACTTCATATCCACATGACATCTGTTATAATGTTTTATTTCAGATTAGCCTTTCATCCCATGGTCTGAACACTCATTTGAGTTTCTGTGCATTAGTGTACTTCTGGAATGTGTCCTCCAGTTCTATCTGGTACAAAAAGAACTCAATCTACATCTCTGAAATTATTTTATAATGTGAACCAAAGCACAGTAAAGGGTTGCAACCAAACACAATTCAAAGGCATGCTCCTGATTCAAAGCAAAGCACAAAGGAAGAGGCACACAATAAAGTCACAGAGAGCACTGTCATTCCCTTCAAGAAGGGAATGGGACTTGGTTCATGTCCCTGTCGTTCTGTTTTTATTGCCCTCTCATCTTTCAGTCTAGGTTTATAATACATGAAGAGAATAGTAGAATCAATAAATGCAATGAAAGAGCAGTTTATTAAACATAGGAAAACTTTGCCAATGTGATTTTTTTTTTTCATTGTTTACATTTACTCAGATCTCAGGTTTTTCTTGTTTTGACAGTCAAGCCCTAAGAATTAAAGCAATGGGATACAGTTGGTATTTCTAGATGCGTGTTCATAAATGTCTTCCACAGTTAGAATGTCAGCCCCAGCTGACTACTCATGAAAGCAGTACAGTTCTGCAAAGGCTGAACAATTTTTCCACATTCACTAAGTTGTATATCAGAGCTTTAAAGAGCACATCAATGATAGCAAGGTGACGTATATACATCAGATCTTTAATATCCTTTTGTCCAAAGTACTTTTCTTCAAACATACTTCTCCTCACTCTTGCTGATACGTAGGGGAAAGAAACATGAGGCAGTAGAGGGCAGTGCATGAACTGAACGTGGAAAGTTAATGCAGAAGTGGCTGTTTAACAACCTCATGCCCAGAAATAATAAAATATTCCTTCTGTATTATCTAAACCATACTCTTGTGTTGGAGGAGAATCTCCTTCACATGATACATACGTCTCATTCTTCTAAAAAGCATTTATCTTGTCATTTGTTATATACATAAAAATGAGTAGGCGATTTTGTATACTTACTCTGTAGCATGGACATGACATGAAATTCAGACATACATTACGAAGACAGTATGTATGACATTAAACTAAGCCATTTAATAACATTTAATATGGTCAAAAAGCAAGTGACAGAACTTTGTTCAGATTATATAGGTAAAACAAATCTTTTAGCATAGTCAACTCTCACATAATTTAAGCCACATCTTTTCTACGGGAGAGCCTAGATACCACCTCTCTCATACCCTTCATTGAAGCCATAGGAAATGCTAACACTTCTGCCAAACCACAGGATGCATCCAACCTATCTACCCTTTGAGGAAGCATACTCAGTATTTGCAGTCTTCAGCAGGTTTTGGAGGACAGGTTAAAAAGAAAAGCCTTCTTTTTTGTCCCTGTCTTTAATAGATGTATCACCAGTTTATGCTGTGAAAATCTTCCAGCCATTCACTCTCTCTCTCTCGGACACCAGAGCTGTAGCCTCAGCAATCAGTAAGATACCAATTAGAATATATGCAAGATTTTTTTGTTTTTCAAAAAAGGAGGACTTCTAAGAGCACAAAGACCATGCAGAACAAAGCTTTACAAAATTGTGAAGTTTATAGGGAAATAGAAACTACAGCAAATGTGTACCATAGGCTTCCTATTTGCTCTGGTTAATACGCAGTCTGCAACGTCACTAGTACCTTTTCCCCAACTCTTCTAGGAGATGCAGAAATCTGTGTAGCTCATCAGGTTAACTGCCTATGCAGCCTCCCCCTCTACAACTTTCCAAATACATACATTTGCTCAAGTTTCACTGACTGACAGACATTCTCAGAATCACATACCTTTATGATGTTCTCCTCAGTATGCTTTGCAGAGTCTTTACATCATCCAGAAAGAGCGATGGCTTCAAGCACAACTGAATCCTTGTGGTGAAAACCACTGCAGTTAGCACAGATGTCACTTGGCCACCTCTATTCCTAGCCAGAGGTGGTAGGCCTGAAAGATGGGGTAAAAAAAAAAAAAAAAATGCAGTGACTAAAATCACAGTCCAAACAGCAGAAGGACCAAATGCACAGCACGAACACCTCTCTGCAATCCCCAGCCACAGGAATCCTTGGCCCATTACCTCTGCAGCAACCTCATCTCATTCCCTAGGACAGAGGAAAAATGAATCTTTAATTACAGACCCCCATTCACGTTCAATAATTGAGGAGCATTTCTTCCTGCCTTTGCTGTTTGCCCACGCTGTTCCTGCCACTACTGAATGGCTATTTTTGTCTTTTTGAAGCTTCCCTCACCTGTACCACACAACTGCTGCCCACACTGTTTCTCACAGCAGCTGCTTCTAACTGGCTGCTTAGTCACAGCTGGAAGAAATAATTAGGTCCAACATTAAGCCTCTTCAGCTGCTGCTGAATATAAAGCATATATTTTCATCCTGCAAGAACTATTGGTAGATCTTAACACAAAGTGCATGGAGGGTCTGTGAAACACCTAGTCAAATTCTGCTAAGGTATTCTGCAGGTTTTTTTATTAGTGCAAAATGAGAAGAGATTTTGGGTCTCATTCCTACGGTAGTCTGGAATTAGACTGAATTTTCATTTCCAAATCCTTGTGTACATCACACTTAAAAAACCATTTCTTTAGGTGCATCTAGGCATCCTGGGTTTTCCCTGCACGAATGAGTGCATATAGAGTTCCCATGATGCACCTACAACAGATTTCTAGTAATGACTACAAAAACAAAACATGGCCAACAACAAAACCAACTGTGTAACGTGCAAGCGTGCTCAAAATTACTGGGAAAAAAATTAGAACAGATTAATTCTTACAAACAACTCAGTTCTACATTACGTATTTCAGCAAAGTTGTAGCATTTAACCACAGCATTACTATGAGAATCTCTTTTAAGAAAACGGCTTAAGCATACTAAAAGGTACTTTCTACAGCTTCACGCAGAAGTTACACTCTTTCCTTAAAAAAAAAAAAAAAAAAAAAAAATCACAAGATGAATTTGCATTCTTCCAGTGCTTGGCCAAGGAAAATTTCATTAAGGATGCAGAACTGTAAGAATGCAAATCATGCACTGCACTGATTTTGCTGAGATCTTTCTATTCATAATTATGATGAATGCCTTCTTAAAATTGTTCTGATATATGTATGTACTTCATTAAGGGTGGCTGCTTTTATAAATAGTCATTGAAATGCCATATCCAGTTTTATGTTTTCTAAAAGCCTCAGAACTCTATAATATTCATACAGCCAGGACTCATCACTAGGAATAAATGATTTTTACAGGAACAATTGAACAAACCTAATCCAAATTCCACACCTGCTTTCAGACAGCACGTTCTTCTGAAAGCCTCTTCTAGAGCTGCTGGGGCAGTTAGAATTAGGATTGTTTTTGCCAGCGCTCACAAAGAGCAGCGAAGACTATCAACGACAGTGTCATTTTCAAGTGGGCTCTGAAGGGAAAAGGTTGAATAATAACACTTTCAGTTTGTATAATAAACGAATGTACAGATGTTATAATTACGGAATATACCAGACAGCACAGCTAAGCATGTTATTACACAAAAGAGAATAGATAGAATGCTTACCCGCTTCCTGGACTCACTGTAAAACTCCAAAGGAGGGATCTCCAGAAGAGATCCTTCCCCACTGGTAGCCAGCTCTTAAATAGGTCTAGGAGAGGTGCAGCCAGGCTCCACCCCTTCCGGCAGCACAGCTGAATTGCCTTCACTGTGCTCCCATGGCTGACTCATGGCTCGCCTCAGGTGATCATCAGAGGTTCAGGCTGCGATTCAGCAGTTCCCATACACAGCTCCTTTGTCATTTCCAGCAACGTTGATTTAGAAGTGAACATTAAAACAAAACACTTGCAGCATGCACCCATATTATCAGAACTACTCTAGCAGTCTAAGGTCTCCCTGCAGAAGGTATTACGAGTGACAATTTACACAGTACTGTACAGTAATACTGACATTTTAACCCAAGTATGACTCTCAAAGGAGAGATAGATGGACTAGAAGACATCTTGAGTCATGTCTGCCTCCAATTTATGCAAGGGGCAATTCTTAATAATACCGTGGGCCAAGAATTAAGACACCACAAACCTCTGGTTTTTTTTCGTTCCAGCTCAAGAGGACTTCTCCCTGTTAACTAATCTGTTGAGGCCAATTCAAAACACACTTGACACCACACTGCAGCCGGTCTAAGGATGCATGCAGACATAAAGCCTCATATGCATTCCTGCTCAGTTATGCTAGAAATAACAGCACATGAGCTGAAAATCTTATTTTTAAATATTAAAGCAGTACATATTTGTAAATCTGCAGGATAACAGTTGTAATCAGATCTTCTGGAAAGAAAGAATGAGAATTTAACAGGCAATAATTTATTTATAAAGAAAACATCATACTGCAAACCATGGTTCTCAGAAAGAAAAAAAATACTAGTTCCTCTGAATTTCTGACATAGAGAATCATCCACAGAGATCTGGATGTTTCTAACCTATGTCATAATCATTACATAAAATAATTAAAATTACTTCTTATTCAGAAGAACTGAATAAACTAAGATCACCATTTGCACACACTATTAGGTATTCATCAGAACCTGAAACCAAAACTTTACAAATAATTAACTCAAATGACCTGAAATAGAAAATACTCAAACGTTCTTTAAAGACACTGTCAGAAATCCTTCAGACAAAACCTCTGGATTGGAGTACAGATAATTCTACTGAGAAAAACACCCAAAACATTATATGTTTATTTTGGTGCTTTTAGAAACACTTAAAAAAAAGTTGAGGATAACAAAGTGATGTTACATAAAACCAAAACAAAAAAAATATGGTTATTAAAACCTTCTTCCTATCTTGGTCTCGGAGGAACCTTTTGAACCACATTATCAGAGGTATGATGCTTTTCTGCATCCTTAGGAAGTGAAAGCATCTTGTTTGTGAGTGACATTCAGTATGGAACAACACATAAAAGACCTCTGAGATGAAAGATGTTGTGCTGCTATTTTCTTCACTCTAATGAAGTACAAGGAATTAGTAACAGTAGCCAGAAGAATCACAGTACCACAGACTAGTGCAGAGAAGCCATTCAAAGAAGAATAATCAATTATATCATGTCCCTTGAAGACTACAATTAGTACTCCAGGCTGGTTAAAACCCTACACTTTTTCAAACAATGTCCCTGTAAAACACCAGATTTCTTGTCAAGGGTTTTCCAATGATGGATAACAATCCACTAAAAAAAAAAAAAAAAAAAAAGCTATCAGAGGTGCCCACAAACGCTCAAATACACATTGAGCATACTAAGTAACGTATCTCCTGGATAACTGCACATAAAACATACTAGTTGCAATGACTGTAAATTCATAAAGAAGCTAGAAGCTGTAAATCATCATCAACAGGGCAGTTGTTACATACAGCCAATTAACTTGTAACTACTGCTTAATTGTACTTTCACTCTTTTCCTTCCAGGTAGGATATGAATTTATTCAACTCAGTATCAGAAGAACTGTATCAAGATGTTCAAAATGCATCAACAGCAAATTAAAAATTAAGCTATAGAAATAATTCATCTATTTCTGTCTGAGTGATAGTAAAAGCTTACTTGTTGAGGACAGAATAATATTAATGATTGTTGAAATAATGAAATCTCTTCTTATAAATAAGTACTTGTTTTGTTTTAAAATACTTTTCAAATCTTAGGAATTATTCCTGTTAACTTGCTAGTGTAAAATAATACACTACAGAAAAGACACATTTTTAGAGTGCATGAAGAAATGAGTATGCGATGTATTATTTTATTGTACTTGCCAAAGACAATATAAATCATCTTTATTAAAGCCCTGGATTCAGCAGATACAGCAGCTGAATTATACTTTCTTAAATAGAATCTAATATTGTACAACAAAGAGCCAATCACTGTGCTCACTGAGTAGCTTTTACGTAAAGGAAAGAAAAATAATTGGTAGCATAAATTTTACCCCCCCCCCCCCCAAAAAAAAAAAAAAAAAGATCTTTGTGGTACAGACATCCTGTGGTTAATTAGAAACTCTATGTATGATTTCTTTTTTTTTTTTTCCCCCCTCAGCTCCAACCTGGTGCTTCAAAGGCATTTGAACAGTTTTGAGACAATGATGAACTCCTACACAGGAAAAGAAAGAATAAGAGAATAATTCTCATACTGAAGAAAAATAATATGGAACAAATAGAAGAGAATAAAATCAGATTAATCAGCATCACTTCTAATTACACCAATAGCAGTCCCATTAAGTAACCTTTGAATGGGACTGCTGAAGCACTAAAACACTGCTAACACTATAGCTATTGTTGCAATAAACTCTTTTATCTCACAACGTCCAGGTGTTTTTCTGTCTGAGAACATAATTTTAGCACCATAAAAACATACTTAATGCTAGGGACCTATGACCTGTACTATGGTGATCACTTATAATTGCAATTATCTCCAAAACTATAGAAAAATGCACTTTTGGAAATCTCTTGCATTTGAATCCTTCTTCTCCTCATATATACCCTTAGCTTCTGATAATGAGCAGCTGTGGAAAGAAATTACCGGACTGGTAGGATAACAGCAATGAAAGGAATATTACCCTAGGTGATTAAAAGCAAAAACCACACACCTGGTCTGAGAGCAGAGGAGCACACTGAGATAAACAGATGTACAAACATGACCAGATTATGCAGCCCTTATTTTCTTTACTTAAAAAAAAAAAAAAAAAAAAACAAAAAAAAAACACACAAAAGCACTTCTGCCTAACAGCTGCAAAATCATATTTCCCAGAAACAGCCTTTCTCCACACATTTACAATTCAAAGCACTGTAATACAATGATTGTATAATGTAAGACCCAATATAAACAACCCAATCCTATTTGTTTTAAAGTAACAGCTTACATCCCCTGAAACAGGGAAGATTTTACAGAAGCTTTTCAATACTCAGCTGGTACACAGCCAGCTTTTGAGGTAGGGGAAAACAAGAGGAACGCATGTAAAGCTTAAGCAGTACACAGCAAAAGGAAAGCTATCATTCAAATTAAACCTCAAAATGCATCTTCTGCTCCACCATGACACAATCCAATTCCAGCAGTTTCCTTTGTTTACTTTAAAATTCTATTCTACAGAATCTTCTCATTTAACACAGCTGTGAGCAACCTGGCCTAGGAGGAGGAGTCCCTGCCTATAGCAGGGGGTGGAACTACATGATCTTAAAGGTCCCTTCCAACCCAAACCATTCTATGGCTGTGATTCCGTAACATTTACATTAAAAGGAGTTTGTGAAAGGGCTGTCATGTTCGGGGAAATATGCACCTGCAGCATTGCTATATCATCACACCTACGGGTGAGAAACAACTTCAAAGTTGCCAGAAATAGATATAAGAGTCAACAAAAACAACTTTGGAAGACTTTTAAGAGCATTATTTCTTATCTTAACGTCTACACAAAAGTTTGAAAGTATTTTTCAATGCCCCGACACAATCCCATTCCACTAGAAAAGCACTCTCAGTGCGGAGGAGATGGGAGCAGCACCCACTCCTACTTTGCACACCACCTCACCCTCCACACACTTACAAAAGCGGCTCTGTGCACCCAGCGACACCAAGTAACACCAGCACCGCTTTGGAAGCAACCAACCAGCATGCCACCGCCTGCAACACCAGCGGTGTTTTCTCTTCGATCCTTTCCAAAAGAGTGGAAGAAAAGATGAAAGCGGGGAAGCCAGCTTTCCTTCAGCCGTGCGGGGAGGGCTCGAGCCGGGGGCGGCGGTGCCGGACGTGAAGGGCCGCGCCTCGCGGCCGGACAGCTCTGGACTGCGGCCGTTGCTGCCTGCAGGCGCCAGGCACTGCAGGCACGCCGGCACCGCAGGCAGCTGCAGCAACGGGCGGGCGGGAACGCGACAACCTCCGTGCAAACAGCTCGAGCTTTGCGCGAGAGCGTACTGCGCCGCAGGCCGGGGGCTGGTCGCACAGGACGCAGCTTTGCTTTCAAGAGGTTTTGTCCCGGCCTCATGCAGCTGACAAAAGCACAGAAAATAAGTTTTAGCATCCTATCTCCTTGTTATTTTTTAGCATGGTAATAGTGTCGGGTGAGAAAAACTTCCATCACCTCTAGAAAAATGAGACAAGGTATAGCACCAACATATCATCAATAAAGCATAAAGAAGATTCATAGTGCTCACTGTTAGATATAAATAATACAACTCTCAGACATTAACATGTTGTTAAGCATAAGATTATTCATGTGTGTTCACATTTGCAAAGCATCCCAAAAAGACAAGAGCTGGATGAAGATAGTGTATACTGGGGGTGCTAGGACCCAAAAAAGGCATAATGCTTCTTTTCAGTAAGGGGTATGTCCAGGCAGCAGCAGGGTCTGACAAACTCGAGATCTGTTTGATCCCGATGTGAATTTTGTCAAATTAAGCTACATAAGACAATTTAGGATCTCCATGAAGACAGAAGAAAAACTGCTGAAAATGAGAGGAAAAAGATCGTTTTGGAGTTAAGAAGCAGCAGCACTACCACTTTACTTTCCATTGCTCCTCAAGGCAGGGAAAAAAGGAGAAGTAGTATTTCCATGTGGGACTACATCACCTTAGGAGGCTGGCCGTGAGGGAGCACAAACTGTCTGCAGTGCCACAGACTGCATTGGAAAGCCACACACAGAAAGGTACTACACACTGCAAAATTCATCACTGCTTGCAGTTTTGACATGACTGACAAGTTTACACTGGTGACTTTAAGAAATCTTACAGCTTCTAGCAGTTGAACAGCTGGAAACAAGGGCCATTCTATCTCTTTGTTTAGAGCATCTCATTACATGGAGATGCAAAAGTATTTTGTGAACAAATATTGAATGACATAATCATAACCAAAATTTGGATTTTTAATGACTCCTAATTCTCGAGTACAAATCTCTAAAGAATAAAGGAAGAAAAAGGCTGAAAAACTTTACTGAAATTTATATTAATTCTTCCATCTGGAAACAAGAAAATCCCTAAACCCCTACATTAATGGAATCAAAGAATGGGAGACCTAAATTACCCCGCCAACTTAGACATGCAGTGAAATTCCAGCTGTGCTGAATCTATTGCCCAAGCATGTGCCAAGTTCAGCCGTCCAGGACTTCCCTTGAAAGGCGCTGGAAGCTCTCTCATACTGTCTGTAATTTGGGATAATGATATACAGTAAGGAATACACACTGAATGAAGCATTATTACATGATAGTCTTTAGTTATGAGTTGACATCTGAAGACAAAAGTGCAGATATTTGCAGTGATGTATTTTTGATGTATGGACAGCTAGCTAGCCAGTGATTGCATCACGTCTGTGCTTGAATTCCTCTCCCAGCAGCTATTCATCCTGTTCTTGCTCCACACAAATAAGCAGCCCAGGTAACTGCAGAACAACTCCTGGAATTATGATGCAGACTGTCATGTTATTTATAGACCCCTTATGACACCATCATATCCAATTTCCTCTGAATATTCCTTGGCCATCAAGCACATAATGAAACTAAATGAGAATGGACCAGATCCCTAAAAGGATTTAGCAAGGATTTAGGGGCTACAGAACTTCTTTTGATCCAATGGGGAAATCACTGCTTCCTCCACAATGATTCCAAGTGAGCGGCCGCATGACTTCAGAATGGCAGGTACAGCTCTCTTAAAAGGCTTTGTACATGCACTAAAAGCTCACTGGACAGGTCTGCTCCCAATCATCTTCAAAAGTTTCAGCATCTGAAGACCTGAGGAGTCCACCACTGATTCTGTGGATGATTTGTAGAGGTCAGAGGGTTCATGCATTAGCAATCTCTGTGGCAAGGATCTGACCCCAGTTCTTTCTCTTCTCTAAGTACCTGAGAGGAATCCTGCACGTTCTCACGTTCTTACTCTAGTGCTATTACGATGTGACCCAGTATTTACACAGCTATATAGAAAGTATTTCAATCACTAATTCTTCTCTATCTGCTTTGTTTTACCCTTTAAAACCACAGAGAAGAACATTTATTTCTTTTTTTTATGCTGTGAATCTTCTAGTGCACCAGACCGGTTTGTAAGGTGTGAGCTATGGCACTTAACTGGGAGGCCAAGCCTCACTTCTGTTCTTCTGTTCTGGCAAGTCCCATGGAGCTCAGTGCTGTGCCCTCTTGCTCTAGTGCCGCCCAAGTCATTCTGTATTTTTTTTTCCATTAAAAATGCTATCTTCTTCACACATAACTTTATTTCCTTTCTAACCAGATGTACACAAACAATGAAAATTCTTTGAGAGCAGAAAATAACTCAAGCACAGATGGAGATCACTTTGGAAGACTTAAAAAAATCATTTTATGTACATTCAATTCTTGGCCTCTGAACACTTATTTGTAGTGCTCTTTAGAACAAACTCAAGCACATAAATAGAAAAATATCATTCCATACCTGTAAGAATAATCAATCCAAAGATGAGTGACTATTATTTCAATCACTATTTCTTGCTTTCATTGTTACTACTACAGAAACACTGAGGTAATTTTTATTATTACATCCAAGTATTAATATATTAATTTATTCTATATTAATATTAATTTATTTATTTATTATTGCATCCAAGTATTAATATCTTGATATTTTGTATCAAAATAAACTTAGATATTATTAAAATATTCTAAAACAGCTGCTGAGAATTAATTTGGAATGTTGATACACACCAAGTACTTTTCTCTCTCTCTCTTTAGAGAAACCAACTCTGCTGTTCACAAAGCTTAGATGTTTGCATGGTTAACAAGTAAGACGGAATAGGATATAATTTCCAGGTATCCTCTGCAGAACAAAAAATATGTCTGTAATACCAAGTAAGCAACCAAGCCACACATTAATGTGCTCAGAACAACTATTCACCAGTATGCTATCCTCTGAGCAACAACAGTTTCCGGAATTCTTGGGATACTTTCTCCAGTACGTAAAAATGAGTATTGGAAGAGTCTTCACTCACTTCTGATTATATGAGACCTATTAGAAGATACACCTAAACAGACTGCATAACCATTTAGAACTTAAACAAATTTTATGATGAATAGAATTTAAATTTTCAAGATGAGAAAAACTCAAAACCAAACAGTTCTGCGAAGTCCCCAAACACAGAGTATATTTTGCTGCTCTGCCAAGACTCCTTAACATCCTACGCTTTCAGTCCAAATAAATCACCTCAATGCACAGCACAGAAATGAGAAAAGTAGAAGGGTTTAAGCCCAGTTCTGGCTCCAGTGTTTGTATGCTGTTCTTCTGGTTAACAAAGTGAGGAGGCAGATCCAGCACTCTATGGCATGCTGAAGCAGGTATATAAGCATAATCTGTATACAATTTTAAAAAGCCCTCATATCTGTGGATTATCTTATTAGCCATTTATTACCCTTTACTATAGCATTATAGTTCTAAACGTCTCTGAGGAATCTAAACTATATTTTTAAACTGCGGAAATAAAACACGACTGACATCATGAACCAGAGCAAGAGACCAGGTTAGATACTTAGCTGGAAAAAATCAAGAACTTTTAACAAAACTACATATACTTACATCTGTTAAGATGCTACTGTTACCCTTTTCTCACCTTTCTCCAATATTTCATACACTTTCACACATCTAAGTTTTTAAAATTATCTGTTCTAAATGTTCCTATTTTGAAAAGATACAGGAACCATCTCTGCTTGGTCCCCACCCACTTCTCCACAAAGCTGGCAGTTCACAGCCTTTGCAGCCGTAAATCAGAGCTCACTGACATTCCGCATTTGCAAATCTGGCTGCTTTATCAAGGTTAACCAAGAGATGACATATCAGCCTGACCAAATGGAGTAAACTGGCAATACAGGGTGTATGATATTGGTCATGTAAGAAATGCCAAGGTGGCAGGGCTCTAGAATACAGAGGGAAGATGGGATGTTAACAGTTCTGTCATGAACTCCAACAGAACATTTACCCTGTTGCTTTTTCTTCTCTGCTTTGAACTTCATTTAAAGGTATTTAAATGGTCACTGTGACTATGAAGTAACTGTGCTAACCACCAGGCTGAAAACCCTACTGCTGCATCCCAGTTCCAATGCACATAATTCTCACTGCCTCGGGAGTCCGTTGTATTTCAGTTAACTTCTTTCCTTTGCTATTACTTATATCCCACCCCCTCAAATCACTTTCCGTAATGTCTCCTGTCAGCTTAATGCTGATGCTTTTAAAATACCTGCAGACCTCATGTTGATGCAACTCTAACAGCCCTCCTACTTAAAACATCTCCCTCTGGATTTAAGTCATCATTTCTCCAATACACAGGATATGGATGTTTGACAAGTTTCATCATTTCTGGCTGCATGCTGATGTCCTGATGCTCAGGATCAGTTTACTCTGAAGCCTGACAGGAGCTTTTTCTTGATAAGAAATTCTTAACTGGACCATTTATAAATTAAAATTACCGGCAGTATACTTTTTAGATGCCCACTTACAATTCCATGTTGCTACTAGTCCAGCTGAAATCAGTATGATAACAACCAATTTAAACTGCATTTATGTAAAAAAACTGTGTTTCATTCACCTGCAGTAAAAAGAGATGATGGAAAAAAAAGCCACTGCATACTGCAAGCTCATTTGGCTTCACTTAATAGTCATGTCATTGCTGCTGCCTCTGCACTAGACACAAATTTGGCCGAATGCACAAAGAAAATTAAGTCTTAATGTTAACATGGATCTACAGGCCAAAGATGTCACAGAACCACATTATTCTGTGACATTGCCTCCAGAGGTTCTTCAGGGACAATGTGCCAAAGGGAGGTGCAAAAGCAGGGAAGGAAAGTTCCTTTCTAGAGACCTTCCCCGAAGTTCTCAGGGCATAATGGTCCTATAATGGTCCTATAACGACAAACATTTTCTTGAACAAACAACACTTTCACTAATGTGGTGGTAGCCTTCAACAAAGTTCAGAGCAAAAAGCCTTGGATGTACTTGTATTCTCTAAGGATTTATTTTCCAACTCTGACTTGAAATGCTGATAAACCAATCAGCAGAACATCAAAATGGGTACCTCTGAGATTGCAGCCAGTGAAAACGTAATTAGCACACTCCAAGAACCATATATTTCAGTTATATTGTAGTTTCTTTACCATACAATCTGGTATGGAAAATGTTTCAGTTCTGAGAATGGAGAAACTAACTACTTGATAGCAGTTCTTTGTAGAAAACTCATACTAAAAGTCTCATGCTAATTGTTTTGAGGCACAAGTATTGATAAATGGCAATATTTCAATTTCAATTAATATTTATGAGATACACTAATCTCACTTGACACTTGCAGTCTCCCCTCTTTGAAACTGAAATAACATTTTCACGGTTATTCACAGCACATATTTTTTGGGGAAAATCACAAATGGTTCCAAGAAAGACAATAAGGTTAAAAAATTGTTATCATAATGCTAGTAACCCACATTCACAGTTAGTTTACAGCCCTTTCATTTCTGTCCTTAACAGAAAAAAAATATTCCTGTGAAAAATTATGAATGTGTGTTTTTAATGAACTTGAATCTCAGTGTTATTGGAATGGAGCTTCTACATTTTAAGGCTTTATGAAGCATTGTCAGAAAGTAGGTGGTGGGGTTTGACTGCGTGCCGTCTGTGAATCTGAATGGCCCTGTGACTCTGCCAAGCAAAGGAAATAATGGTTTAACTTGCTTTGGAAATATTTAATCTTACACTACCCTATATGAGAATAGGACAAGTTCTTCTGCCACTCCACTACTGAGCAGTCCTAAACCTCTGGGATTTATCTGTTAAAAGAAGTTATGCTCTCGAATCTACACAGTATTTGAATAGAAATGGATAATTATATCCCCTAAGGCTTTTCTGAAATTCTCACATGTAAAAATGTACGTCTTTAACAACTCCGTTTGTTTCGATTTTTCTCCAGTTTTTAAACTTCTGAGGTCAAGAACTCTTAATTTCAGCGCATGGTAGATGGTTATAAGACAGAAAACACAAATACAGTGCCTAACTTCAGAGGAAGTCCACTAGATACCCCAATTCCTTCTTAACAAATTGATTACCTGTTGAAGAAGATAATAGCAGAAAAGAAAATCCATAGTGTAATGCTACTTTTTCTTTCCCTATATTCAAAGAAGTTATATTAGCTAGTTATAAAATAGTTCTGGGGACTGAGATTTTCTAAGGAGTTTAACAGATTTAAGTGAGTTCAAAGTGGATTTTCCTTAACAATAAGAAAAACCCACATTTAATTAACATTTGTCTATTTATCTCCTTTCTAGTTCATTACTGAGACTCTGTAATTAATCTGTAGATGTGTAATACTGAGGAATCAGCTCAATGAAAATCTCCATGGAGCTGCACAGAAATTTCTCATCACTTTTTGTGCAAAGTCTTTGCCTGCATTTCCATATGTGAAACTAAAGATATTCCATATGCTATCAGTTTACTTCTTCAGTGCCTTCATAGCTTCCAGTGACAAAAAAAAAAAAAAAAAAAAAGAAAAGGGAAAGGGGGGGGGTGGGGGGGTGGGAGGGGGCAGAGAGAGGACTGATTAGTTCTATCCCCTTCCCAGGTGCCTGTATTCAATTCTTTCTGACACATTCTGTGTGTCTAATGTATTCCTTAAATAACACCAATACTAAAGATTGTACCGCTTTTCCTGGCAATCTATTTTCATCCTTTCTGATACAAATATTTTCTGATTAATAATTTGGATATTTTTTTTCCTGAAATTCAAGCTCACTGCTTCCTATCCATTTAATCACAGTTAAAGACAATAGATTAAATTATATGAAATTATGTCACAGAAATCCATTCCAGCTTTTCTCTGGTGCATTTCCCTCTTTATCATGCCTTTTTATCTTGTAATTTGTCAATACTAGAATATTTTTCAGATTCTATGTAAGAAATTGAAACATACCAAAAGAAGCTTGTAAGATATTCTTTCAAAGTAATTCCTTACTTGGATTCATGACATAACTGCATGACTTACAAAACGGATGTGGCCGGATGGGAGCCAGATGGGAGGATAACATATCACCATTACAGACTGCTTCCCATTAGGCTGCGCAAGGCAGCAGGTATCCCTGTGCTTTGGCACAGTACCATGGTTCTATCCCATCACATTCCTTGACATATTATGTGTACTTCCCAGTACATGACAGATTGACTGCATGTCACACACTGGAATAAAGATATAACTAAGGACTGCAGTAGTACAGTACATTTCATCTGGGCAACGGCTATTGATAAAATTATGTCTCACAAGCAATTCTGTTACATCACAGAAACAAGTTTTACATTCATATTATTGCATAATTAATGTTAATTTTAGCATAATAAATACTAAACAAATTAAGCAACAAGTTATAAAAGGTGATGAACACAAAAATGAGAGTACTGAGACATAATTCTGTCTCCTACAAAAGCACTGTGAGCAAAGGCAGGTAGCAACACAGTCTAATGCTCTTCTATTTTTAAATTAATTGGACTACATTTATAACTATCCAGCACTTCTAGAAAATACAAGGGTTTTGCATAAAGCCTTTCAAAGTCATAATTCTGTCCCAGACTGCGTTATATATCAGCCAAATCAGCCAAAGTTACTCACGCATTTATAACACTGCTGAGGAAAACGATGGTTGCCTCCACCTCCTCATGCCAAAGATTAACAACAAAAAGCTGACTTCAACTGAAAAGGTTTTCCATTCTTACCTTTTTTAAAAAAAAGACTTGAAAGAAGCTTGTCCTTTCTGTCACAGCCATCATTTTTTTCACCCGCCTCAATAGGACAGAGTCAACATACCTCTGTTACAAAAGAAAAAAGAGCAAATATACAGAGTGAGGAAAAATCCCTGAAGACTGTCTGAGGGCTACAGTTTAAAAGTCAGGAAGAATAGAAATGTCATTAAAAAACCTTAGCAGGGCTGTCCTGAATACTTCTCATCCGGAAAAAGGTACTAATATGAGAAGCCAGCCAAAAAGGATTCATTGTGGGGCAGGATACAAAGATGGTGCAGAAGGAATCTAAAGCTTGAAGGACACAGGCAGAGCATTCTCCATTCGTTGGACCAATTCCCACCACAGCTTGTAATTGAACTCAACTTCTACCCTCCGTGCCAGCGATTATCCCTGAAACCTAAGAGTAGAGTGTCCTGTCCTTCTGGAGCTGCTACAATTGTGGCCAAATCCCACTGCAGCACCTCAGCACTTTAAGACAACACGAGTAACAGTTTCAAATTATTCATTTAGGCTTTACAAATCAGTGTTTATTTGCTGACCTCAGCTGCAGAGCAAATATGTGCCATGTCCACTGCACAGAAAGGGAAAGTATAAAGTGTTATTACATTCATTTTATTATTCCTGTATTTAAATTTTACAGGAGGCTTGGCAGATTTGGAGGCAAAGTATTCTGCAGTCAAAACACATTCCTCTAAATATCAGTGATCCTTTAAACCATACTTGTACAATTTTCCAAAGCCACATAATCACTTAATCCCCACCTCTGTTCTGGTTTAGCACATGCTGTCTGATACAGTCTTGTTGTTGGCAGAAAGGAATATGAATAAAGAACACCAGCTATATCCATTACTTTGGGCTTGTATAGTAAAGATTTATATACAAGCAGCACAAGTACAAAGTTCTATTATTCCAGTCTTGAAACTGAAATAAATCATAAGCTTCGACATAGGGAAGTGAACATAATTCAGCCTACTAGTTGTGTTATAGGAATAATGTCTCAGAGTTAGATTAGAATCCACAAAAGATTTGTTCTGCCCTGATTCACGGGGAATACTAAACAACATATTTATTCTCTATTCTAAGTGATTCAAATCAAGACAGTAAGTCTCTGTTCCATTTTGGTTTTAGTATCATCAAAAATAAATGCTTTGAAATCAATTCTCAGAGAATATTAGTTTATCAAAACTAGCAAAATTTGTAAGATAAGTCCCTGGCTATGCAGTTAGGAACAATTTTTTTTAAGGATGTGAAAAGCCAAAATCCACATCACCGATAAATACATGTCCAACAATTTCATCTACGTAGGTGGCCATTGATTTGGAGAATAAATGTTGCCTATGCTTGTAGAACTGCAATATCCCAGTGAGCTGCCAGAACAGTGATAACAGAATCACAGAACCATAGAATGGTCTGGGTTGAAAAGGACCACAATGATTGTCCAGTTTCTACTCCCCTGCTATGTGCAGGGTCACCAACCACCACACCAGGCTGCCCAGAGACACATCCAGCCTGCCCTTGAATGCCTCCAGGCATGGGGCATCCACAACCTCCTTGGGCAACCAGTGCATCACCACCCTCCATCTGAAAAACTCCTCCTAATATCTAACCTAAATCTCCCATGTCTCAGCTTAAAAAAAACACTCCCCCTTGTCCGCACTATCAACCCACGTATAGCCATTCCCCCTCCTGTTTATACACTCCCTTCAAGTATTGAAAGGCCACAGTGAGGTCTCCCTGCAGCCTTCTCTTCTCCAAGCTAAACAAGCCCAGTTCCCTCAACCTTTCTTCATACGAGAGGTGCTCCAGCCCTCATCAGTTACGTGATGACTGGTACTCAACTACCTTACAGTATTTAAAACAGAAAGGAATTAAAAGAGAAATAACTGCAACTCAAGTATTCCAAGTCAGAGAAAAAAAATCCAGAGTGTGGAAGTTCTTACTAAGAAAATCAGAAAACCATCAGGAAAATGTGAAATTTTCTTCTGGGAAAAAGGAGGAAAAGAGAAGGGTATTTTGTATGGAAGGAGTTGTTACTGACACGGAACTGGGGCAAACATCAGATGCTGAAAGAGGATCTTGTCTTCTGACTTCTTTACTACTGTGTTACATCACATACAACATTGCTGACTTCGTGTTTCTTCCCAACTCCAAAACTGCATGCTTGTGCAACCTCAGCTTCTGCCATTTTCCTCTATAAACTCTACCACTCCTTTTCAGTGCATTAATGAGTTTCTATTCTTGAATGCATAGTAAATGCAGTAAATGGGTGTTTAGAAAAATTTCATTTTTGAGCAACAGGCATTTTTAGTTAAGACCCATGACTTTATGTCAATTTTGTGTTAGATCTACTGTCATTTTTCTCTTATAAGCAATTATTATTATCACGTTACATTTTCATCATGCCTATTGAGCTCTGCATGTCTCAAGACCTTGTTAAATTAAGCAGCAGAATGATATAGTGGAGAGACAGTACTTACTATGCTAATTTAATACAGAAAATAATGTAGTTTTGTTTATATAATGCTGTATACTGAGCTCAGCCACTTCCCCCCTGAAATAAATAGATAAATAAATAAATAGTTCATAAATTAGAAAAGCTAAAAATTAAACAGTGCACAAACACATTCTGAAGAATTCACACATAGGAAGATTTGTTGGCTATTGTAAGAAGTAAGAAAACAAGTTCCTGTGATCAAGAGCAGATTACATGAAAAACAATGAATAATTTATATCAGACCACAAGACAGCAAGGTGCTTCTTGTTAGCAACAGAAATATTCCTTTGGTGATCATAACTTATTTACAAGCACAGAAATGTGGAAACAGGAAACGTACACATGCAAAAATTAGTATTTTACAGAACAGGTGGAAAAAAATATCATTATAAAGCCTGCTTTATTTTTATTTCTCTCAGCTGAATGTGAAAGAATTTAGCTACAATGCATATACAAGAAAAAAATATGCAAGCAAAAGCTAACCACAACTCAACAGTATGAAAGTTACAAAGAACTAGTAATAACTAGTGAAACAAAAAATCTTATTTTCTCCCGATTCTAGAGCAGACAAACTCTAAAATAACCTTGGAACGGAAAAGGAAGCAAGAAAGAAAACCTGGGGACTACAACTGAAGTAAAGGGAAAGAATCAAAAGAGAAAAAAAAGATATTGGCAGGCGCTAGCTAGAGCAGCCTGGACATGATAGTGCTCTCTCAGCCACATGAGGAGCTGTGTGACACCAATCTCCAGGATGTAGGATCCAGAGCCGTAGCTGCCTCTGCTCCTGCTGACAATCTGCAGCCAGGAAGAAGGCGAGGAGAAAGGCTCAGGGCTGGATAGAGACTTGTGTGTGCTATGTATTCCTGCACCTGCAGAACAACTAACACAGATGTGGTGAATGAACATCTCCCAAGGTATTCACTGCTAACAGACCATGTAGCACAGCGTGTCTCTGGGGAGTCTTGCTCTATCTTTTGCCAGGACTGGTGATGGGTGTAACTGGGATTTACACTTTGGAGATCCAGGAGGGAACAGTTGGAGTTTGCAGAGCCTCCATTGCTGACCTTGGAATATCTATACTATATTAAGGATTAATACTGATTACAGGATGAACTAATTGTTAGTATCCAGGTTTGGCAGGACTGCTCTACTGCAGCCTCACCCCCCCTCCCTCCCCCCCCCCCGGGGGGGGGGGGGGGGG